>NC_092370.1:87575706-87878444 GCF_030028105.1 Mobula birostris | reverse complement strand
GAGTCGCTGTTAGGCGCCATTAATTCTCCTAAGCTCCTCCTTTTCAAAGAAACCTCAAAGATAAAATCACACATATCCTGTCCCATTTAAGATATCACAAAGAAATGTGGTACTTTTCTGTTGATGGAAATTCAGCAGTTAATTTGTACACAGCAAACTCCCACAATCTGTAATTATCCTGTATGCCCAGATCCTCAGTTTTATTGATGTTGATTAATGGATAAATAGTTACAGTACTATGAAAAGCAGCACCTCTAGCAAGTGTGACACTCTCTCACTGCCACACTGAGGATTGTTGCCATCAAGTCTCTGGAATGGGACTTAAACCCAGAATCTTCTTATCGAGAGAGTTCCATGTGTAACAAGACATTGGTCAGGCTGCATTTAGAATAATGTGGTCAGTTTTGGTAACCCTGATATAGGAAAAACTGCTATTAAGCTGGAAAGAGTACAAAGGAGATTTACAAGGATGTTGCTGGAACTCAAGAGACGAAGTTATAGAGAGAGGTTGAACAAACTGGAAGAATCTTTCATTAGAGCATAGACGATTGAGAGGTGTATGAAATTATGAGCAGCATAGTTAGAATGAATGTGCAGTCTTTTTGCCCAGAGTGGGGGAATTAATGACTGGAGTGAGAGGAGAGCAATGGAATAGGAATCTGAGGGACTTTTTTTTCATCCAGAAGGAGGTCAAGATATGAAATGAGCTGCTGAAGGAAGAGCTTGAGGCTGGTGCATTAACATTTAAAAGGTGCTTGGACAAAAATGTGGACAGGAAATATTTAGAGGGACATGGACCAAATGCGGACAGACGAAACCGGCTTAGAATGGAACCTCAGTTGGCATGTATCAGTTGGGCCAAAAGGGCCTGTTTTCTTGCTGTATGACTCAATGAATCCACAACTCTACCTAATATATAAATGAAAATGAACATCAGGATTGTATGTGGTGGCGTATATGCACTTTGATAATAAATTTACTTTGAACTTTAAATAAGTTTTACAACAGATGGGAAGGTGAGATGATAGATAGGTAGGCAGGTGGGTTTTGGCCCAAAACGCCTGCTGTACAATTTTCCATAGATGCTGCCTGGCCTGCTGAGTTCCTTCGGTATTTTGTGTGTGTTTTGCAACTAGATGATCTTTTAGGTAGGAGGATTGAAAACTAACATGAAAAGAGATTTAAATTCAGAATTATTATGACTTCAAAGAAAACAAAATATATTTTTTGTCCTAATCAGAAAATGGACCAGAAAGAAGGATTGCTTTTATCCAGTCAGCATATGAACGATGGACCAAATTGCCTCCTTCAATTTAAGATGATTCTATGACAGAATACAGGCATTCCCTGTGCCGCTCACACACCTCCACAATACTTTCAAACACGTAATTCTAGTGTCAGAGAAATAACATTGAAGTGATTTGGTTTTACTGAGACCAATTATGTTTCACAACTTATACTTCAGCAAGGACCTTGAGCCTGTTTGCATTCTGGATATTGCAGAATAATGATTCTAGTGTTCCAATAATACTTGTCATCAGCACATTATTATGGATCCATATCACTTTATTTAAGTGTTCCAAAGATAAAATTACATAGCTCTGCCAGTTTGAAGCTATTGTGCAGTCATTTGTTTCAGGCAGTTCAGGACTAATTTGTGAAGATAATTACTCCAAATTGGAATTCTGAGAGGTAGTGTGGGTCAATCATCATTTAACCCGTGTATTCCTGATCATTGCTGATATTTGAGATAATTACAGCCTGAATTACAATATCTGATTACATCCCTCGTACATACTAACAGTGGCCACTTTATTAGGTACCTCCTGTACCTAATAAAGTGGCCACTGCGTGTATGCTCATAGTCTTCTTTTGTTGTAGCCCATCCACTTCAAGATTTGACATGTTGTACGTTCAGAGATACTCTTCTGCACACCACTGTTGTAATGCATGGTTATTTGAGTTACTATAGCCTTCCTATCAGCTTGAACTAGTCTGGCCATTTTCCTCTGACCTCTCATCAACAAAGTATTATCACCCACAGAACTGTTTCACAGGAAACAGTTATAGTCAGAGTCATAGAGAAGTACAGCACAGAAACAGGCCCTTTGGCCTTTCTAGTCTATGCTGAAATCATTTAAACACTCTACACCCATCGACCTGCACTGGGACAATCGCCTTCCATACTCCTACTATTCACTTACCTAACCAAACTTCCCTTAAACATCAAAATCGAGCTCGCAGGCACTACTAGTGCTGGCAGCTCATTCCACACTCTCGTGATCCTCTGAGTAAGAAGTTTCCCCTTCATGTTCTCCTTAAACTTCTCACCTGACACCTGTAACCCATGACCTGCTTGCATTTCCCTATCTATACCCCTCATAATTTTGTATACCTCTATCAAATCTTCTCTCAGTCTTCTATATTCTAAAGAATACAGTCATAACCTATTCAATCTTTTCTTATAACTCAGGTCTTCCAGAGCTAGCCACATCCTACCCAGTTTCATTCCCTTATAGCAGATCCAGTATTGCACGCTTTCTCATTTTGTCTTCTACTTTCCTGCACATATTTGACAAACTCTATCCCATCAAGTCTATCCCATACTTTTACAGTATGGAATTCCCAGTCAATATGTGAAAAGTTAAAATTATCTACTATAACAATATTATCTTTCTTGCAATAATTTGCGATCTCTTTACAAATTTGTTCTTCTAAATCCCTATGACTGTTGGGTGATCTGTAATACAGCTGCCTTAACATGGTCATACCTTTCTTATTTCTCAGTTCCACCCATAACACCTCGCTACTCGACTTCTCTCGTCCATCCGGATGGATCACTGCCGTGACATTTTCCATGACTGGTAATGCCATCCCTCCCGCTCTGTCACATCTAAAACAACAGAAACCCAGAATACTGAGCTGCCAGTCCTGCCCCTCCTGCAACCAAGTCCATACCCTGAGCACATCTGTCTTTCCCATGATACTTTTTGCATTGAAATATATGCAGCTCAGGACAGTAGTCACACCAAGCTCAACCTTTTGATTCTTGACTTTGTCTGAGGTCTTGCCAACATCTGCCTCCACAACCTCTCCACTAACTGTTCTGGTACTCTGATTCCCATCCCCCTGCGACTCTAGTTTAAATCTAGGATGTTTTTATTGGGGTTTTTTTGCATTATTCTCTGTAAACCCTAGAGACAGTAGTGAAAATGCCAAGAAACCAGCAGTTTCTGAAGAGGACGGCAGCAGTAATAGTGGACTGTATAGTTAGCGGGACAGATAGGCGAATCTGTGGGTGTGAAAAAGGAAGAAGGATAGTAGTTTGCCTCCCAGGAGCCAGGGTTTGTGATGTTTCTGAATACATCCACAATATCCTGAAGTGGGAGGGTGAGTAGACAGAGGTCGTGATACATAGTAGTACCAACGACATCGGTAGAAAAAGAGAGGAGGACCTGAAAGCAGAAAACAGGGAATTAGGAAAGAAGCTGAAAAGCAGAACCTCAAGGGCAGTAATCTCGGGATTGCTGCTTGTGCCACACAACAGTGAGTACAGGAATAGAATGAGATGGTGGATAAATGTGTGGCTGAAGGATTGGAGCAGGAGGCAGGGAATCAGGTTTCTGGATCATTGGTACCTTTTCTGGGGCAAGTGTCCCTATACAAAAAGGACACTTGGACCTGATGGGGACCAATATTCTTGCGGGGATGTTTGCTAATGCTATTGGGGAGGGTTTAAATTAGATTTGCGGGGGCGGGGGAACTGAAGTGAAGAGGCAGAGGATGGGGCAGTTGGCTTACAAGTAGGGACAGC
Source organism: Mobula birostris (assembly GCF_030028105.1). NCBI lineage: Eukaryota > Metazoa > Chordata > Chondrichthyes > Myliobatiformes > Myliobatidae > Mobula > Mobula birostris. The sequence continues at coordinate 87,874,630 of NC_092370.1, read as the reverse complement.
TGGCAGGGAGTTTGTGAGGAAGGATAGGCAGATGATAGAGCAAAGATATACTCTCCTTGATGGTTTGAGTTGTGTCTATTTTAATGGAAGGAGTATCACAAACAAGGCAGATGAACTTAGAGCGTGGATCAATGAGTGGAACTATGACCTTGTGGCCATTACAGAGACTTGGATGTCTCAGGGACAGTAATGGCTGCTGAGTATGCCAGATTTTAGATGCTTCAGAAAGGACAGGGAGGGAGGCAACAGAGTTGGGGGCATGGCATTGCTAATCAGGGAGACTGTCACGGCTGCAAAAAAGGAGGAAGTCATGGAGGGAATATCAGTGTGGGTGGAACTCAGAAACAGGAAGAGGGCAATAACTCTACTGGATGTTTTTTATAGATCCCCCAATAGTAACAAGACATTGGGGAGCAGATAGGGAGACAGATTCTGGAACAGTGCAATAATAATAGGGTTGTTGTGATGGGAGATTTTAACTTTCCTAATATTGACTGGCATCTCCTTAGAGCAAGGGTTTTAGATGGGGTGGAGTTTGTTAGGTGTGTTCAGGAAGGTTTTCTGACACAATATGTAGACAAGCTAACTAGAGGAGAGCAACACTCACAACATGCTGGAGGAACTCAGCAGGTCGGGCAGCATCCGTGGAAAAGATCGGTCGACATTTCGGGCCGGAACCCTTCGTCAGGACTCAACTGGGACTAGAGGAGAGGCTGTGCTTGATCTGGTATTGAGAAGTGAACCTGGTCAGGCATCAGATCTCTTGGTGGAAGAGCAATTTGGAGGTAGTGATCATAACCCCATCTCCTTTAGCACAGTGCCGGAGAGGGATAGGAGCAGACAATTTAGGAAAACATTTAATTAGGGTAGAGGGAAATATGATGCTATTAGGCAGGAACTTGGGAGCATAAATTGGGTGCAGATGTTCTCAGGGAAATGCGCAGCAGAAATGTAGCAAACTTTCAGGGAATATTTGCATGGCGTTTTGCATAGGTATGTTCCATTGAGGCACGGAAAAAATGGCAGGGTAAAAGAACCATGCTGTACAAAGGATGTGGAAAATCTAGTTAAAAAGAAAAGAACAAAAGGTTCAAGAAATTAGTTCATTACAAGTTTGCCAGGAATGAGCTTAAGAATGAAATTAGGAGAGAGCTAGAAGGAGACAAGAGAAGGCCTTGGCAGGCAGGATTAAGGAAAACTCCAAGACATTTTACAAATATGTGAAGAGCAAGAGGATGACCTGTGCGAGAATAGGACCAATCAGGTGTGATACTGGAAACGTGTGCATTGAGTCAGAGGAGGTAGCGGAGGTACTTAATGAATACTTCAGTATTCACCAGGGAAAAGGACCTTGGCAGTTGTGGAGATGACTTACAGCGGACTGAAACACCTGAGCTGGAGCTTTTGAAAATCATTAAGTTAGATAAGTCACTGGGACTGGATGGGATGTACCCCAGGCTATTGTGGGAAGCGAGGGAGGAAATTGCTGAGCCTCTGGCAGTGATCTTTGCATCGTCAATAGGGATGGGAGGCGTACCAGAGGATTGGAGGGTTGCAAATATTTTTCCCTTGTTCAAGAAAGGGTGTAGCGATTACCCAGGAAATTATAGACCAGTGAGTCTGACCAGTGGTGGGCAAGTTGTTGGAGAAGATCCTGAGAGATTGGATTTAAGAGCATGTGGAGAGACATAATCTGATTAAGCATAGTCAGCTTGGCTCTGTCAAGGGCAGGCCGTGCTTTACAAGCCTGATCGAAATCCTTGAGGATATAACAAAACACATTGATGAAGGTAGAGCAGCAGACAAATTTAATAAGTACTTTGGTTCTGTCTTCACTAGGGAAGACACAAGCAATCTCCCAGCTGTATGGATGGGCCAAGAACATAGGGTAACAGAGGAACTGAAACAGATTGACATTAGGAAGGAAACGGTGATGAGTAGACTGATGGGACTGAAGGCTAACAAATCCCCAGGTTCAGATGGTCTGCATCCTAGGGTACTAAAGGAGGTGGCTCTGCAAATTGCAGATGCATTGGTGATCATTTTCCAATGTTCCTTAGATTCAGGATCAGTTCCTGAGGATTGGCGAATGGCTAATGTTATCCCACTTTTTAAGAAAGGAGGGAGGGAGAAAACAGAGAACTATCACCTTGTTAGCCTAACATCAGTAGTGGGGAAGATGCTAGAGTCCATTATTAAAGATGAAATAGCGGCATATCTTGATAGCAGTGATAGGACTGGGCCGAGAAAGCATGGATTTACCAAGGGCAAATCATGCTTGACTAATCTATTGGAGCTTTTCGAGGATGTAACCAGGAAGATAGACGCGGGAGATCCAGTGGATGTGGTGTACCTTGACTTTCAGAAGGCATTTGATAAGGTATCACATAGGAGATTGGTGGGTAAAATCAGAGCTCATGGCATTGTGGGGAGGATATTGACATGGATAGAAAACTGGTTGGCAGATAGAAAGCAAAGGGTAGCAGTGAATGGGTGTTTCTCGGAATGGCAGGTGGTGACTAGTGGGGTGCCACAGGGCTCTGTATTGGGACCACAGCTGTTTATGATTTACATCAATGATTTAGAGGAAGGCATTGTGAATAACATCAGCAAGTTTGCTGATGATACTAAACTGGGTGGCAGTGTGACATGTGATGAGGATGTTAGGAGAATTCAAGGTGACTTGGATAGGCTGGGTGAGTGGGCAGAAACTTGGCAGATGGCGTTTAATGTGAATAAGTGTGAGGTTATTCACTTTCGGAGCAAGAACAGGAAGGCAGATTATTATCTGAACGGTGTGGAGTTAGGTAAGGGAGAAATACAAAGAGATCTAGGAGTACTTGTTCATCAGTCTCTGAAGGTGAATGAGCAAGTGCAGCAGGCAGTGAAGAAGGCTAATGGAATGTTGGCCTTTATTACAAAGGGAATGGAGTACAAGAGCAAGGAAATCCTTTTGCATTTGTACAGGGCCCTGGTGAGACCACAACTGGAGTATTGCGTGCAGTTTTGGTCTCCAGGGTTAAGGAAGGACATCCTGGCTGTGGAGGAGGTGCAGCGTAGGTTCACTAGGGTAATTCCTGGGATGTCCGGACTGTCTTACGCAGAAAGGTTAGAGAGACTGGGCTTGTACACGCTGGAATTCAGGAGATTGAGGGGGGATCTGATTGAGACATATAAGATTATTAAGGGATTGGACAAGATAGAGGCAGGAAATATGTTCCAGATGCTGGGAGAGCCCAGTACCAGAGGGCATGGTTTAAAAATAAGGGGTAGGTCATTTAGGACAGAGTTGAGGAGGAACTTCTTCTCCCAGAGAGTTGTGGAGGTGTGGAATGCGCTGCCTCAGAAGGCAGTGGAGGCTATTTCTCTGGATGTTTTCAAGAAGGAGCTAGATAGGTATCTTATGGATAGGGGAATCAAGGGTTATGGGGACAAGGCAGGAACCAGGTATTGATAGTAGTTGATCAGCCATGATCTCAGAATGGTGGTGCAGGCTCGAAGGGCCGAATGGTCTACTTCTGCACCTATTGTCTACTGACATAGGGTACAGGTTTCCCCCGCCATCCGAAGGTAGAGCGTTCCTATGAAATGGTTCATAAACCGAAATGTCGTAAAGCGAAGAAGCAATTACCATTTATTTATATGGGAAAATTTTGTGAGCGTTCGCAGGCCCAAAAATAACCTAACAAATCATGCCAAATAACATGTAAAACCTAAAATAACAGTAACATATAGTAAAAGCAGGAATGATATGGTAAATACACAGCCCATATAAAGTAGAAATACTTCTCTACAACCATTGCCTGCACATATCTCCGTAGCGAAAATCTCACACAAGCGCTGTTGGCATAAATGTGCTCTCCAGTAACCTTTAGGCTATGAAGCTGCCAAATCTACCAAATAACACGTAAAAATACACGGCCTATATAAAGTAGAAATAATGTATGTACAGTGTAGTATCACTTACCGGAATTGGGAAAACAGCGCCGAGCACACTGATGATGGTGTGTTAGACTGAGTCGTCGCAGGCTGGGTGGTGCAGTGGCCCCCACCCTCATGGCCGCCGACCCGATACATTGCCGCGAAGAACGCAGCGGTAACCAGGAGGCACACAGCGCATCGTTAAGAAAAAAGCTGAAATAAACATGCTAATTAATTGGGTGCTGCCCGGCACGTAAATGTCAGAGCTGATCAGAGGCGATTGCTGATTGCATCGCCTCTGATCTGGGCCGACAATTACGTGCTAGGCGGCACCTAATTAATTAGCATGTTTATTTCGGCTTTTTTCCTAAAGATGTGCTGTGTGCCTCCCGGCTACCGCTGCGTTCTTCGAGAATTGGTACAGTATCTGTCCGGGGCCCGGGTGTTGGGGTGGTGGGACACGGGGGTGTCATCTCATCATCGATCAGGGCAGGCAGCTCATCTTCTCCTATGACTGCCTGCCTCGATGTCGAAGGTCGAGGTTCGTCGTCTGCTGTGGATGATGTGGAAGGCTTGCTTGACTGCTGAGCCTCACGCATTTTTCTATCATACATTTGTTTGTAAGCACTCAAACCATCCTGCAAATATCCCCTAAACCTACGTACGCTTTCAAAATTAAAGTCATACTTTATCATTGCAGCGAAAATCTCACACAGTTGCTTCACTTTCTGCATTCGGTTGCATTCAGTCTCAATTGTTACCCTTTCCTCTTCCAATTGCATCAGCTCTTCATCTATCAGTTCTTGGTCATGGGATGCCAAAGCCTCTTCAACATCATCTTCGTCAACTTCCACAAGCCAAACTCACTTTGTCCTTGCTTCATTCACCACGATTGAAACGGTTAATTATGTCTAGTTTTACGCTAAGTGTAACACCCTTACTCTTTCAGGCTTTTCCGACACCTTAGAACTCATCTTGCTAACGGCTGCTCAATGCAACGTGTTAAAGCAATGCCGTTCCAAATCTGGGGGAGAGCAGCTGCTCGGGGCGCGCGCTGCCTTTTATCGCGCGCTGATTTTTTCGCGTGCTGATTTTTTATCGCATCCTGCTTTTTTTCGTAACAATGAAAACACCTTCTGAAAGTGAAAACAGGGTACTAATGTAGGTCTTTCGTAACAGTGAGGTTTCGTAAAGCGAACGTTCGAAAAGCGGGGGACACCTGTATATGGATTTCAGTAAGGCATTTGATAAGGTTCCCCATGCGAGGCTCATTCAGAAAGTAGTGAGGCATGGAATCCAAGGAGACCTTGCTTTGTGGATCCAGAACTGGCTTGCCCACATAAGGGAAAGTGTGGTTGTAGATGGTTTGTATTCTACATAGAGGCCGGTGACCAGTGGTGTTCCACAGGGATCTGTTCTGGGACCCCTCCTCTTTTATAAGTGACCTGGATGAAGAAGTAGAAGGGTGGGTTAGTGAGTCTGTTGATGACACATAGGTTGGGATGTTGTGGATAATCAGGAGGGTTATCAGAGGTTACAGCGGGACATTGATAGGATGCAAAACTGGGCTGAGAAGTGGCAGATGGAGTTCAACACAGATAAATGTGAAGTGGTTTATTTTGGTAGATCAAATTTGAAGACAGTATTTAGTGTTAATGGTAAGCCTCTTGGCAGTGTGGAAGACTAGAGAGATCTTGGGATCAGTGTCAATAGGACACGCAAAGCTGCTATTCAGGTTAACAGAATTGTTAAGAAGGCATATGATGTTTTGGCCTCCATCAACCGTGTAATTCAGTTCAAGAGTTCAAGTAATGTTGCAACTATTTAAGACCTTGGTCAGACCCCACTTAGAGTACTATGTTCAGTTCTGGTCACCTCACTACAGGGAGATTGTGGATACTACAGAAAAAATGCAGAGGAGATTTACAATGATGTTGCCTGGATTGAAGGGTGTACCATATGAGAATAAGTTGAGTGAACTTGGCTTTTTATCTTTGGAGCAATGGAGGATGAGAGATGACCTGATAGTGGTATATAAAATGATGAGAGGCATTGTTCGTGTGGACAGCCAGAGACACTTTCCCCAGGGCTGAAATGGATAGCACAAGGGGGCATGGTTTTAAGGTGCTTGGAAGTAGGTACAGAGGGGAGGTTAGGGGTAAGTTTTCCATGAAGAGAGTGGTGGGTGCGTGGAATGCACTGCAGATGCTGATGGTGGAGGCGGATACAATAGGGTCTTTTAAGAGACTCTTGGATAGCTAAAATAGAGGACTATGCAGTGGGGCAATTCTAGGCAGTTTCTAGAGTAGGTTACATGGTCAGCACAATATTGTGGGCCAAAGGGCCTGTAATATGCTGTAGATTTCTATGTTCTCTGTTCTACTTTCTATGCTCTGAGATACGCAAACCACGCCACCTAGCACCAATGATCATTCAACAGTCAAAGTCATTATGATCACATTTTTTGTCCATTCTATGTTTCGTCTGAACAATAATGAACCTCTTGAACATGACTGCATGCTCTTATACATTGAGTTGCTGCCGCATGATTGGTTGATTAGATATTTGCATCAACAAGCAGGCGTACAGGTGTACCTAATAAAGTGGCCACTGTGTGTATGGTACAAAGAATAATTTAAATTGTTCCTACTACTTACACAAGCAGGCGATAAAAAAATTCACAAGGATGTCTTAGTTTCAATCTGTGCAGAACTCTTTTGCTTACACTTAACCATAAAATCATAAACACATTACAGCATTGAAAGAGATCAAAGAGCCATTGGATCCAGGCCAGATGCCTGGAGACAAAATTATTCCATTCCATTTCCTCACTATTTCTTGCAGTCCTGGAAGTTAATTTCCCTCCAATTTCCTTCAATTCCCTCTTAAAAGTATTCATTGGCTCTGCAGAGAGCTAATACCTCACAGATTTTGTAACCTGGGTTCAATCGACCTCCAATGCTGAATGAATGGAGTTTGCATATTCTCTCGTGGTTGCTTCTTCCAGGTGTTCTTGTTTCTTACCAGAAACCAAAGATATGTTGACATCTCAGTTAGAAACGTCAGTACAGGTGAAAGGTCTCAATCTGAAATATCAGTTGTCTATTTCCCTCCATTGGTGATTGATGATGGTGACCCTTTGTGTTCCCTCTAGTTTTTTGCTTGTTGGTTGGTAGGTTGATTAGTTACCATAAATTTGAGTTAGCGTCATAAACAAGAAAAAATGCACTTCGACATATCAGGCACCCATGATACGGATCCCTACAGTAATTCCATGATATTCTTCTGGAACTCCCGTCATTTTCCCAAGGTTCAATCACTCAGACGCCTCTTTAGGGAAACTTACAGTGGCTAATGCTCACAAAATGCTGGAGGAATTTGAGGGGTCAGGCACTATTAATGAAGGGAAATAAACAATCAATATTTCAGGCCAAGACCCTTCATTAGAACTGGAAAAGGGAGAGGGACAGAAACCAAAACATGAAGGTGGGTGATGGGAAGGAGTTCCAGTTGTCAGGTGATAGGTGAGACTGGGGGATAGTGGAAGATGTAAAGGGTTAATAGGGAAATAATCTGATAGAAGAGGACAATGGAGCATGGAATATTGGGAAGGAGATGCGTAACTTGAGAAAGATGCAGAACAAATCATAAGAGCAGAGGGCAGCGGCCAAAAATGAGGGAAAACAAAAGGGGAGATTGGAAAACAGAGTAAAGTCTCAGTGAGTACAGGCTCAGAGCCATAAAATGCTCCTTAAGCTCTTTCATTTCTAGGATCATTTTCATAAAACTCCTCTGGACCCTCTCAAACTCCAGTACATGCTTCCTTAGGTACTGCATATGGCCAAAAAACTGCTCACAATATCAAAATAGGGTACCTAACAAAGCCTCAGCATTACATCCTTGGTTTTATATTCTACTGTTGTCAAAATTAATGCTAACATTGAATTTGCTTACCTCACCATTGACTCAACCTTCAAGTTAACCATTAGGGGATGCCACACTTGGTCTCCCAAGTCCCTTTGCACCTCCAGTTTCTGAAATCTCTCCCCTCTTAGAAAATGTCTATATTCCTTCTACCAAACTGAATGACCATACGCTACTCTACTCTGCATTCCAGCTGAACATTTGTTTCTCAACTGTTACAAACACCTTGAACTGAATGGTTTCCATTTGTGTTGTTAACTCCATAACCTTCCCATTCTTAGAGTACGGATGGAACCCTCTCTTCCTCAATATTTTACATTGCTATACCAGCTCTTTTTCCTGGTCAAAGCATTCATTCTCATCACGGGCATGAAGACATTGCCAAATATTGGAAAGGAGGAACAAAATTAATATGCTTATTGAAATTTACAGAAATTGTGACACAAGCTTATCTTCAAACATTGGATTTACTCTCTAAATTCAACCAACGTGGGTGAAATGGCATGTGGTATTGTAAAGTAATTATTCTGCTAAGTAAACTGTGGAAAGTGGCTGTGCAATTAAATATATGCTGTTAAAGAGATGATAGTTGTGGGTTAAAATGGGGATGGAGTAGAACTGTTAAGCACATTTCTTAGTTGTACTTCCTTCCCCACACAGTCAATTAACTAGTCATAATGCGGGAAGCCATGAGGTTAACCAAAGCCGAGTCCCTACAGGGATAGAAAGAAAAAAATCAGAGGAAGAGAAGATCAGATGGTTTGGCATATTGGTGGTTGAGTTATTGCACTGGCATCTAGAGACCTGGACTAAATGCTGAAGGCAAGATCAGCATCACAGCTGAAGAATCTAACTTCAACTAACTAAACAAATCTTTGAAAGTTAAATAAAGGTAATGGTGGCTGAGAAACTACTGGTTCTTGTTGTTAAGAATCCATCTGTTTCCCTAATGTCTGTCGGCAATGGAAAGCTGTCTGGCCTAAATGTGACTCCGGATGTAATGCAATAAAGCTGACTTGGTCATTTAATTTTCAAATGGAAACACAAGAACAGATCAGTCTCTTGTGTCTCTTCACACTTGGTTTATCTCTAACTTTTCTCTTTTTGATGAAAGGCAATTGGCTTGAAATTTTAACTCTGGGCTACTCCCTCCAGAGAAGTGGCCTGACCTGCTGAGCATTTGCTGTGTTATTTCAGACTGCTGCTTTTGCTACAGTGTTTTGCCTTCGGAGGATCCCAGGGCTTGGCCTGCCAAGCAGTTTCTGTTTCATTTCAAATTGCTGCCACTGCTACAGCGTTTTGCCTTTGGATGATCCCAGGACTCGACTTGCCCAGTAAATGAGAGGAGCAACTGGAAACCAATACGGAGTCAGCTGCTCCTTTGCGAGTTGTATTGTATTAATGCCATGACAGAGTCAGTCATTGGAGTCTGCCAGTAATAGTCTCTCATTTACCCAGTTTTTGTGTGGTTTGGGTACTCAGGTTCCAGTACACTTCTTGGTATTTATTGACCAGATCTTCTTCCACGGAATCATAGAGTCACACAGCAAGGAAATTGGTCCTTCAGTCTATGCTAACTAACAAGCTGTCTAGGCCTTACTGAGATTGCACAAGGCATACCGTGTGAAGTTCTGGATGCCATTGCAAGAGGAAAAATGTAATTAAGCTTGTGAGGGTGCAGAAAAGATTCACAAGGATGCTTCTGGGACTGGAGGGCATACATTATGAGGAGAGATAGGATAGGCTGGAACTGTTTTCCATGGAGTGGGGGGGGGGGTGACCTTACAGAAGTTTGTCAATTCATGAAGAATATAAAGAAAGTACACAGAGTCTTTTTCCCCAGGGCAGGGGAATCTAACATGGGGTGAGAGGGAAAATAAAGGCGGATCTGAGAGGCAAGTTTCTCACATTTTGAATGAGTCTGTTGAATAAGCTGCCAGAGGAAGTAGTAGAAGCAGGTACAGTTACAATGTTTAAACGATACTTCTGCAGATAGGAAAGATTCAAAGGGATATTGGCCAAATGCAGGAAATGGGACAAGTTCAGGAAGGCACATTGTCCAACATGACAAGTTAAGCTGAAGGGCGAAGGGCCTGTTCATGTGCTGTAACTCTGTGATTCCATGCCACCATTTACATTAATTCAACTGTGATCTCATTTCCTTCTCCCTACTGGTTCATCAATTTGCTCCAATTCCAACTCTCACCTAAACACCAGTGACATTTTTTTAAGCATCTATTTACAACAATCCCATTTTACCCGTGCATGCTCACATCTATACCGACCAGATTCTGCTGTTCCCCCACACATTCGGGGCAGTGTACAGTGGAAACCTGAGGACCTGGAAGAAAATGGTGCTGCAACTGAATGCAAGTCACTGGAGCTACTATGGCACACCCTAATCCTTTCACCCTATCATAAGTAGTTTAAAAAATTAGCTCTGCATTCTTTGGAGGAATGGGATGACCTTAGTGAAACTATAAGATCCTGCAATGATCTGACTGAGCAGATTTTGAGAAATTTCCTTTTGTGGGAGAGTAGTGAACAAGATGACATAGAACATAGAACGTTACTGCACAGTACAAGCCCTTCTACTTATGATGTTGTGCCAGCCTTTTAACCTACTCCAAGTTCAATCTAACACCTCCCTCCAGTTTCTCATTCAGAAATACTAAAACTGAGATGCATTGGAATTTCTTTTGTCAAACATCGTGAAACTCTCATATTTTCCATCCGGGGGAGGTTTGGGGGCTGGATCAATGGGAGCATTTAAAGATTAGGCGGGCACATTTTTGAAAGATCAGGAGATTGATGGCTATGGGAAGAGCAGAGGCAATGATACTTGTGGCAGATCAGCCATGACCATGTTGAATGTTGAATGTTGGAGCGGGATTAAATGGCCAGGTGATCTATATCCTATGTTCTAGAAGTCCTCAATGTGATATATTAAGTTCTTCAGGCTGGACTTTATCTTTGTCTTATCCCAGGAACAATTCCAGCACTCCTGTTCCTTGTGTTTTCTCTTTTCTGGCAATTTCTTTTACTTTGGATTTTCTGTTGACACACCTTGCCATGCGATTGTAACTAAATATTGGAGGCCCCATTCATTGTAAGCACCATGCACTGCATTTCCCATTGGGTCAATCTCAGTTTTCACTGTCCTTGAATCTTCCTTTCAGGTCATTTGTTTCCTCCCCTGCAGCCATTTAAGAAATCACATCAGGTACAAATAGGGTCAAAGTTTTTTTTACAGTTCAGCATGTGGGATTCCAGAGCTATCTGTTGTCTGTACTTAAAGGCAGACTGATAGCCTGAGGATTGACACAAAATGTGTATTTTATCAGCGTGCTTACTGATCTTCAAGTCATGAGCCCCCTTAGCAACCATCATGCACTGCAACATCTTCACTCACAATAAGACCAACAAGCTGCTAATAGTAACAAGATGTACTGACTGAACAAAGCTCAGATCTGTTCCCACCACATCCTCCCCTTCCCTAAATAAAACAGAAAAACTTAAAATCTAAAAAGAGTAGAATTACAGGAATAATGCCATAAATACAAGTGCTGAAGATCCAAAGCAACACACACAAAACTCATCATATATGGAAATAAATGAACAGTCAACATTTCAAACCAAGAGCCTTCTTTAGGACTGGAAAGGGATACTGCCATATGCTATTGGTCTTACCATAAAGAAGCAGGTTATTGAGACCATCAGATTTATACAGGAGCTCAGAGCAAACCCAGCCTCATCGCCTCCTGCTATTACCCCATAACATTTTCTCACAAATGTGCCCGTTAATATTTCCATAATTCTCCCCCACACCCACTTACTGTCAGGCCTGCACAGACAGGCACCTCCTAGTATCCACCTAGATAACAGAAGTCACCTGACACTCATTTCCAACTCATCACCTGCAGCCCATTTAAACCCAGCTCTCATCCACAATCCTTGTTCACTCATATGAACCAGTCAACTGTTCCTAGTCAGCCATTTGCCTAGTCATTATAAGTACCTGTTCTTTCTTATTTTGTGGCCCCTTATGGATTGTTACTTTACAGTTTATTAGAAAACTATCATGTACTGCTAATTTTCTCTGCTGCTCTGTTTTTGGGTCAAGCTTCCTCTACATTTCCTGACACTTATATTGAAGATAATTTATTGTTGATAATTTGCCTACTACTCATCACTGCAATAGGAGAGGAAAGACTGACAGCTTCAAAGGTCAGACTTGAACCCTGGTTCATAAAGTAATTGATTCATTCAGCACGGAGTCTGGTCCTTCAGCTCAACGGATCCATGCCAACCAAATTACTATCTAAGCCAGCCTCATTTACGTGTTTTTGGCCTGAGTCTTTCCGAACTATCAGAATTTCCTATCCATGTACCTGTCCAAGTACCTTTTAAATATTTTGAAAGTACCTGACTCAACTGTTTTCTCTGACAGCTTATTTCACTCATTAGGTGATAAAAATATCCCTCAAGTTTCTAGTAAATTTCTCCCCTCTTATCTTAAACTTGTGCCCTCTAGTTGTTGATTCCTCAGCTCTGGAAAAATTGACTGTGTACGTCCATCCTATCTATAGCCCTCATGATTTTATACACTTTTATAAGATCACCACTCATTTTCCTATGCTCTAATGACAAAAGTTGGAGACTACTCAATCTCTCTCCAGAATTCAGACCCTCGAATCCCTGCAATATCCTTGTAAGTCTCCTCCGCACTGAAGCTGCACTCTATTCAGCAGTTTTCCCACTATGCTGTGAAGAATTCTAATCCAAATGCTTAAGAGGGTCAGGCTGCCTGGACATTGGTGTCTGTGAAAAATCCATTGGCCAGATAGAAGTCCAGAATGGAAGGGAATGGGGAAAGATTCAAAGGTGACTCACCTGAGGGTGAAGAGCTACTTTGGGGGAGAAAAGTACGAAACCGAAGTGAACTCACTTATATTTATGTCAATGTTGAAGAAGAGGGGGGAGGAAGAGAATTTTTATTTTTACTGGAAGGGGAAATCGATATTCATGCCATCAGGTTGAAGGCTACGCGGATGGAATATAAGGCATTGCTCCTGCACCCTAAGGGTGACCTCATCGTGGCACAAGAGGATGAGGGGGACATTTTCAAAAGGCAATGCCTCAAAAAGACAGGATCTGACGTTAAGGATCTCCATCACCCAGGACATGCCCTCTTCTCATTGCTACCATCTAGGAGAAGACACAGGAGTCTGAAAACATGTGCTCAACATTTCAGGAACAGCTTCTTCCCCACTGCCTTCAGATTTCTGAATGGACAATGAACCCACGTACACTTTCTCACTGTTTTTTTTGTTTTGCTCTCTTTTTGTGCCAATTTAATTTATTTTATTAATAAATTTAATTTAATATATTTATAAAATACATATTTCTTATTGTAATATTCAATCTACTGCTGCTGCAAAACAACATATTTCATGACATATGCCAATGATGTTAAACACTGCGATTCTGATCAGAGCATCAGAGAAGAAACACGTCCTTCTATCCACCGTGCTCTGACCACCAGCATCACATTTTCCTGCATTGATTCCATACTATTGTCGGTAGAATCTTTGATGAAGATGAGAGGGCGAACAGGAGCAAAATATACCAGCTAGTGGAGTCCAACGACCTTGCATTCAATGCCAGTAAGGCGAAAGAGCTGTTTGTGGACTTCGGGAAGGGTAAGATAGAAACATAGAAAATAAGTGCAGGAGTAGGCCATTTGGCCCTTCGAGCCTGCACCGCCATTCAATATGATCATGGCTGATCATCCAACTCAGAACCCTGGACTTGCCTTCTCTCCACACCCCCGATCCCTTTAGCCACAAGGGCCATATCTAATTCCCTCTTAAATATAGCCAATGAACTGGCCTCAACTGTTTCCTATGACAGAGAATTCCACAGATTCACCACTCTCTGTGTGAAGAAGTTTTTCCTCATCTCAGTCCTTAAAGGCTTCCCCTTTATCCTTAAACTGTGACGCCTCTTTCTGGACTTCCCCAACAGCGGGAACAATCTTCCTGCATCTAGCCTGTCCAATTCCTTCAGAATTTTATACGTTTCAATAAGATCCCCCCTCAATCTTCTAAATTCCAGCGAGTATAAGCCTAGTCGATCCAGTCTCTCATTATATATATGAAAGTCCTGCCATCCCAGGAATCAATCTGGTGAACCTTCTTTGTACTCCCTATGTACATAAGATTACTCCCTAAGATGAGAGAACATGAACCTGTCCTCATAGAGGGATCAGAAGTGGGGAGAGTGAGCAATTTGAAGTTCCTGGGCATCAAGATTTCTGAGGATCTAACCTGGTCCCAACATATCAATGCAGCTAAAAAGAAGACAAGACGGTGGCTATATTTCATTAGGAGTTTGAAGAGATTTGGTTTGTCAACTAAAACACTCGAAAACATTTATGGATGTACAGAGAAGAGCATTCAGTATCACTGTTTGGTATGGTGTGGGGGGGGCTGGGGAGAGGGTACTGCACAGGACCAAAAGAAGCTACAGAAAGTTGTAAGATTAGTCAGCTCCATCTTGGGTTCTAGTTCTAGCTTCCATAATATCGAAGACATCTTCAAGGAGCGGTGCCTCAGAAAAGAAGTGTCCATTATTAAGGATCCCCATCACTCAGGACATGGCCTCTTCTCATTGTAACCATCAGGAAGGAGGTACAGGAGCCTGAAGTCACACACTCAGTGATTCAGGAACAGCTTCTTCCCCTCTGCCATCTGATTTCTAAATGGACATTGAACCCATGGACTCCACCTCACTTTATATACATTATTTCTGTTTTGCACTATTTTGAATCTACTTAATATACATATATACTTACTGTAATTGATTTACTTATTTTTTTTATCTTTCTATACTATCATGTACTTCATTGAACCGCTGCTGCTAAGTTAACACATTTCACGACAATGCCGGTGATAATAAACCTGATTCTGGTTCGGATTCTGATTCAATGTACCTGCTCAGTTGCTTCTTAAATGTTGCTATTGTCCTTGCCTACACCACCTCCTCTGGCAGCTCATTCCAGACACTAACTACTGTTTATGTGAGAAATTTGCCACTCAGATCTCCTTTAAATCTCTTCCATCTCACTTGAAGCACATGCCCTCCAGTTTTAAACATCAACAAACAAACACTGGCCATCCACCCTTCATGATGCCATACACGTCTGTCCTTCACTCGGGGGGTCTAAAGATTGCTAATCTACCCAGTCAAATGTTGTGTGTGTTAAAATAAGTTGTTGCAACACTGCCAAAATCTGATCTTGCTTTACTTTTCATAATGTTCATCATAAAATTTCAGTGGGAATTTTGCACAAATTCACAGGTTGTGTAGAAAGAGCTTATCACCCAAGACAACAACTTAACTAGACTGATTAATGGGACACTCAAATACTTCCATTAACAAATAAGTGTAATATAAAGCCATCTTGATCAATCATGAGTCATCAACTCTTTTAAATTATTAACAATGAGGCTGTTTGTAATGGCCAGAATCTATCCCCATAACATAAGATGGCATCTCAGTTTCTCAGGGTGATTTGCTTTCTCTTATTGAGGTACACCTGTCATTCCCAAAGCACAAAGAGACAGAAAGTAGCCAACATACACACAAAATGCTGGAGGAGCTCAGCAGGCCAGGCAGCATCTAGGAAAAGAGTACAGTCAATGTTTCGGCCTGAGACCCTTCAGCTGGACTGGAGAAAAAAAGCTGAGGAGTAGATTTAAAAGGTTCCTCTTGTTCTCACCTACAACCCCACCAGTCACCATCGCTTCCAGCACATATTTCTCCAAAACTTCTGCCCCACCACCAAGCACATCTTTCCCTCCTTCCCCCACCCCCCATTTTCTGCAGGGTTCACTCCATACGCTGCTCCCTTGCCTATTCGTCCCTCCCCACTGATCTCCCTCCTGGCACTTATCCTTGCAAGCGGAACAAATGTTACACCTACCCCTACACCTCCTCCCTCACTATCATTCAGGGCCTCAAACAGTCCTTTCAGGTGAGGGGACACTTCACCTGTGAGTATGTTGGGGTCATATACTATGTTCGGTGATCTCGGTGCAGCCTACTGTATATTGGTGAGACCCAACGTAGAATAGGAGACCACTTCAACAAGCACCTACGCTCCATCCAGCAGAAAAAGCGGGATCTCCCAGTGGCCACCCATTTTAATTCCACTTCCCATTCCCATTCCAATATGTCCATCCATAGCCCCCTCCATTGTTGGGATAGGGCCACACTTAGTTTGGAAGAACAACATCTTATATTTCATTTGGGTAGCCTCCAACCTGATGGAATGAACATTGATTTCTCAAACTTCCGGTAATGCCCCCCCCCCTTCACCATTTCCCATCCCCCTTTTCCTCTCTCACCTTATCTCCTTGCCCGCCCATCACCTTCCTCTGGTGCTCCTCCCCCTTTTCTTTCTTCCATGGCCTTCTGTCTCTTTCACCAATCAACTTCCCAGCTCTTTACTTCATCCTTCCCCCTCCAAGTTTCACCTATCACCTTGTGTTTCTCTCTCTCCTGCTCCCCCTTTTAAATCTACTCCTCATCTTTTTTCCCCAATCCTGCTGAAGGGTTTCAGCCTGAAACGTTAACTGTACTCTTTTCCATTGATACTGCCTGGCCTACTGAGTTCCTCCAGCATTTTGTGTGTGTTGCTCAGATTTCCAGCATCTGCAGATTTTTTCCTGTTTGTTAGAAAATAGTCACTTCTTCAGATGTATTCTTTTGTCTCATGTAATATGGCAAATGCTTAGTTGAAGTCATAGAGCACCAACATAGTTACAGGCTCTTTGGTCCATTTAGTCTGGAGGCTCATGACAAGGAAGATCCTGCCTGACAAACTTACTGCAATCAGTAAATCAGTGGAATTTGTTGCCATGAGCAGCTGTGGAGGACAAGTCATTGGGTGTATTTAAGGCAGAGATAGATAGGTTCTTGATTAGCCAGGGCATCAAAGGGTATGGGGAATGGGAATGACTGGATGAAGTGGATCAGCCCATGATTGAATGGTGGTGCAGACTCGATGGGCCAAATGGCCTACTTCTGCTTCTACATCTTGTGGTCTTATGGTCTAGTCTGTGCTGACTTGGTTTTCTGTCCAATCCTATCTACCTGCACCCAGGCTATAGCCTTTCATACCCCTCTCATCCACGTACATCCAAACTTCACTCAAATTTCACAACTGAACCTGCATCTAAATTCTGCTGACAGCTCAGTCCACGCTCACACCATGCTCTAAGTGAAGTAGCTCCCCCTCGGTTTCCCTTGAAATATTTCACCTTCCACCCTAAACCTATGACCTTTGGTTCTAGTCTCACCGAATCCTAACTACACCCATCCCAATTGTGCAGCATTTCTTGAAATTTTTTCTAGTATCTGGTCATCTCTCTTCTGGTCTTTCCTTTGGCTTTGGCCATCATTTCTCTCAACTCTGGATTCCTTCACTTCTTAACATGTCCATAATATTCAGTAGAAGATTATCAAAAAAAATCAGTGGGGATGGGGATCTTGATCCTGGAAAGTGACCGTAGTAATAGCAAATGTGTATAGTGCAAATATTGCAATGTTTTGCACTTTGGGAGAAAGCCTTGCAATTGGAGAAATCTTTGCAGTGGCAGAGAGTGAAAGATTGTTTGCTGGTAACATTACTGCACTAGCAATCTTGCAGGAAGAGTCATGAACAGAAGACAGCAGTTAATTCCCAACACTCTCACTAGAGAATTTAAATTTACACAATTCATAATTTCTGGCATAAATTGTTAGTTTCAGTAAGACTGGGTGTAAATCTACCAAAACCTTTCAAGCTTATGGGGGAAGGAAATCTGCTGTCCTTAACTGGCGTGGCTTACACTAAAGAAATTCAGCATGACCCTGTGACTCTCACCAATTTTTGTAAGTGCATCATAGAAAGCCTCTTATCCAGATGCATCATGGCTTGGTATGGCAACTGCTCTGCTGAAGGCCACATAAAACTACACAAGAAATTACAGTGAGTTGTTAACAAAGCCCAATGCGTCACGCGAACTGACCACCTCTCCATTGACTCCATCTTCATTTCCCACTACCTTGGAATAACAGCCAATATAATCACGAACCCCTCCCATCCCATTCATTTCCTCTTCTCCCCTGCTGTGTTGGGCAGAAGATACCATCAGACTTGAGGATAGCTTCTATTCCACTGTTATCGGATTCTTAAACCATCCTCTCATATACTAAAAGATGAACTCTTAATCCCCCAGTCTTCTTTATCCTGGCCCTAGCACTTTATTTGTCTACCCGCACTGCACTTTCTCAGTAAATGAAACATTATATTCTACCGATTTCTATTTACTACCTCAGTGAAATTATGTACAACAGTCTACCTGGATTGCAGGCAGAATAAAAGTTTTTCGCTGTACCTTGGTACATAAGATTAAGATCAGTTTTATTTGTCACATACAGTACATCAGAGCCTCAAAACATACAGTGAAATGCATCATTTGTATCAATGGCCAACACAATTTGAGAAGGTGCTGAGGGCAGCCTATAAGTGTCGGCATGTTTTTGGTGCCAACATAGCTTACCCGTGACCCTAGCCTGTGCATCTTTGGAAAGTGAGAGAAAACCAGATGACCCAGAGGCAACCCAGCTGGTCATGGAGAGAACGTACAAACTCCTTACAGGAGCGGCAGGAACAATGTGATAATAATAAGCCAACTACTCCTGCAACACCCCTTCAAATGCAAGGGCACAGAGAGATGGACAATAAATGCTGGTCTTGCTGATCTTGACAGATAACTTAGAAAGATCTTTAACCGTCTGCAAGATGTACAAAAGCCCTCTGAATTAAATTATTTTTGAGGGGATATTGCAGTTGTTCTTCCCAGATGTACAGTATATCCTTATCGCAGACTGTACAACTGGGCTGTCCAAAGAAATGCATTATTGTTGCACTTGTAGCAGCTTAACAACAATGAGTTGCATTTACATAGTAGCTTTGTTGTATAAAAAAATCTCCCAAGGTGCTCTTCAGGAGAGTTAGCAGAATGAATCCATCACTGAATTATTTTAGGAAATTTTTGGACAAGTGACTTGAATGTTTGGTCCAACTAAATCATTTATAAATGATCTGGATGAGGAAGTGGAGGGATGGGTTAGTAAATTTGCTGATGACACAAAGGTTGGGGGTGTTGTGGATAGTGTGGAGGGCTGTCAGAGGTTACAGTGGGACATTGATAAGATGCAAAACTGGGCTGAGAATTGGCAGATGGAGTTCAACCCAGATAAGTGTGAAGTGATTCATTTTGGTAGGTCAAATATGATGGCAGAATATAGTACTAATGGTAAAACTCTTGGCAGTGTGAAGGATCAGAGGGATCTTGGGATCTGAGTCCATAGGACACACAAAGATGCTGCGCAGATTGACTCTGTGGTTAAGGAGGCATATGGTGCATTGGCCTACATCAACTGTGAGATTGAGTTTAAGAGCCAAGAGGTAATGTTACAACTATACAGGACCTTGGTCAGACCCCACTTGGAGTACTGTGCTCAGTTCTGGTCACCTCACTACAGGAAGGATGAGGAAACAATAGAAATGACACCAAGGAGATTTACACGGATGTTGCCTGCATCCTTATGAGAATAGGTTGAGTGAACTCAGCCTTTTCTCCTTGGAGCGACGGAGGATGAGAGGTGACCTGATAGAGGTGTATAAGATGATGAGAGGCATTGATCATGTGGATAATCAGAGGCTTTTTCCAAGGCTGAAATGGCTAACACGAGAGCAGTTTTAAGGTGCTTGGAAGTAGGTACAGAGGTGATGTCAGGGGTAAGTTTTTTATGCAGAGAGTGGTGAGTGCGTGGAATAGGCTGCCAGCGATGGTGGTGGAGGTGGATACGATAGGGTCTTTTAAGAGATAGGTACATGGAACTTAAAAAAGTAGGGGGTTATGGGTAACCCTAGGTAATTTCTAATGTAAGTATATGTTCAGCATAACATTGTGGGCCGAAGGACCTGTATTGTGTTGTAGGTTTTCTATGTTTCTATGTTTCTAAAAACCTGCCGAGGCTGAGAGCTGAAATAAGACAGAAAATTCCAGAAATACTCAATGGGACACGGAACAATTTGTGAATTGAGAAACAAAAATTAAACTTTCAGATCACTGAGTGGTCATCATAATTAAAATATTGGATCTGACTGTGCTTGATACAACTATGCATGCACCCACAGCTCAACTATCCTGATCACAGAACCACAGAAAGTTTATGATGCAGAAAGAGGCTTTTCAGCCCATCATGCCTGTGCAAGTTTAGAAAGACTCCCCAGTCATGCTCTCTCCTCGCTGCTGGTATCAGGAAGAAGATCATAAGATATAGGAGCAGAATTAGGTCATTCAGCATATCGAGTTTGCCCAGCCATTTCATCATGGCTGATCTATTTCCCCCTCAACACCATTCTCTTGCCTTTCCACATAACCTTTCACACGCTGACTAATCAACAACCTATCAAACTTTGCCTTGTTACGTACCCCGTAACTGGGTTGCCAAACCAGCAGAAATGGATCACTCAGTTGGAGTCTGGATTACTAGAACTAAGAAAGTTTTATTAAAGAAACAAGTAACACAGTAATCGAAAGGATAATAAATGCAACAGTTCAGCAATGATAAACACACATGTGCACAGAATTAATATAACAGCATCAATCAAGCTCTATCGTTGTCTAGGGGTAAATGACCAATTTCAAAGTGACACAAAGTTCAGTCCAATTTAGTTCAGTTCGCAGTAATCGTTGCCATGGCGATGGAAAATGTGGGGGGGAGGGAGAGAGAGAACTAGAAGGACTGATCATTCAGAACGGCTTCTACTCACAGACCGGCGATATTGCTCACAAGCAGCTTTCGGGCGGGTCCTTTGTGATGTCACCTGAGGTCACCGACTGTGACCCCTCCTCCAGATGCGGTCGATCCTCTGCAGTGAACCCGGCACCCAAGCGAGGGTGGACACACACCGGGTTCCCACTGATCGTACCTTTCCACCCTGTGCGTTTATGGCCCGGTACTTCCCACCGACTTGTGAGAGGCGCACCGCTTCCAGGGTCTCGTTACCTCGGGTGTTGTGTGTCCTGCCTTAGCGAACCTGTCCCTTTTTATCCCCCTGCTGGGGTATCGCCTGTCCATCACTTCAAACAGTTCAGGGTTCAAAGGGGGAGTCGCTCTAGACAGCTCTCTCTCCCGTCCCTTCATTACACATCTCCAGATCGCTGGTCCATCACTTCAAGCAGTTCAGGGTTCAAAGGGGGAGCCGCTCTAGACAATACCCAGACTGATGACTCCTTCATTAACATCTCAAAATGCTGCTTCATTGTTCCTTATCACTCCCTCCCCTGAGGACAGGTGGCAGACAAACTGCTGATGCCACTGTTGCTAGCCCAGGCCAGCAAACATCTTAATTTATGTGTATTCTCGTCACAGCCTTAAATGCACCCAGTGCCCTGGCCTCCACTACCACCTGTGGCACGGATTTACCACCCTCTGGCTAAAAGAATTCCTCCTCATCTTTGTTCTAAATGGATGTCCCTCTATTTTGAGACAGTGCCCTCTGGGTCCCAGACTCCCTCACCAAAGGAAACATCCTCTTCACATCCAATCTATCTGCAACACTCTATCTATCAACACAGACCCTTGTGGAACACCACTAGTCACCAGAGGCCAATCCAAAAAGGCTCACTTTATTCCCACTCTTTGCCTCCTGCCAATCAGCCAATGCTTTATCCATGCTAGCATCTTTCCTCTAGTACGCTGGGGTCTTATTTTGTCAAGCGGCCTCATGTGCAGCACCTTGTCAATAGCCTTCTGAGAATCCAAGGACCCAACAGCCATCAATTCTCCTTTGTCTATCCTGTTTGTCATTTCTTCAAAGAATTTGAACAGATTTATCAGGCAAGATTTCCATTCAAGAAATCATGATGACTTTGGCATATTTTGTCATGTGCCTCCAAGTATCCAGAAACCACATGCTTAACAATTAACTCCAACATCTTCCCAACCACTGAGGTCAAGCTATCTGGTCTATACATCTGCTCTCCTGACTCCCTCCCTTCTTGAAGGGTGGAGTGACAAGTGAAATTTTCCAGCCCTCCAAAACAATGCTAGTGTATAGTGATTCTTGAAAGATCATTACTAATGGCTCCATAATCTCTTCAGCTACCTTATTCAAAAACCTGGGGTGTAGTCTACAAGATCCAGGTGACTTATCTACCTTCAGACCTCTCTGTTTCCCAAACACCATCTCTGTAGTATTAGCAACTGCACTCTCGTTTGCCCCCTGACACTCTTGAACTTCTGGCATACTACTAGTGTCCTCCACAGTGAAGAATGATGCAAAATACTTATTCAGTTTGTCTGCCATTGCCTTGTCCCCTCGCCAGTGTTATTTTCCAGTGGTCCAATATCTACTCTTGCCTCTCTTTTACTCTTTATATACATATCTGAAAAAGCTTGTGGTCATTTTTTATATCATTGGCTAGCTTACACCTTTTCTTCTTTCCCCCCTGTGGTTTCTCGGTTGCCTTCTGTTGATTTTCAAAATTTTCCTATATCCTCTAACTTCCCACTAATTTTTGCTCTATCATATGACCTCTCTCTTGGTTTTATGTTGGCTTTGACTTCCTTTGTCAACAATGGCTGCATCATCTTCCTTTTAGAGTACATTCTCTTCTTTCTGATGCATTTACCCTGTGACTTTAAAATTTGTCCCAGAAACTCCAGCCATTGCTGTTCTTTTGTTACCCCACTAGTGTCCCCTTCCAATCAGCTTTGAACAGCTCATCTCTCATACCTCTGTAATTGTTTTTACTCCACTTACTCCACTATAATACTGATACATCTGTCTTAGCTTCTTCCTCTCAAATTGCAGGGTGAATTCTATCATATTATGATCATTATTTCCTAAGGGTTCCTTTACCTTAAGCTCCCTAATCATATCTAGTTCATTACACAACACCCAATCTAGAATTGCTAGTGGGCTCAACCACAAGCTGCTCCAAAAATCCATCTCAGAGGCAATCCATAAATTCTCTCTCTTGGGATTCAGCATCAACTTGATCTTTCCAATCTATTTAAATATTGAAATTCCCCATAACTAAAGTAACATTGTCTTGTTGACATGCTTTTTCTATCACCCACTGCAATTTGTAGACCACATCCTGGCTACTGTTTGGAAGCCTGCAAGAAACTCCCATTAGGGTCTTCTTACCCTTGCAGTTCCTTAACTCTACCCAACAAGAATCCTTCATCTTCTGATCCTATGTTACCTCTTTCTAAAGATTTAATTTTATTCTTTACCTGCTGAGCCACTCCTCTTTCTCTGCCTACCTGCCTGTCCTTTTGATAGATGGTGTATCCTTGGATACTAAGCTCCCAACTACCATTGTCTTTTAGTCATGACTCCATGATAGCACAACGTCATTCCTGCCAATCTCTAACTGCCTGACAAGATCATCTATTTTATTTTGAAAAGATCTTAAAATTTCTTCATCATACACATACTCTTTGGTCTAAAAATTTAATATGTATCACATAAAGCAAGGAACAAAGCACTGAGCCCAGTCTCAAAATTAACTTTCAACTATTATCCTTATTTTCCTGCTATTCAGCTAATTTTGCCAATGGTCATTAGATCCCATGGATATCTACCTGTTTTGACCAATCTCTGCCAAAAGCCTTGTTAAACATAGAACATAGAACAGTACAGCACAGTACAGGCCCTTCAGCCCACATTGTTGTGCCGACACTCAAACCCTGCCTCCCATATATCACCCTGCCTTAAATTCCTCCATATACCTGTCTAGTAGTCTCTTAAATTTCACTAGTGTATCTGCCTCCACCACTGACTCAGGCAGAGTATTCCAAGCACCAACCACTCTCCGAGTAAAATTCCTTCCTCTAATATCCCCCTTGAACTTCCCACCCCTTACCTTAAAGCCATGTCCCCTTGTATTGAGCAGTGCTGCCCCGGGGAAGAGGCGCTGGCTGTCCACTCTATCTATTCCTCTTAATATCTTGTATACCGCTATCATGTCTCCTCTCATCCTCCTTCTCTCCAAAGAGTAAAACCCTAGCTCCCTTAATCTCTGATCATAATCCATACTCTCTAAACCAGGCAACATCCTGGTAAATCTCCTCTGTACCCTTTCCAATGCTTCCACATCCTTCCTATAGTGAAACGACCAGAACTGGACACAGTACTCCAAGTGAGGCCGAACCAGACTTTTATAGGGCTGCATCATTACCTTGCGACTCTTAAACACTATCCCTCGACTTATGAAAGCTAACACCCCACAAGCTTTCTTAACTACCCTATCTACCTGTGAGGCAACTTTCAGGGATCTGTGGACACATACCCCCAGGTCCCTCTGCTCCTCCACACTACCAAGTATCCTGCCATTTACTTTGTACTCTGCCTTGGAGTTTGTCCTTCCAAAGTGTACCACCTCACACTTCTCCAGGTTGAACTCCACCTGCCACTTCTCAGCCCACCTCTGCAACTTATCAATGTCTATCTGCAATCTTCGACAATCCTCTACACTATCTACAACACCACCAATCTGTGTGTCATCTGCAAACTTGCCAACCCATCCTTCTACCCCCACATCCAGGATGATAATAAAAATCACGAAAAGTAGAGGTCCCAGAACAGATCCTTGTGAGACACCACTAGTCACAACCCTCCAATCTGAATGTACTCCCTCCACCATGACCCTCTTCCTTCTGCAGGCAAGCCAATTCTGAATCCACCCTGCCAAACTTCCCTGGATCCCATGCCTTCTAACTTTCTGAATAAGCCTACTGTATGGAACTTTGTCAAATGCCTTACTAAAATCCATATAGATCACATCCACTGCACTACCCTCATCTATATGCCTGGTCACCTCCTCAAAGAACTCTATCAGGCTTGTTAGACACGATCTGCCCTTCACAAAGCCATGCTGACTGTCCCTGATCAGACCATGATTCTCTAAATATCCTTATATTCTTATAAGGATATCTCTAAGAATCCTTTCCAACAGCTTTCCCACCACAGACATTAGGTTCACTGGTCTATAATTACCCAGACTATCCCTACTATCTTTTTTGAACAAAGGGACAACATTCGCCTCCCTCCAGTCCTCCAGTACCATTCCCGTAGACAATGAGGACATAAAGATCCTAGCCAGAGGCTCAGCAATCTCTTCCCTCGCCTCGTGGAGCAGCCTGGGGAATATTCCGTCTGGCCCCTGGGACTTATCCGTCCTAATGTATTTTAATACTCCAACACCTCTTTTCCCTTAATATCAACATGCTCCAGAACATCAACCTCACTCATATTGTCCTCACCGTCATCAAGTTCCCTCTCATTGGTGAATACTGAAGAGAAGTATTCATCGAAGACCTCGCTCACTTCCACAGCCTCCACGCACATCTTCCCACCTTAATCTCTAATCAGTCCTACCTTTACTCCTGTCATCCATTTGTTCTTCACATAATTGAAGAATGCCTTGGGGTTTTCCTTTACCCTACTCGCCAAGGCCTTCTCATGCCCCCTTCTTGCTCTTCTCAGCCCCTTCTTAAGCTCCTTTCTTGCTACCCTATATTCCTCAATAGACCCATCTGATCCTTGCTTCCGAAACCTCATGTATACTGCCTTCTTCCACCTGACTAGATTTTCCACCTCACTTGTCACCCATGGTTCCTTCACCCTACCATTCTTTATCTTCCACACCGGGATAAATTATCCCCTATCATCCTGCAAGAGATCTCTAAACATCGACCACATGACCATAGTACATTTCCCTGCAAAAACGTCATCCCAATTCACACCCGCAAGCTCTAGCCTTATAGCATCATAATTTGTCCTTCCCCATTTAAAAATTCTCCAGTCCACTCTGATTCTATCCTTTTCCATGATAATGTTAAAGGCCAGGGAGCGGTGGTCACTGTCCTCCAGATGCTCACCCACTGAGAGATCTGTGACCTGACCCGGTTCGTTACCTAATACTACAAATTTTCTAGATCTACTATGGCATTCCCCCTAGTCGGCCTGTCAACATACTGTGACAGGAATCCATCCTGGACACACTTAACAAACTCTGCCCCGTCTAAACCCTTGGAACTAATCAGGTACCAATCAAAGTTAAAGTTCATTCAAAGCACATCATATGCATCACTCTCATTGACCTCCCTTGTTACCACAATAAAGAGTTTTATCAAATTTGTCAGACACAAACTTCGTTAATAAATCCATGCTGACTGTTCCTGATTAACCTGCATTTTCAAATGGTTTAATTGGTTCAAATAGTTCAAATCAATATCAGAAAATATATACAGTATACAACCTGAAATTCCTAATCTTTGCAGACATCGATGAAACAGAAAAAAACCTGAAGACTGAATGACAGAAACATCAAAACCCAAGCCCCCTCCCCCTCCCAAGGACAAGCATCAGCAGAAGCATCAATTCCCCCCTCCCCCACCACGCAAACAATAGCAATAGCCCCCAAAGAGACTTTGATCTCGAGTCCTTCAAAAACTACAATCCATCGTTACACTTTTTAGGAAGGTCCTCTCTCACTAGCGAGAAGGAGAAAGGTTGCCCCTGCGACAACCAGAGCAGGAGAACACCAACTCACAGTATCAATGTTGCTATCTTCTGTGTTGTTTCTCCAAGTACCCAGCTTGTGGACCAACAGATACCCAATCACCATCAAAAAGACAGAGAGAGAGAGAGAGAGGGGATCGCTCAAGTACAGGGGCTTTCTTCCAACAGCAGTGCACACCGCCTGTTGCCTTATGTTTCAGTCTCCCATGATTCCTCAGTCGGGGACATCGGCAGGGAGCCGGGTCACCTATGAGGCTGCATTCTGAAAGTACACATTTTCAGACCGCACGGCGAGTCCAAGAATGCACTGCTCATGGAGAACCGTAGTTTGAACTGCAGCTGTTGATCACAGACTCTGACATGGCCCCAGCCACCTTGAAAAGATCTACAAAAACCTCAGGTGCCATCTTTTTTTCTCAATGAAGCATTGTACTGTTTTCATCACGGATTCCAATTTGTTTCCATGTAGCTCCTAACCATCTTGATGCCTTCATTCCGCAACCATCCCATAAGCAAATCTGATCATGAACAAGCATGAAAGTGTGGAACGTACTAATATGTACAAGGCTGCTTGCCATCAGCACTGTCCAGCCATTCCCTGGTGCCAGCTGGCCTGCAGAGTATTTCCAGCATTCTCTGCTTTTGTTCCAAACCTCTGGTTATAAGCTCATAGAGTCACTCTATACAAAGATGGGCCCAATGACCCCTTACACCTGTTCCAACCTCTTTGTCCATATACTCTAATCCTGTTTGTTTGCATTTGTAGTATCTGTAGTTTTTTATGTGATTCTAATTATGAGATTCCTTGATAGAACTTTGAAGATGCACATCAATTAGTAGCAAAAATACTTCTCCAAGTCACAAAAGGAAATACTGGGATTCCTGCTCCTAGATTTTCAAAAATCATTACCATCTCAACCAGGGTGAAAGTTGGTTGGAAGTTTGATCTCGTATATGGGATCCAGTTTCTCAGCAGCCTCAACTGCTGTGTACTTTGTCAATCAATCCCTTCTCCCCTTTCCCACACACATTACTCTCCTGCCAAATTAAGTCAGCACACTATCAATGGGTCAACTGCCCTCCTGTTGCACTCTGTTGCAATTTGATTAGTCCAGGAATTATAAACTTGCTTTCTGTACGATACATTTTCATAGCTAGTAGGTTAATAATTAATGAGACAAATGGTAGTTTAAGCTGTTCGTCAAAGGGCTGGTAATTTCATTGTCTCTAGCATAAAACTACATAACACTGTAAAATCAATGCTGTCCATTTTCCACACTATTGACTCCTTGACAGCAGCCAGACAGCGACAATGAGATCTTGCACTTTAGCTTATTGTGTCGCCAAATGTTTTAATTTCCTGGTAGGGAAGATGAAAGTCTTTATTAAGGGGAGAATAAAATCAGTCTATGTAACAAGGAAAAATCACAAAGGAAATGCTAGAAATAAAAATAAGGGGATGCGAGAATTCACCATTAAACTGGTGGAGCAGGCAAGAGGGTAATAACCACCAGATCCCATTCTGAATCTGAATTCCTGCTGCCCGTCTTCTTCTGCAGAGATAGATTATGGATATGATAAGGGTCTTCATCCCACCGAGCCTCCATCAACACTGACTTCTCTGACATGAAATTTGTTGTTTTGCGGCAGCAGAACAGGCCTAAGGCAGAAAATTATTATATGTCACAAAAATGAATAAATAGTGCAAAAAGGAACAAGATGAGGTTCATGGGTTCATGGATCATTCAGAAATCTAATAGCAGAGGAGAAGAAATTGTTCCTATTGTGGATTTGTAGGCTCCTGTACCCCCACCAGGATGATAGTAACGAGAAGAGGGCATGTCCTAGATGGAAGGGGTCTCTTGTGATGGCTGCCTCCTTCTTGAGGCATTGCCTTTTGGAGCGGTCCTCGATGGCGGGGAGGGGTGTGCCCGTCGTGGAGCTGTCTGAGTCCACAACCTTCTGCAGCCTCCTTGCCATCCTGTGGTGACGTACCAAATCCCCTCAAACTGCTAATGAAGTACACTAATTCTTGTTTATTCTCCCCACATTCCTATCAAAAACCCCCCACCCACCCCCCAGATTGTACCACTCACTTACACACCAGAGATGATTTACTGTGACCAGTTTAACCGGCCAACTCACACACTTGTGGGATGTGGGAGAAACCTGGAGCACTCAAAAACAAAAAATACTGGAGGAACTCTGCAAGTCAGGCAGCATCTATGGAGAGAAATAACAGTCAACCTTTCAGACTGAGACTCTTCATCAGGACGGTTTATTCCTCTGCATAGGTGGTGCCTGATCTGATGAGTCCCTCCAGCATTTTGCTCTGGATTTCCAGCATCTGCAGAATCTCTTGTGCTTATGATACCTGTGAAGTCACAGATTATGTAAACTCCAAAAGCACAGCACCCAAGACTGCGTGCTTAAATACATGTATTGTATTTTATTTGAAAAATCAAAATAAATGGCAGATGTTGGGAATGTAGAGTAAAAACAGAGTGTATAGGATATGCAGGAAGAGGTTTCACCTCTGGTGAAGGGACTTGTCATGACCAGTCTGCGGCAGCTCACTCACCTTTGGTCCCTGCTAGACACTCAGCTCTCACTCGTGGCTCCAAGTAGCTGTTTGCATGCGACAGAGGCCATACACCGGTACACCATTTTGACAGGCATGCTAAATCAGGTGAGGTTAGCCAGTGGACATCATACTCTGGTGAAATAGGGACATACCTGTCTTAGCATGCAGAGTCCATTCTGGAGTTCTGGGTTGGTAAGACCTACAATGAGATCCAACAGCCGAGAAGTTGGTTCTGCAATGCTCCATGGAGAACAAAGGGCATGACAAGGCACAAAAGTCATGGTCATCCACTGCAACCAAGGAAGATCCCAGCTGTGATAACTACTTGTACATTGGATGTCCAAGGTTGAGAGAGTGGAACTGCCCCAGTGTAATGGCTTATGTTAAAAACTCTCCTGACAGGTTTCCCATCATCGTTGAGTACAACTGACGATCACTAGAGTAAAAGCAGTAGGAATTTGAAACGCTCACGAGCGAGACAGTACCTGTAGAAAGAATCCACTACCCTCGCTGTGTGTCTCTACACAGTTACGTACCAGGTTAAGCAACTTCTCAAAAATCACCTGAGGCAGATGCTTTTTCCAGGGCTTTTAATGAGATTTCGGGCTTGTGAAAAGATGATACTGTTTCAAAGACAAATAAAGAGTGGATGGAGATGTGTATCTTTCCACCGTGTGCTTCAAATTGAATCAAAGCTAGCGCACACAGGAAATGTTACAAAAAACAGCTTACATATCGGAAGTGAAGATCAAACAAGATGTACTGTGCCTCAGGAATCCAGAATAAAGAGAAACAGAAATAATATTTCAGGACAAACATGATTCATCATAACTAGAAAGAGAGAAAAGTGGAACCTTTAAAATTGTTTACAGATGCTGGAATCTGGAGCAAAACCATGAACTGCTGGAGGAAATTGGATGGTCAACATTTCAGGTCAAGACTCTTCACCTGGACTGGCCAGAAGCTGGTCTCAGCACCCACTGTCCTTTTCCCTCTACAGATAATGAACGGCCCGCTGAGTTCCTCAAGCAGCTAGTTTTTTTTTGAAAGAGAGAATTGCCCTGGTGCAGGATCTTGACCAGCAATTGTGAACATCTTTCCCCTCCACAAATGCTGCTTCCCCTCCAGCAGTGTACTTCTCAGAAAACAAGTTAGTTTTAATTAACAAGTGAAAGGATGAACAGTCAGAGGCAGCTTACAGTAAATTTAACTTGTTACCTCACTTTCCAAGCTTAGGTGAAACTTCCTCAACTCTTGTCTCTCCTTCCATTGATTCTGCCTGATCATCCCTGACTTCTATCAAACCTTACCCTGACCACAACCTTGTTCTGATACTCTCAACCTGTCAAGTGTTCCTTCACTTCCAGCCTGAACTGACTCTCTCTTGCCCTGAATTTATCTCATGCCCCTTGTTCCCACTTTCACAGACTGTCATTTCTGAGGAGCCCTCACACCTGGTCACCATGGTCCACTATGTAAAGATTCACTCCTTGCATCGGTTTTCTTCCATCCTTCCCTTACGTAACGTGTACAGGAATATTTCTCTGATGCAGAGTCCATCTACTGAGAATGATTTTCAGTTCAACGTCAGCCTGCAGTCACACAGAAATACAAAATTCAGTCAGATTCCCACACAGTGTGTAGAACAAGCTTGTGATCAGTACCAGAACTTCCCACTGGAAACAGGCAGACCATTCATTTCCATGCCAGCGAAAGGAAAACAAAGGTCCAATATTCTATTTGCCCACAGGTTTTGTTTCATGATGAGATTTCGACAGGCCAGAGAAATCCATCAAGGTAAAAGATTTTATGGACGCGCTATATTAAAAAAAACACAACTGTCATCATAAGAGATTAACATTTAAAATGCTTCACATTCAAAATGCAAGATATTTGCTTCTTTAAGCACATGCCCATATACACAGATAAAATCAGTACGCAGAGCAGAAGTAATTTAATCTCTGATACAGGATCTCAAGCTAAAACATTGACTATCTCTCCACTGACTTTCTCTACCAGTTCATTTTTTGTTCCAGATCGCACCATCTGCAGCCTCTTGTATCTCCATAACTCTCGGTACTTCACAGTCCACCTTGTTGTAGGCTTGCACTTTATTGTCTGCACTTTTACTGTGCTGCAACACTTCTGCACTCTGTTATTGTTTTACCATGTACTACCTCAATGTATCATTGTAACAAATAGATCTGTGTGGATGGTAAGCAAAAGATGTACCTTGAGATTTACAACTTACAGATCTAATTTACCTGTTTTCAGCTGGGTTCCTCTGTAATGCCAGTCCCACCCTGGTCCTTTGTCCAGCCTTTTCTACCCCAGTCTATTCCAAAGACTAGTGGAGACAAAAAACCTGCAGGTACTAGAAAGCCAAAACATAAAGTAGTTTTGTGAGCAGTTTTGGACCCCTGATCTTAGAAAGGATATGGACACTGGAGAGGGGTCAAAGGAGATTCACGAAAATGATTCCAGGATTGAACAGCTTATCATATGAATAGTGTTTGATGGCTCTTGGCCTGTATTCACTAGAATTCAGAAGAATGAGGAGTGACCTATCGAATAGTGAAAGGCCATGATAGTGAATATGGAGAGGATGTTTTCTATGGTGGGAGAGTAATACCAGAGGACACAGCCTCAAAATAGAGGGGTGTCCTTTTAGAAAAGAGATGAGGAGGAATTTCTTTAGTGAGAGAGTGGAGAATCTGTGGAATTATTTGTCACAGGCAGCTGTGGAGGTCAAGTCTTTACACATATTTAAGGCAGAGGTTGATAGATTCTTGATTGGTCAGGGTATAAAGGGATATGGGGAGAGGCAGGACATTGGGGCTGAGAGGAAAATTGGATCAGTGATGCATGAAATGGTGGAGCAGACTTTATGGGCCAAATGGCTACTTCTGTTCCTATATCTTATGGTCTTATGGTCTTATAAACAGAGAATTCTCTGCAGGTCAGGCATCGGGGAGGGAAACATGGTCAACATTTATGAACAGGAGCACTTCCCCCCCCCAAAAAAAGCAAGAAAACAAGCATGCCTCATACCTCAGAGAGGGTGAGGGATCAAGACCATAGAGGACTAACTTATTGAAATCAGTAAGATCCTAAAGGTGATGCTGAAATGTTTCCTTCCACAACTTGTGGAATCAAAGAAGGGACATAGTTTCAAGATTAGGGTTTGTATAAGAGTTTTGTTATACAGGGGATGGTGAATCACTGGAAATCTCTATTTAAATAGATTTCTGGAGGCATTTATAGATGAGTTAGCTATATTTTTGAAAAAGATATTGACTTGAGTTCCCTAGGGAGCTGACACAGAAGAAGAGTGGAGCTCGGGGGCAGATCAGCTATAGAATAGTTGAGACAGGGATGAGGGTCTAAATAGTGTACTCTTGCTCCTAATTTCTTCTGAAGGCCTGTGATTACCAAGATAGCTATTACTTTAAATATCAGTAGATGGAACAAAAATGAAACAGGTGCAAACTGAAAGATACTTTAAAAACTGAAGTAAAGATGCGATAGCATCTGTGAAAGTAAGAGAAGGTTTAGCTGGAATTATTGAATTTAATATTAAGGTTTTAAAATATCCGGTCAAAATCAGGTGCTGTTCCTCCAGCTTACATTGAGCATTGTTGGAGCAACACTGGGGACTGAAAACAAAGAGAACAGAGCGGGAATTGGTCAGAAAACTGTAATGCCATTCAAAGTATACCATGGTCCCACAGTTTATTTTTATTGTATACTGGCAGCAAGAGCAAGGATTTTTATATTGAAATTTTATATTTGTAGCTGATGTGTCCAAGTACCCTTTAATGTCAGACCTGGGAAAAGGTGGAGGAGGGATACTCTTTTATGTTAAGTTCTATTGATTCTCCAATAACTGTAAAGGAAAGGACTACGTGCAATAAGACCATAGTTTTTTTTTCCCCCAACACATTGCATGGTCATTCATCCTGGTTTATCTTGAACACTTGACAAACTAAATAAACACAGCCTTTTTTCTCACAAGGCTTCAGGGCTTCCCATGCTGCAAGGAGCAAGAATGCCAACTGAATTCTCATCAGCTCTGGGAGGCAGTTGATCTGCTGGGAAATCTACAGATCCACAACTGATTTTCAGGATCTCAGCTGAGTCCTCTATCTGTTTGGTGGTGGCACATCCCAGTATTCCATCTTTCTTCTTATCTTTACGTACACTCATTTTCAAGTCATGCTGTAATTCCTTATTTTCATATTACCTTATGGCATAGAGGGGGACTAATTGGCCCCATTGAGTCCACCAGCTCTCAAAGCAATCTCATCTCTTTCATTCTTCATCTATGTCCCTCATAACCTATCCACTCCTGTACAGAACATAGAACATTATTACACAGCACAGGTCCTTCAGCCCACAATGCTTTTACTGACATTTTACCCTACTCCAAAATCAATCTAACCCTTCCCTCTTACATAGTACTCTATTTTTCTTTCATCCATGTGCCGATCTAAGAGTCCCATAAATGTCCATCAAGAAATCTACCTCTGCTACCAGCCTGGAAGTATGTTTCATGCAATAACCGCTCTCTCTGTGAAAAAACCTACCTCTGACATTTCACCCCCTCCCACACACATATATTTCCTCCAGTCACCTTTAACCACTCTCTCATATGTCCATTAACATTTCACACAAGAGGGTGTGTCTATGTGGAATGAGTTGCCAGAGGAAGTGTTGGAGGTGGGTGCAGTTATGACATTTTAAAGACATTTGGACAGATACATGGATAAGAAATGTATAAAGTGATATGAGTCAAATGCAGGCAAATGTCAGTAGCTCAGTTAGTTTGGGTGGATTGGGCCAAAGGCTCTGCTTTCTGGGTTGGATTTCTCTATGTTGTTCCTTATAGCCAGGGGTGGTAATGGGGACAAGCTCCCACTACCTATTAAATGCTCCTGAAGGCGTGTGCCTCAAATAGTCTAAGACAACCAAGACCAGCTCCTGGTATCCACAAGTGGCTTATCTACTAAGCCCAGCGGAACTGTTTCTACTGACAGGAGAAGGGGCAAAGGTAGGTTACTGGTGACTTAAAACCAGTTGCTTCGGGCAGAAAGAGCTCATCGGCCATGGTTGGCAGCTCATTGAGGAGAAGGAAAACTCTGATCTCAAACCTCCGCTGCCTTGTGGCTATACCCACTCATGGGGAAGGCTTCAGGAGTAAACCCTGAGGGAAAAATCCCTAAGGCAGTCCTACATGGAGTTCAATGCTGACTAGCAACTCCTGCAACACTGCTGGTATCTAACAGTATCGGCCTCTGCCATTCCTTTGGGTTCATCAGATGCTTGGAGAAGGCAAGCTTGCTACATGGGCAACAGCTTGCTCTCCATATCGTACTGCTCAGGCTTGCATACCTATACAGCTAGGATGCAATACCAATGTTCAACTCCGACTGACAGAGGCCCTCATCTCACATATCTTTATGTAACAACTTTACAAGTGACTTCTTGTCTGTACCTGGAGTATTTCATTCAATTCTGTTTGCCTCCTTATAAGAAGTATGCAAAGGTTTTGGAGAGAATGCAGAGGAGGTTTACCGGGATGCTGCCAGTATTAGAGGGCTTATCCTACAAGGAGAAGCTGGTCAAACTTTCGTTGTTTCCTGTGGAGCATTGGAGGCTGAGGGAAGATCTGATATAAATATATAAAATTATGAGAGGCTAGATAGAGTTGACAACTGGTTTCATTTTCCCTGGATCAAAATGCCCAATTCCAAATGACATGCATTTAAAGTGAAAGGGGAAAGTTTAAAGGAGATATATAGGGCAAGTTTTCTTACACTGCCATGGTCCGGATCGGGGTCCCTTTAAACTTACCTTGTTTATGTTACGATCCGGACCATTGATTCCCTGTTTTCCCGTGTCCCTCGACTTTGCTGATTAGAGGCAATTAACACTTGGCTGAACCGGTAGTTTATAGTCTCCGGTTTCAGCAGTTTGAAGCGGGAGCGTCTGCAAAGTCATCTAAGGTACGGTGTGCCGATGTCATCTGGCCGGAGCAAGCCTAGTCTCTGCCGAAGCGAGTGCCGGTAATTCGCCTTTTCCTCACCGGAGCAACCCTATCAAGTAACCTCGCCAAAGCGGGCCTGCAAAGTTTCCTCACCGAGGTGGGTCCATCAGTTAACCCACCGGAGGGAATCAAGAACCGCTGTCTACTGTTCCCGGGTTGAGTCGAGAGCTCGCCACTACCCGGAGATTCCAAGTACCACATCCTGGTCCTGGTGGCATTCTAGCACCAACTCAAGTCCTGTCCCTGGCGGCATTCAAGCACCAAGTCAAGTCAAGTCAAGTCCTGTCCCTGGTGGCATTCAAGCACCAAGTCAAGTCCTGGCCCTGGCGGCATTCAAGCACCAAGTCAAGTCCTGTCCCTGGCAGCATTCTAGCACCAAGTCAAGTCCTGGCCCTGGCGGCATTCTAGCACCAAGTCAAGTCCTGGCCCTGGCGGCATTCAAGCACCAAGTCAAGTCCTTGCCTTGGCGGCATTCTAGCACCAAGTCAAGTCCTGGCCCTGGCGGTCTGTGATTCCTGTCCTACCCACTTGTCTGAATCCCTTCTCTGCCCCTCTCACCTCTAGCCCTCATCTGTAGCCCTCACCTGTCTGCAGTCTAGTTCTATCACCAGAACTAGATAGGTATTGTCTGGTGTGCTTTCATGTTGGTCTTGTCCTGTCCTTGCCTCCGTGGGGTAAGTCAGGCCGTCTTGCCGTTGCCCCGCGGAGAGTCATGTCTTGTCTCGTCTTGCCCTCGCCTCTGTGGGGTAAATCTGGCCGTCTTGCCGTTGCCCCGCAGAGAGTCATGTCTTGTCTCGTCTTGCCCTCGCCTCCATGGGGTAAGTCAGGCTGTCTTGCCGTTGCCCCGCAGAGGGTCATGTTTTGTCTTGTCTTGTCCTTCCCTCCGTGGGGTAAGTCAGGCCATCTTGCCGTTGCCCCGCGGAGGTTCATGAGTTCCAGCCCTATGTCCTGTACCCAAGGAGGGGTCCCGGCTCTCTGTTCTGTGTGTGAGTCCCGGCCCTATGTTCTGTACCCAAGGAGGGGTCCCAACTCTGTGTTCTGTGTACATGTCCATGGTTCCATGTACCTGCTCCCCGAGTCCGAGGCTCTGTGTTCCCATGTTCCTCCTCTCCCTAGTCCATGTCATGTCCTTGCCTGGTTCTGGGGTCCGAACCCGAGGCAAGACCCAGGTACTGGGTTTTGCCCAGTCTCTGACTCGGAGTCCATACCCTAGCCTCTTCATGTCTCCTCTAGTTCTGGGAGCCGATTCCGAGTCCAAGCCCAGACCCTTGGCCCCAGCCTAGTCATAGTCCTGAGTCCTTGTCCAGTTCGCTATTTCCTGTTCCTGCCTTGCTCTCTTGGTATCGAACAATAAACTAAATCTAAATAACCTCACAAGATGTGCCTTGCATTTGGGTCCACCCTTGCTCCCTATGCCCCCACCACTGTGACATACACAGAGAGTGGTAGGTGTCTGAAATGTGCTGTGGTGAAGCTAGTGGAGGCAAGCACAACCAAAGTGCTTAAAAGATTCCCTGATAGGTACATGAATATGTAGCAACTTGAGTACGGACGTTGTGCAGGCAGAGGGGATTAGTTCAGTTAGGCATTTAGTTCGTTTGGTACAGCATTGTGGGCTGAAGGGCCTATTCTTGCACTGTACTATGTTCTATGTTCGCTGTCTCTCTATCCTGATTCTCCTACCATCCAGCTACACCAAGGATCAGTTACAATATGCAATTACCCTACCACTTCACGCATCTTTTGGAATTGGGGAAAGACGAGAGTGCCATGGAGTCACAGGGAGAAGATACAAACTTCACACCAACAACACCGGAGGTCAGGATTATACCAGGGTGGCAAGAACACTGAAATGCTGTGATACTGTACAACCTTACTACCTTTGACTCCGAATCCTGTCATCCAAGAAAAGCAAAAGTACACAGGACGATCAGCAGAAACGTCTCCAAGTCAGATTTTGACCAAGATGAAGGATATGGGGGACCAGGAGATCAGTGCTGAGTGTACCAATACATTAGGGCACTTGGAGGTCAAGGAGGAGGAAGTGTTGGGCCTAATGATTATTAAGATGGATGATTCCCCAGGGACTGATGAGATTTACCCCAGGTTATTGAAGGAAGCAAGAGATAGATAGATAGCACAGAGATAGCACAAGAGATAGCACAGGTAGATAGGGTCGTAAAGAGAGCTTTTGGTACATTGGCCTTTATTAATCAAAGTATTGAGTATAAGAGCTGGAATGTTATGATGAGGTTGTATAAGGCATTGGTGAGGCCGAATCTGGAGTATTGTGTTCAGTTTTGGTCACCAAATTACAGGAAGGATATAAATAAGGTTGAAAGAGTGCAGAGAAGGTTTACAAGGATGTTGCCGGGACTTGAGAAACTCAGTTACAGAGAAAGGTTGAATAGGTTGGGACTTTATTCCCTGGAGAGTAGAAGAATGAGGGGAGATTTGATAGAGGTATATAAAATTATGATGGGTATAGATAGAGTGAATGCAAGCAGGCTTTTTCCACTGAGGCAAGGGGAGAAAAAAACCAGAGGACATGGGTTAAGGGTGAGGGGGGAAAAGTTTAAAGGGAACATTAGAGGGGGCTTCTTCACACAGAGAATGGTGGGAGTATGGAATGAGCTGCCAGACGAGGTGGTAAATGCGGGTTCTTTTTTAACATTTAAGAATAAATTGGACAGATACATGGATGGGAGGTGTATGGAGAGATATGGTCCGTGTGCAGGTCAGTGGGACTAGGCAGAAAATGGTTCGGCACAGCCAAGAAGGGCCAAAAGGCCTGTTTCTGTGCTGTAGTTTCTATGGTTTCTATGAGATTGCTGGGCCCTTTGTGTCCTCTCTGGCCACAGGAGGTCTAGCAAGTGGCTACTGTTGCACCTCCATTTAAGTAGGGAACTGGGGAAAATCCTGGAACTATAGACTGGTGAGTCTCATGTCATTTGCAAGGAAATTTCTGGAGAAAATTGTTGGGGATAGGATATATGTGCATTTGGAATCCCGTGGGCTAACTAGGGAGAACCAGCACGTTGCAGGTCTTGCCTTACCAACTGAGTTTTTTGACAGGGTGACAAGAGAGATTGATGAGGGTAGGACAGTAGATGTTATCTACATGGATTTCAGTAAGGCATTAGAGGCCTTTAAGAGACATTTGGATAGGCACATGGTTGTAAGGAAGATGGAGAGATATGGATATGGTGTAGGTAGGAGAGATTAGTGTCTGGGTGTTCTTGATTTGCCTTTTAGCTGATTCAGCACAACATTGTGGGCCAAATGGCCTGTTTCTGTGCTGTACTCTTCTATGTTCTATGTTCTAGATACACACCGAGCCTGTTCATTGCACTGAAATTGAAAAGGGTATTAGGGTATGGATCCTGAGTAATTGGTTAACACCTTCTGGCTGACTTAACTGAAAGGAATTCTCAGTTCAGCTGAATGGAAGTTACCATTTGGCAGTGGGTGAAAACCTAGCTTTGGTTGATAATGATTACAACTTCAATCATGAGTAAGAACATTAATGGATCAACAGAATGAGATGCAAGAATGAAAACACACACATGGTCTTTACTGTAATCTCAGCAGTTTACTATCTGTTGTTACAAGAAAGTCAAAGACAAAATTGCTCACAACTTTAGAATCAAAAATCATAAATCTCTGATAACAGAAATGCAGTACAACAATGGTCATCTTTGATCCAGTCTGTCTCTAATGCTGGCCCACACATGCTTTCCTCAATATCACATAGAATGTGCTCTCTAGCAGTGCAGCGGTAAAATGCCTCCTGGAATGCCGAGTCCAGCCCTGGCAGTCTGACATGGTGATTATCCACCACACCTCAGTTACAGCATACACCAGTGGCAGTTGGTCAAAACAGTGCTTGTCATAGACCTTCCATCTCCAGGAGGGAAAAAAGACCTCAGTAGGACTGGGGAGTGGGAGTATGGTGGAAGGAATCCCATGGACATGTGTGAATGTGCTTGAAACCAGTCTGTCACTGCAGATAATTGGTGGAAATGTACATTGTCCCAGATGATGATGTAATGTGGGCCATCGGGCCTGGCATCCTGCTCCTCCTTGGATGCGAAGAATTGTCCATCAAGGAATGTAATAAGGCATGGGGTGGAACACGGCCCAGTTGTTGGGATGTATGCCAGTCTGATATGGCTGCATACATGGTAATGCTTAAACCTCTCTGGCATGGTGCCTGGACTGTAACCCTTTGCCCTACAACATCCCTCCTTCACCTCCTTGTCTTAGACAAGGTTCGTGTATCAACAGATTTGTAATGATTGTTTAATTCCTCGCAAAATAGAGCCACTTTGCATCAATGATCTGCAATTGATTGTGTCAGCTGGGGACATTTGGTTGTGTTTTGCTTGACCTAACACTTCCAATTGATTTTTGTGTGTTATAATGACTGTTGTGTCTAGTGTTTTGCCAAAAAAAAGTTCATTAGCAATTGAGACTGGTGTACATGAAATGCGAAATGGTTGACTGTTTTGTTGAGGTGCTTGCTGTTTCGCTCATATGGAGTATAGAATTGACCACACACTCTGCAGGCTTGATCTAAGTGTTTAGGTAACTAGTTTTTCCACCCAGGTATTAAGCTGAGTGGTTCTGGAGAGTAGTTGCAAAAGGCTGTACAGCCCTCCTTAGTGCTGTGTAGAGTATTGGTGAATAATTGATGTTATTTACTAACAACCTCATTACTGATGCACAGTTTGGGTTTTGCCAAGCCCACTCAGATCCAGATCTTATTACAGCCTGGGCCCAAAAAGCTGGATTCTAAAGGTGAGGTGCATGTGATTGCTCTTGACTTTGTGACAGCAATTCAATGAGTGTGACATCCTGTTCACCAGGTCACCTGGACACCCTGGTAAAACTGAAGTGAATGGGCATCCAGGGAAAGCCCTCCCATAGCTGGAAGATGGTTGTGGTTGTTGGAGGTCAATTATCTCAGCCCAACACACCGCTACAGAGGTTGTTGGGTTAATAGATCAATGAATGCAGGTAGAGGGAGAGAGAAACAGACAAACGGTCAGGCTGACACAGGGAAAGGCAGACAGAAATAAGGAAAAGAGAGAGATGACAACATACATCTACAGATAGAAAAAGGCAGGGAGATACAGACAGAGAGAGATACAGACAGAGGGAGATACAGAGAGAGATACAGACAGAGGGAGATACAGAGAGAGATACAGACAGAGGGAGATACAGACAGAGAGAGATACAGACAGAGGGAGATACAGAGAGAGATACAGACAGAGGGAGATACAGACAGAGGGAGATACAGACAGAGAGAGATACAGACAGAGGGAGATACAGAGGGAGATACAGACAGAGGGAGATACAGACAGAGGGAGATACAGAGGGAGATACAGACAGAGGGAGATACAGACAGACAGAGATACAGACAGAGTGAGATACAGACAGAGAGCGATACAGACAGAGGGAGATACAGACAGAGGGAAAAGAAGAGATGGAGCCAGACCAAAAAAGAAACACGGGCACAAGTTAAAGTTATGAAATGTGGGTCAGAGTTGCCGCTGAAACATAAATGAGAATACTAAAATCAGCAAATCAGTGCAAACCTGAAACTATTCTGATAAAAGTGAAATTAGCTTTTCATAATTGCAAGAAATCAAAATTCATGCTTCACTGTTTTAATTACCATTGAACAGGAATTAGTGTTTTCATTAATGGTTGCTATAGTTCAATAATGCAGCTTCTGAAGCATAAATTAGTTCTGAAGAACATTATAGTTGACAATAGCCATTTAATTTCATGCAGCATGTAACTGAGATCAGTTTGTGTGTATTTCGGGAAATAAAGGTGCCTCGATGTGGTCATTATGTCATTGTGTCTGGTGTGCAAGGGCACCAGGTATAGAAACAAGTTGTTTCACAAGGTAGGGTGAACAAAATGGCCTTGGAGGTTTATGTGGCTATAAATTTGTGCTGGGTATTCTATGTATTAGTCTGGCAACAAAAGAGAAAGAGCAGCACAAGGAGAGAAACAGTACGATTAGATTTGTAAAGTACCCTATCACATTTCCCAGCAATGTTCCAAAGTGCTTTACATTTAATTCAAAGTGCTTTGAATTAAACTGACCGTTGTTATGTTGATGTAAACACAGAACTCAGTACATCAAGTTCACAGAAACAGGATAAATAAACAGTTTGTATTTGGCAAGTCGTTGAGGGAGAAACATTGGCCAAAACAGCAGAAGATCACCCAGATCTTTAAGTAGAAGCTTGGGATCTTCAAATGTATCTGAACCCGAGGAATGGGCTGACAAGCCTTCTCTAAAATAAAAAACCTCAAGTTCTGTAGCTTAGAAGATCCCTAAATATTTAAGTGCTAAGACAGGTTCACCCAAGTATTAAATACAAGGGTTCACATACTTTTTTTTCAGCCTGGACCGTGAATGGTTAAGCAAAGTGTTCAATAAAGACGTGAAAAGTACAATTGTTTGCGTGTTATTAGTTTAGGCAGATTGTGTTTGTCTGTTATTGTGATTTAGATGAAGATCCAACCACATTTTATGAGTAATTAATGCACAAAACCAGATAATTACAAAGAGTTCACAAACCTTTTCTTGCAACTGTACATATGGTCTGTAGATATAGACAGACATTGATACACATTCAGGGGCACTCACACACGTACAAAAAACAAAAAGACACATTTGGGAACACAGTAAGTTCCTTCTTCATGTAATATCATGCCATCTGTTCCTGTTAGAAAATGATCTACATCTCTGCCAAACTATTCCCGCACCAAGCCAGTCCTGGAGTTGTGAGACATCGGCACTAACTATTCCTGCACCAAGCCAGTCTTGGAGTTGTGAGACACCAGCACTAACTATTCCAGCTTTGTGATCTCCATATGATGTAAACAAAAGAATATGGGAGAAGGGATTTGCTTTTACAAACCCTGCATTGATCCATGAAAATAAGCTTCTGCAAGAAGATACAGAAGCGCGAAAGCCTAGGTGACCAGATTCTTTCCCTTTGCTATCAGATTTCTGAACCAATCGCCTTTTTCACATCCCCTTCCTCAGTGAAGTTGCAGTGTTCTCGAGCCCAAAATTCTGCCTCTCTTGGCTATTCTG
Source organism: Mobula birostris (assembly GCF_030028105.1). NCBI lineage: Eukaryota > Metazoa > Chordata > Chondrichthyes > Myliobatiformes > Myliobatidae > Mobula > Mobula birostris. Next base: position 87,832,371 of record NC_092370.1, on the reverse strand, counting down.
TTATTGTCACCTTAGTGTTTCTTTTTTTGTGCTGTTTCAGACTGCACAAAAATCAAAGCACAATTCCATTATTTTCTGCCAGCCACTATTGTTATTGTTGTATCCTGTAGACTGCTCATCCAGTGAGATTCACATGAGCAAGGAATTTCACTGTACCCTGGTGTATATGACAATAAATAATCTGCATCTGAATCTTGTTGTAAAACATCCAGTGTCTGTTCAATTAGCAGTGAGGTTATTGTTACTGACAGTCACAGCCTGCATTAATGTAACTGTAATGGTGTGTTTAGAATCATTTGATAATTGACAGCTTTACAATTTAATATTGGGCAATAGGGACCGATATCTTCACCATCTTGAGTTTTATTTTTAACAAAAAGAAATTTCAATAAAAATTTCAGGGGGTAATTTACAGAAACCAATTAACTATCCAACCCACATGGGAGGAAACAAAAGCACCCAGAAGAAACCCACAGGTTCACAAGGAGAATGCGCATACTCTACACAGACAAAAGCCAAGGTCAGGTTTGAAATAACCTCCCTGGATCTGTGGGGCAGTGGCTCTACCAGCTGCATCAACGTGCTTGCCATATTTTAAAGTAATGCATTGCAATGAACTGCTGAGTCATCACATTGCTACAATGAGGACAGCACACATGCTCAGTCCCTTTGCATTCAGTGTGCAAAGAAGGATTGAAATTGGTTTGGGAGGCATTACCCCGTTGGTCCCTTACAAATGTCAAGCCTTGCTTAATTGTACCCTTTACCACACCCTTCTGGGTCTCAGAGTTCAAGTTCAAAGTTCAAAGCAAAATTTATTATCAGAGTACATACATGTCACCACATACAACACTGAGATTCTTTTTCCTGCTGACATACTTAGCAAATCTATAGAACAGTAACTGTAAACAGGATCAATGAACAACAAACTGTACAAATGCAAATATAATGCAAGTACAATGCAACCATGAAATAATAAGACACAGTATCCTTAAAGTGAGACCATCAGTTGTGGGAACACCAGAAATAGAATGAGTGTAATTATTCCATTTTGTTCAAGAGCCTGATGGCTGAGAGGTTCTTGAACCTGGTGGTGCGAGTCCTGAGGCACTTGTACCTTCTACCTGAAGGTAGAAGTGAGAAAAGTGGGTGGCGAAGATCTTTGGTGATAGATGATGCTTTTCTACGGCAATATTTCATGTAGATGTGCTCAGAGGTTGGGAGTGTTTTACTTGTGATGTACTGGGCTGAATCCACTACCTTTTGTAGGATTTTCCACTCAAAGGCGTTGGTGTTCCCATACCAGGACGTAATGCATCCAATCTGCACACTTTTCCACCGCACATCTATCGAAGTTTGCCAAGGTTTCTGATTTAGGAGATAGTATTTATATTTGAAGAATCCACACAGTCCTAAACAAAGGGCTGGAAAAATGTGAAGTTAATCCTCATCAAAAAATAGAAAATAGAAGCAAGAGAAGGCCATTCTCATCTTGAGGCATCCTCCACTAGTCAATATGATTATGGCTAATCATTCACATTGAGTTCCCTAATCCTGTATTCTCCCTGTACCCTTTAATCCATTTGGCAATTAAAAACCATACCTTCCCCATTCTTGAATATATTTAATAACCTGGCCTCTACAGATTCTCCACCCTCTGAATGAAGAAATCTCTCCTGATCTCAGTTCTAAATGGCAAACCCCTTATAGTTCTATTTTCAGCCAACAGAGGCATTTTTTGTTGCAGATTTCTATGATTTTACATTGCCATTTAACAGAAATAAAGTTACTGCATCAACAGTCTGATTAGTTCCAAAGCCAGAAGGCACTGTCCAACTGCAAAGCATGATTTTCGAATGAAATGTGAATTAAGTTTCTATCATAGCAAAGTAACTCACACCGCAAAGTTGATCTAGATATATTACCCAGCAAATATTGAGTCAAGAGGGGCTCATAATTTGAAGTCTTAAAATATCAGTTCCTTAAAAATTCCAGTAAGGAAACCCTCCTTTGGGAAAATAAAACAACAGTTACTCATGATTTCCATGTTCCACTCTGCTTTCATTTTTGATATATAAAGTATAGTGATTAGAGGAAAAAATATTGTTATAAACATGATTTAAACTGTACTTTCCATTTCCTAACCATTATCACCCTCCCTGATCAGTTACAGTGATTCATAATAAATAAACACAGGGTCACTGGAATCTGAAGCACAGAGAGAGACTTGATGACTCATTAAGATCTTGCTGGCCTTTTAATGATCAATACCATCTTTTACATATCTGTGCTCAATGGCATTGAATTATTTGGACTAAATTTGCAGCTTTGAAGTGCTTCTAACAGTACAGAGTTGAAGTGCGAATTCCAGAACTTAGTCCCTCGATAAGGAAGAACATTTGTCTTTGTTTCTCTTATGTTTTAGTTCAAAATGCAACTTAAGTCATTGTCTTCTAGTGCTTGAACCTTTCCACGTTTCATCCTTCATTAATATGTTCAAAACCCTTGGTGATTTTGAACACTTCCATCAAATAAACTCTGCCTTATGGAGAATAACGCTTCCATTTCTCTGATGTAAATCTAGCAATTCCATTTTGAACCCTCTCTAAGGCGTCCACATCCTTCCTGTAGTTCCATGCCCAGAACTATAGACAACATTCCAGCTGTACCTGCACCCAATTTTTACAGAATTCAACATAACTTCCTTTTTGATTTGGTCATAACACAAATTGTCGGCAAATTCCTTTCATTGGGACACTTTCCCTTTAAATTGGAATTTGCGTTTTGGGAATAATGCAGATTCGTGCTACCCATTTCCTTCAAATCTCAGTAAGTGTCAACCAAATGTTCGTTGTTTCCTTCCCTTTGATCTGAACATTTTGCTTCTATTTGGCAGGAAAATTCATATTTTCAAGCTGTTTCACTTGGATTTTAAAAAACTTTGATAAAAGCAATTGCATGTATTTTCATATGCACAAGTACGTGTATGCACAGGTGCAATAAAAGACTGCTTGCAACAGCATCATAGGCACATAGTACCAGGCATACAACATTCCCAAAAACACATAATTTGTACATTATACAATATGCAAAAAAGCACTGCTGGAAACAAAGAAACAAAGACTTTTGTGTCAAAAGTGGTCAAAGTGGTCATACCTTCTAATAAAGTAGAGATCCGGGCATGCCTTCCTTGTGATCATCTCTACTATATGTGCTGGGCACAGGGAAGTTTATCCAATGTGTAAATCCCCAGGGATTGGAAGCTGCTAAACCTCTTCACTGCCAATTCCTCAGTGTAGACTGGTGCATGTTTGTCCTCCATCCCCTTCAGGAGTCAACAATCAGTTCTCTCGTTTCACAGACAATGAGCAAGTGGTTATCCTTTTTCCCTCTTTACCTACATGGAGATGGTATAATCAGACTGCTCTAATTGTACAGGTTGTGTACTGAAACTTTAGGATTTAATTTATCAGTATTCACCCTAGCAATGTTTGCTGTCCTGAACTGCCAGCTGCATCTACATCCAGGAATACTCAGCATCACATCTCTGGTTCCTCATAATCTAGATGCAGGTAAATCAGTCCATTAAGTCCAAACCAGCTCTCAGAACAATCCCCAGTCCCATCGATTCTACACTTTCTTCCTTTGTTGCCTATTCTAATATCCAGCTCTCCAATTTCTCCACCACCTATCTACAGAACATCTGAGGCATGTAAATTAGTGTGCAACTTATATATCTTTGGTTTATGGGTGGAAACTGGAGCACACAAAGGAAGGCACAGGGAGTCATGGGGAGAATGAGCAAACTCCATCCAGACAATGCCTGACATGGAGATCGAACCTGGTTCAGCAGAGCTGTGAGGAGGTTGCACTAATCCTCCGCTAGTTGAGCTCATTGTCACAGCGATCTCATGAAAAGCCCTTCTGTGTTAAAGGTACTGTATAATTGTCAGTTACTACAGTGATTGATCATTTGTTCATTATTTTCACATGTACCCAGGTACAGCGGAAAACTTTGTTTTACATGCCATCCATACAGATTATTTCACAACGTCAGTACATTTAAGTAGTACAAGGGAAAAGCATTGAAAGATTGCAGAATGAAATGTTAGAGTCACAGAGAAAGTGCAATGCAGGCAGACAAAACAGTACAAGCCAATGTTGAGGTACATCGTGCGGCCAAGAGTCCGTTTATTAGGGATGTTTTTCATTTCAACATCAGCATGAAGTTGAACAGAAATGCAAAATTCAGTCAGGTTCCCACACAGTGAGAATGAGCCTGTGACCAGCACCAGAGCTTCCCACTGGGAAACAGCAGACCGTTCATTTCCACACCAGCTAAAGAAATGTGCTACTTGCCCCCAAGTTTGGTTACCTGATGAGATTCTAACGTACCAGTGAAATGCATCAACGTATAAGTTCTCATATCATCCTGCATTCAAAACAAAACACCATCCAGCTCAGTTAGGATTTTAATATTTATAATACTTCAAGTTCATAAAGCAAATTGTTTGCCTCTTCAAGTGCACATGCATGGGTAAAATCAGGGCACACAGCAGAAGCAATTCTTTCCCTGAGGTAGGATCTCAACCTGAACCATTGCCTCCATTGATGCTGCCTGACTCTCTGAGTTCCTCCAGCAGTTTGCTTTTTGCTCCGGATTCCAGCATCTGTAGTCTCAGGTGTCTGCAGAAACAATTTCATGTGGATGATCATGAAGCAATGCACTTCGGTAGAAGCAGGAATTAAAATTGGAATTGATTTATTATTATCACATGAACTGAGATACAGATGCAAACATTACTCAGTGTATTGAGGTAAAACACAGTAAAGCAATAAAAATGCAGAGAAAAGCTACAGAGAAAATGCACTGCAGGTAAATGATAAGGTGCATGATCATAACAAAGTAGATTCTGAGGTCAAGAGTTCAATTTATCATAATGGGAATTGTTTAATAATCTTATGCCTGCAGATAAAAGCTATCCTTGAGCGTGGTATTGCAAGCTTTGTATCTTCTGCCCAATGGAAGAGGGGAGAAGAGAGAATGTCCACGTGGGGTGGTAACTTTAATTATAGTGGGGAGGCTGGTTTCCATGTTGTGCTGAGCTGTGTCCACAACTCTCTGCAATTTCTTGCAGTCACGTGCAAAATAGTTGCTATACTAAGCGTGATGCATGGAGATAGGATGCTTTCTACGTTGCATTGATAAAAATTGCTAAGGGTCAATGGGACACGCCAAATTTCTTTACCTCTTCAGGAAACAGAAGTGTTGGTGAGCTTTCTTGTTGGTTACGGCTATGTGGTTGGATCATAGAAACATAGAAACATAGAAAATAGGTGCAGGAGTAGGCCATTCGGCCCTTCAAGCCTGCACCGCCATTCAGTATGATCATGGCTGATCATCCAACTCAGAATCCTGTACCTGCCTTCTCTCCATACCCCCTGATCCCTTTAGCCACAAGGGCCATACCTAACTCCCTCTTAAATGTAGCCAATGAACTGGCCTCAACTGTTTCCTGTGGCAGAGGATTCTACAGATTCACCACTCTCTGTGTGAAGAAGTTTTTCCTAATCTCGGTCCTAAAGGGCATCTCCTTTATCCTAAAACTGTGACCCCTCGTTCTGGACTTCCCCAACATCGGGAACAATCTTCCTACATCTACTCTGTCCAATCCCTTTAGAATTTTGTATGTTTCAATAAGATCCCCCATCAATCTTCTAAATTCCAGAGAGTATAAGTCTAGTCGATCCAGGCTTTCATCATATGAAAGTCTTGCCATCCCAGGAATCAATCTGGTGAACCTTCTTTGTACTCTTTTGTACTTCTTTGTACTGATCGGAACAGGCTATTGGTGATGTGCATTCTTAGGAACCTGAAGCTCTCAAACTTCTCAACCTCAACACCATTGATATAAACAGGAACCTGACCTCTTCCTGAAGTCAATGACTAGCTCTTTTTTTTTGTTGACAACGTATTTGTTGATAACTTGAGGATCTACAAAGCCAGACTCTCAACAGAGTCCCAGAATCATAGAGTCACACAACATGGAACCAGGCTCTTTGGCGCAACTCGTCCATGCTGATCAAGATGACAAGTCAAACCAAGTTTACTCATGTGCAGACACAATGAGAAACTTGATTGCAGCAAAATCACAACACATAGGTAAGCCCACCAAAGTTAGTCCCATCTGCCTGCATTTGGCCCATATCCTTCAAAACCTTTCCTAGCCATGCACTATCCTACAATGCTAGAGAAGAGCAGGGCAAGTCAGGCTGGGATCACTGAACTCTGATGAATACAAAAACAAGGAAACCATGCAGGATCTCATCACCCTGGAGGGAGTCAGAGAAGGTTTACAGAAGTGTTTAGTCTTGTGGAACCATGGAGAAGCCGCGGTCACTTCCTTTATTGTGAAGAATTTTATTGCAAGAAGGAAAATCACAATGTCTCGCTCGATCTCTCAGATCTATGATATAATCATCAAATTTTTCCCACTGGCATCAGATTACTCCAGCTAAATTTGTAGCTTTGAAATATTTCTGACAGTGTTGAGTTGAAGTGTGACTTTAATTTTTCAACCACACAGTCATTTAGGACATAAATTGCAACAAGTGGTGCCTACAGTCAGCCAGTGGCTTCCCCTCCTATTAATAATGTGGCTTCCTTCCACTCACAAAATGTTTTTTATTTTTCACATTTTCAGAGTCATCGTCATAGAGTCATACAGTATAGAAACAGGCCTTTCAGTCGAGCTCATCTATACTGACAGATGGGATTAGCTCGCCTGTTTTCCAGCGAGCTAGTCCCATTAACCTCATTTAGCAATAGCCCTCAAAATCTCTAATATCCATGTATTTATCTAAGTGGTTTTCAAATGTGGCTAATGTGCCTGCTACAACCACTACCACCAACAGCACTGCTCTTTGCATGATGAAGCTGTCTCTAATATCCCTTTTAAATCTCTCACCTCTGACCTTAAACTTGTGCCCACTTTGTTTTAGCATCTCATCCCTGGGGGAGACAATGTGCTTTTACCGGTCATATATTTATATCGCTCTGTCAGGTCACGCCTTTGTTTATATCTTCTACATAGAACACAGTACAGGACAAGAACAAGCCCATGGTGAACTTTTGCATAAAAAATTGTAGAAATTTATGAACAAATTTCACCTCAGCTCTGGCCAAATGGTTGACCCTTTATTTTAAGCCAGTTATCCCTGATTCTTGAAACTAATGCATAAAATTCTACATCTACCCCATCAATACCCATGGGAATTCCATCACTGAAATCACCTTCCATTTTCCTAAATTCCAGAGAGCATGGTGCAAGTCTGCTTAATCTTTCAACATACAGCAATCCCAGGAATCAATCTGGCTAATCTTCACTGCACTCTCTCTATTGTACATTTATCTTTCGTCAGGAAGGGAGATCAGACCTTAACGCAATATCACAAATGTGGTCTTACCAGGGCTCTGCATTATTGGAAATAGATCCTCAAATTCTCTGGAAATAAGGGCCATTATACATTTCTCTTCCTCGGTCCCTGGTGCACGTGGACTTTCAGTGATTCATGAATAAGGATATCCACATCCCTTTAAACACCAACATAGTTTGATCAATTTAAGAGATAATGCTACTATTTTTTCTACCATGTTTTCTATGTGATGCATGCATGCATGGTGTGAGTTTTGTGTGTCTGTTTCTGTCTGTGTGCGTGCATGTACGTGCATGTGCATGATTGTATGTGAGTGCTTTTGTGTGTGTGCACATCCCACGCACATACGTGTACATGTATTGACCTAATTCTTCAGTTTAAATGGATTCTGTTATTACTAGGGAAAGTTCTCTCAGCCCTGGCCAAGGCAGTGTTTAAAATAAACCTTTGGAAATGGGTTTTTTCTAGTTTTTCTAATCCCTCAGCTGAACAACATAAGCAATGAGGTGCCAAAACACAGACAACAGGTTCTAGATGAACATAAGGAATTTGGACTCTGGAAGCAGTGATCCACACCTGCACACCGTTTCATTCACACTTTGTAACATAACTTCATTATTTTCTAGTACCCCTCGTTAATAAAGCTAAATTTCCAGAGAAGAAATAGAGCTTGGATTTACATAGAACCTTTTGTCACTTCCAGAATTCAGCTACTTCTAATTGAATGTTCTAAAGTGTAGGCACTGATGTAAGTAGGAAACACAGTGTCCAATTTGTTCCCATTTACAGGACTGTAAATAAGGACGGGATGATCTGTTTTCGTCACATTGGTTGTGGGATAAATACTCTTCAGTGGAGGGAATGTTCTGCTAAAGCCAGCTCATGATAGACCCTTCCAGACCCAATCAACCTTTCTGGTCAGTCAGCTGAATAACAGGCCAGGTAGCATAACTCCCTTACTCTTCCATGAAATAATGTTCTGGGATCTATTAAAGCAGGGGTCCCCAACCTTTTTTATGCCATAAATACATACCGTTAACCAAGGGGTCCATAGACCTAGATTGGGAACCCCCTTTTAGAGTCATACAGAATCAAGTTCTTTGACCTACTGAAACTCGTGTTAACATCAAGCACTCATTTGCACTAATCCTCAATAATCCCATTTTATTATTCCCACATTCCCATCAACTCCATCCAGATTCAACCACTCATCCAATTAACAATGATGAATTATAGCCCACCAACTTGGTTCTTTGGAATGTGGAAAGAACCAGGAGCACCTGGGAGAAACCTATGTAGTTGCATGGAATGTCAAATGTCAGGATAGAACCCAGATCACTGGAGCTCAGAGAGAAAAATTGTTGCACCTTTTCAAGGAGTAATAAAACAAGCAGAGATACGCAAAGGACTTGCATTAGAATTGGTTTCCTTTGGCAAAGAATTAGTCACATACATGGCAGACTGAAGTAGCAAGAGAAGAAGGTGAGTTGGGTGGGCGTACAATGTACACAAGACGCCAGTGTCCGTAAAGCAAAGGGCATGGATGTCAAAGTCCGGTCCATGAAGTCTGGACTCAGATCTCCGGGTCTTCCAGCTGTCCCTTGTTTCGGTTGGGTTAGGCACCTGATTCCCATCTTGGAGCTTGGAATATAAGTAGCCTTGGGGTCGCGTGTGGGCTGCTTGTTTGTCTTGTCAAGATCCCCTGGGAGCAACCTGCCAGTGGAAGGCTAGAGTGGCCACTTGCCATCATTAGGCTGCGTTGGAGAACCATCATTTCATGGAGCCTTGCTGATGGTAGTCGTAGCGGTCTTTGCGGTATGGATTCGGCCGTTTCCTAGGCCAGCTGAGTGGCCGTCAGCCACTCCGAGCTAGGTAAGGATCCGGCTGTTTCTGTAGCCAGCCAATGTTGCTGGCCATAACTTCAACTCGGAGCAACCCCGATGCAGAGATGAAACTGTCTGTCGTTCTTCAGTGTTTGTCTCTTCTTGTCCTCGCCTCCATGGGGTAAGTCAGGCTGTTCTGCCGTTGCCCTTTGGGGGGATCTGTCTTGTCTTGTCCTCGCCTCTGTGGGGTAAGTCAGGCTGTTCTGCCGTTGCCCTTCGGGGGGATCTGTCTTGTCTTGTCCTCGCCTCTGTGGGGTAAGTCAGGCTGTTCTGCCGTTGCTCTGCGGGGGGATCTGTCTTGTCTTGTCCTCGCCTCTGTGGGGTAAGTCAGGCTGTTCTGCCGTTGCTCTGCGGGGGGGGGGGGAGACTGTCTTGTCTTGCCCTCACCTCTGTGGGGTAACTCAGGCTGTTCTGCCGTTGCCCTTCGGGGGGATCTGTCTTGTCTTGTCCTCATCTCTGTGGGGTAAGTCAGGCCATTCTGCCGTTGCCTTGCGGGGGGCTGTCTTGTCTTGTCTTTGCCTCTGTCGGGTAAGACAGGCCGTTCTGCTGTTACCTGACAGATGGACCTGTCCCACCTTAGTAAGGAGATAAAGTTGAGTCCCGGCTTGTCTAAGGATAAGTCCCGGCTCTATGTCTATGTACTGTCCAGTCTCATGTTAGTGTCATGTTAAAGATCAGTCCCAGCTTTTCGAGGGATAAGTCCGGGCTTTATGTTGATGTACAGTTCCCAGTCTGTCTCCAAACTCCAGCCTCCGAGTTATCAGCCTCCACATTCCAAGACCCCAGCTTCCAGCCTCCAGCCTACAGCCTCAAGACCCCAGCCTGCAGCCTCAAGCCTCAAGACCCCAGCCATGTCCTGTCCTGTAGCCATGTCATGTCCTTGCCTAGTTCTGGGGTCCGAGCCCAAGACAAGACCCAGGTTCTGGGTCCTTGTCCAATGTCTGGCTCAGAATCCAAGCCCAGGCTCCTAGTTCATAGTTCCTCGTCCGGGTTCCCTGTCTAGTCCATGTCCTAACCCAAGTCTGCATTCTTGTCCCTGCTCCTCATCTGTATCCTGTCACGTCCCTAATCTAGTCAAGTCCTGTTTCTAGTACTTCAGTGTCTGTGTCTTGCGTTTGGGTCCGTTCCCAGCACCCCAACTGTGACAGTGGAATCTACAATCATTCACAAAGATAACAATTGCCAAATGAAGGTAAGGAACAAGCTTCTCTCAGAGTTATAGAGCAACACAACATGGAGACAGACGCTTCAGCTCAATGAGTGCATGCCGACCATGGTGCCCACCCAGCTAGTCCCAATTTACTGCATTCAGTTCCATCTCCCCTGTAACCCCACCCCTCTATGTACACAACAAAGTGTTTTTTTAAATGATACTATTCTACCTGCCTCAACCACTTCCTCAGGCAGCTTATTACATATACCCACCATCCTCTGCGTGAAAATGTCCCCCAGTTTCCTTTTAAATCTTTCCCCTCTAATCCTAAATCTCTGCCCCCTAGTTTCAACCTCCACAGTCCCAGGGAAAAGATTGTTCCCATCCACCTTATCTATGTTTGTCACAACTTTAAACACTTCTATAAGAACATAGAATAGTACAGCACAGTACAGGCTCTTTAGTCAATTATGTTGTGCCAACTTTATAATCTATTCCAACATCAATCAAACATTTCCCTCTCACATAGCCCTCTATTTTTAATTCATCCATGTGCCTAACAGCGAGCCTCTTAAATGTCCCTGATGTATCTGCCTCTGCTCACCACCCCTGGCACCACATTCCAGCACCTAGCTCTATCTGTATAAAAAACCCTCCCCTGACATGCTCCCTGTGTTCCTCCAATCACCTTAAAATGACTATGTCCCCTCGTATTAGTCATTTCTGCCCTGAGAAAACAGCACCAGCGGTTCACACTACCAATGCCCCTTACCACCGTATACACCTGGTCACAAGACATAGGTCACCTCACGTTCTCCTATGTTGCAAGGAAAAAATAGGCTTAAAGTGGCTAACCCCTCCCTATAACTCAAGCTCTTTAGTCCTGGCTATATCCTTGTAAATCTTTTCTACATTCTTTCCAGTTTAAGCACATCTCTCCTACAACAGAGTGACCAAAACTGTGCACAATATTCCAATGATTTAAACAACTGTAACATAATAGCCTAACTCCTGTACTCACTATCCTGACTGATGAAGGTCAGTGTGCTGTTGAAGGCTCCAAATGGAATTTCCAGCTTTTGGCAGCTTGAACAGAACAAAGTCGACTTCAGGGCATGTAATTGAGCCCCTCCAGAGCTCAGTGCTGTCTGAAGAGTTCACCAAATAGTGAACAGTAGTGAACTGGCAGCTGGATTAACATTCTGTCTACATAAAGAGTAAATAATGCAGCCTGTAAAATGGGGCCATTCCTGTTTCGCTTTGCCACTGTGGGTGAGTTCCTGACCTTTTCTATCAACTCAGTCTTTGCTCCTTTAGTAGAGTGAGATACCTCTAATGGTTACAGTAATTTTGTTTCCTAGCTTCCTTTCTCTACAGAAATACGAGTAACTTCAGGCTCCTAAGGAAATACAGAAAGGAAGTCCTTCCGGACTTCTGTTAAAGCTTCCATTAAATAAAGCAGAGGAATTGGTTATTGCTGTTCATCTGAGCATTTAAACCTGAAGCAAAATACATGAACATAAATTCCAATTAAAAAGCCAGAAGAGAGCAGGATATCACTATGAGAATAAATACTGAATGCATGATAGAGTGAACACTGTCTGTAGGAAACAAAACAAAGTTGTGATAAACACTGTACTTTTTTAATTATTCATTTTTCAAAATCTACAGGTAAAACCATAAGACATTGCCGCAGAATTAGGCTATCTGGCCCATTGAGTCTTCTCTGCTGTTCTATCATGGCTGAGTTATTATCTCTCTCTACCCTATTCTCCTACCTTCTCGTAACCCCTATCAACATGGGCACACTGGAAGCTGTGGTAGAACAAAGGACCCTACAGAAATTCCTGGCAATTCTGGACAATGCTTCTCACCCTCTGCATGCCAACTTGGATGAACAGAGGAGCACTTTAACTAATAGACTAAGACAACTGCTCTGCTCCAAAGAGCATGATATGAGGTCATTCTTACCCTCGGCCATTAGGCTCTATAATGAGTCGGCCTATAGCCAGGAATGTGACGAGGGCCCCCCCCCCCAATTAGACTGTTCGTGGTAACATATTTTTTTATCCTTTCTTACTTCTTTTCTAATAATTGTATATTTGTATATCCCTGCACTTGTACTGCTACTGTGACAATGTAATTTCCTTTGGGATCAATAAATATCTATCTATCTTTCCAAATTGGCCAGGAGAAAGATGAATGGTAGACCATCTTCCTGAAATGCTGCTTTTGTAGCCTAATGGGAGACAGGAGAGGACAAAATGTCCAAAGCATCTGTCTGATATTCCAGGTTCCAGCATCAGCAATGCCTTGTGTCTCCATGATCCCTCCGCTATTTCCAGGGCTACTTCCATTCATACACTGCAATGCAGATTATCAAAACCTGAGGAATTATGAGCATTTAGTCCCATCCTTAATTTTGATTTCCTTCAGTTTCTCCCTCTCTCTAGACCATCGGTTTCCTAACACACCTGAGGGATTTTTGCCCCCCCCCCGCCTTTGTAAACACAATCAAATATCAGTGTTGTGCCTCCTCTTCAATCCTGGTTATAATATCAGCTGGTTTTGATTGTACCTTCACCAATCTTTTTCTCTTCAATTGTTTTAATAGGTTTTTACAGTCAGTTTTTAATGCTCTCTGCAAACAAATTATTTTTAGATAACCGGAGGTTCATTCTTCTGATTGGATCATGGTCTGTCTGCATCTACTCCATTGCTTTGGAAATTCATGCCAAAAAAAAAACAAAACAAAACAACGTTTTTGCTGCTGGTTCCTTCAGAACTATTGGCTAGAAAACTGTGAATTTCAGAACTGGGTGACACAGTCGTACAGCTGGTGCTGTGGATAAAGTGACATACCTGCCCCTTCACACCTCTGATCCTGATCTCCGTGTGGAATTTGCACATTCTCCCTGTGTCCTCACTGGTGTCCTCCAGGTGCTCTGTTTCGTCCTGCATCCTAAAGACATGCAGATGGGTCGGTAATCGTCTACCGTTGCCCCTAGTATGTAGGTGAGTGGGAAATTGATTGAAATGTGGGAGGGAGTTGGGGAGTAAGTGGGTCTGGTGTCAAATTGACATAAGTGGCTAGTTGATGGTTAGAATGGACTCGTAAGTCCAAAGGTGTCAGTAGTTGGTGACAGTGTGACTCTAGTTATCTTCGTATCTGACGTTGTCTCCCAGCACTGCAAAGATAAATATGTGTATGACAGTTTGCGTACAAATTGACTAATAGAGCCATTTTGTGTGTTTTGAGTTCTCTCACTTCACTCCAACTGACAACAAAGTCCCTCATATCAAATACATGTTAATGTTTCAAAAAAAAGTAATTGTTTTTGTGAAAGAGACCTTAAATTTCATCCCTCTTTGTGGCAAATCATGCATGAGCTCTTAGAATTTCATTTCCACAGAATTTCATGCCATCAGTAAGTCTACACAACACAGTAGGTAGTATTCTCAACTCAATGCCTGTAGGTCCTTGGTTCAAGGCCCACTTTAGAGATTTAAATACATTGATCTACGCTGACAAAAAACTAAAATACTGTATAAATCTTGTTATCCAACCTGTGCTAATAACAAGCATTTCCGAGGAGTGGCTGAATCAGGCATCAACTATGGGGAGAAAAACAGATAATATTTTAAGGTGACAACGTTTCATCAGAACTGGGAGAATTTATTTTAAGTTGCAGAGAAATGGGGAAAGGTGTAAAGAATGCAGGAGAAGGAATGTGATGGCGTGGAGAGCAGAGGGGGTTGGATGACGCCAACATGATGGTGCTGCCTGAAGAGTGGTCGGAGAGAATGGTGAATGGGTTTAACCCAAAAGCACTGACAATTACTTCACCCACACAAATGCTCTCAGTCCACTGAGTTCCTCCAGCAGCTTGTTGCTTTATCTCAAAAAGATTATCTGTATACATTATCATGTATGAGATGATGAGAGGCATTGATTGTGTGGATAGTCAGAGGCTTTTTCCCAGGGCTGAAATGGTTGCCACAAGAGGACACAGGTTTAAGGTGCTGAGGAGTAGGTACAGAGGAGATGTCAGGGGTAAGTTTTTTACTCAGAGTGGTGAGCGCGTGGAATGGGCTGGCGGCAACGGTGGTGGTGGATACGATAGGGTCTTTTAAGAGACTTTTGGATAGGTACATGGGGCTTAGAGAAAAGAGCACTATAGGTAAGCCTGGTAATTTCTAAGGTAGAGACATGTTCCGCACAACTTTGTGGGCTGAAGGGCCTGTATTGTGCTGTAGGTTTTCTATGTTTCTATGCATAATCATATAAGAGGAAAGAACTGAATGAACACGAAACAGTAGGACCACGCCCTTCAACCCATGATGAAGCAATGAATCTAATGATGTCTAATTAAATTAATCTTTTCTCTCTCTCCATATGATCCATATCAATGGTTTCAAAGGTACAATTTAATGTCAGAGAAATGTATACAATATACATCCTGAAATGCTTTTTCTTCGCAACCACAAAAACAGAGGAGTGCCCCAAAGCATGAACTACAGTCAAATGTTAGAACCCCTAAGTACCCCCCAGCCATCCATTCTTTCCATATTCATTACCTATTTGAGAGACTCTTAAACACCTCTATCATACCTGCCTCCACCACCACCTCTGATAACACATTCCAGAGACCCACCGTGCTCTGTGTGGAAAAACTGGCCCCACAGATCTCCTTTGAACTACCACCCACCCACCTCCCCACCTCCCCAACTTAAATGCAAACCCTTTTGTATTAGACATTTTGATCCAGGGAAAAGATACTAGCTGTCTACACAATCTATGACTCTCCTTCTCATGATTTTATAAGCTTCTGTCAGGTCTCCCCTCAGCCTCTGCGGCTTCAGAGAAAACATCCCTGGTTTGTCCAGCCTCACCTTGTTACAAATTCCCTCTAATCCAGACAGCATCCTGGTAAGCATGTTCTTGCCATTTTCCAAAGAATGAAATCTTAATTTGCCACAAGAGGAGAGAGATAATAAAGGTGAATACTAGATATAAGACATAGGAGCAAAATTAGGCCATTTGGCCCATTGGGTCTGCTCCACCATTCAATCATGGCTGATTTATTTTCCCTCTCAATCCCATTCTCTTGCCTTCGCCCCATAATCTTATTGATCAAGAATCTATCAATCTCTCATTTGAATATACTCAATGACACAGCCTCCACAGCAATCTGGAGCAATGAGTTCCACAAATTCTCCACCCTCTAGCTGAACAAATCCTCCTTATCTTTGTTATAAAGGGACATCCTTCTATTCTGAGGTTCGTCTTAGACCCTCCCATTATTTGAAACATCCTCTCTGTGTCCACTTTATCTGGATCTTTCAAAATTTGGTATGTTTCCCTCATTCTTCTAAGGTCTAGTGAGTACAGGACCAGGGCCTTTAAATGCTCCATGCATGATAATCCTCTCATCCCCAAGATCATCCTCTGGACCCTCTCCAATGCCTGCAGATCCGCTCTTAGATATAGGGTCTAAAACTGCCATGAATACTCCAAATGCGTTCTGACCAATGCCTTATAAAGTCCCTGCATTATGTCCTTGCTTTCATATCCTGATCCTCTCAAAATCAATGCTAACATTGCACTTGCCTTCCTTACAACTGACTCAACCTGCAAAGTAAGCTTACATGACAAAAGACAGGACTGAGATGACTGGATGGTTTATTATCTTGAGGCCTGAGGAAGGGTCTCGGCCTGAAACTTCAACTGTACTCTTTTCCATAGATGTCGCCTGGCCTGCTGAGTTCCTCCCAGCATTTTGTGTGTGTTGCTTGGATTTCCAGTATCTGCAGATGTTCTCTTGTTTATTATCTGAAACTGTTTTGACTTCGATGTTGAATCTGGAAAACTGTAATGTTCCTAATGGGAGGGCAAGCTGCTGTTCCTGGAGCTTCTTTGGTGAAAGACAATGAGGTCCAGGTAGGAATGGTTGCATAAGGCTCTGTCTATATCCACACCAGTCACTGGGTCCTCTCCCTCCTTCTGACATGTAAATGATCACAACAGTCAGTGAATAGACTGGGAATGGATTCAGCGCTCTGTTACTTCCAATCAATTTTTCATGTAATGATTTGCACCTCTAAACATAAAAACTAATCAAAAGGAAAACAAGAGAGCCACAAGATAACTCGTGTACATTCTTAGTTTTATTCTTAGCAAGATGTGGTAACCTCATGACATACGCAGTTCACAAATGTTTACAATATTACTCAAATATTACTGAAATATTAAATACATAACATTTCACAAGGCATCATTTCTTGAGTGAGAAGCAATGTGGGATTGGTGGCACGTGGACATACTGAATAATGGTGTTTAAGGTGTTGACATTGCTGACACCAAGTCACTTTGTTTGGCTGTAGCCAGTTCAACCCACTTCATCTGTAACTGCAAATCAGCAAATACATGAAAATGGCAAGCCATCCTAAGGCGACCTCATTGACCGGAATATCAATAAAAAAGCGGTAATGTCATTGATCGCTGGTCAAAAGAATACAGAAATTACAACTCTTGAGGTAATGGGCTATCTAGACAATCTATATCATGGAATAAGATTAGTCTGAAACACTGGCAAAGTAAGATGTATTCAAATAACATAACAAAATGTTGATATCGATAAAATTACTCTGAGTACCTCATGACTAACAACATTTCCACTGATTCTGCAAGTTGCAGAAAAGTTTAGATGACAGAGAAGGTCAATGAAAAGTCAAATTTGCCGATGACGGGTTTACAACATTTTCAAATCATGGCCCAGTTACCAGCGCAGAAAATGCAGGCCAATTTTACAAAGGACATCAAATTTTACATTGATTTTGATAGAAGGAGGTGGTTTATATCATAAAAGAACCATTCTTCCTCTGCCTTCTATAATCCACAGTAAAATCAGACAAAACACACGCTGGTTTAGCCAGAAAGAATTTGGGAGATAACAGCCGAAAAATATTATTCACACTTGTGTCCGCCCCCATTATCTCTGAAAGCCAAGTGAAATTGAGCTCATAAAATAATATTAACATTTAGAAAATTAAAGCAAGCTATGGGACTTAATAGAAGTCATAGAGTCTTGGAGTCCTACCACAAAATCTACAATCCATCTGCAGCTAGTTCTTAGGGTGCAGACCATCAAGACATGGCAACTTGGTCACCTCTACTCCCAAGTTTTTCAGATACATTTTCCTCTGTAAAACTGATTGCTACAAGTGCTTCCTTAGTATATGAAAGTAGTCCATCCGAAATCTTTGGGATGTTCACAGTGTCCTGTGTGGAGACTGATGAAAGGCAATATAGCTGTCACTCCCCAATTTCAGAATCAGAATCAGATTTCTTGCCACGTACATAAGTTATGAAATCTGTTGTCTTGTGACAGCATTATAATGCAGGCCTAACACATTACTATAAATTACAATAAAAATAAATAAAGCAAAAGTGCAAAAGAGGAATAATGAGGTAGTGCTCATGGACCATTCAGAAATTTGATGATAGAGGGAAAACATTGAATGTGGGTCTTCAGTCTCCTGTCAGCTCCTCCTTGATGGTAGCAATAAGAAAAGTGCACGTCCCAGGTTGTGAGGGTCCTTAATGATGAATGCCCCCTTCTTGGGGCACTACATTTGGAAGATGTCCTCAGAGGTGGGGAGGCTTGTTCTTGTTACTCATTCATAAATTTCACACTCTAACAAATCCCATTCTTACCTTAGCTGTCCTCTTACTTTTCATAAATTGATACTCACTGTCTTCAAGTCATCTCATAATCAATTTTCTCCTTTCTGATTAACATTTTAGTCTCTCACTGATGGTTCTTTTAAAATTCCCCATCTCTGGTCTATCACCATCAGTTGCCACTTTATATGTTCTAATCTTTGATTTAATATTCCCTTTGACCTTCTTTGTTAACCATGGATGGTTCAACTTTCTCCTGGGGCTGGTACTGTACTGTAGCCACAATACATCTAATTTCACATCATATAAGCCAGTGATAATAAACCTGATTCTGTTTCTAATTCCAATGGTAAACTCTAGGATGCTGGCTGTAGAACGTAGACCATTGACTAGCACAGGCTCCTCGGCCCGTGATGCTGTGTGACCTCTTAACCTACTCTATGGTCAATCTAGCCCTTCCCTCCCACATAGTCCACAACCCTCTATTTCTTGACATCCATGTAAGAGTCTCTTAAATATCCATGTTATAATAGCACCCCCAGCAGTATGTTCCAGGCACCTAACATTTTCTATGTAAAAAACCTACCTCTGACACTTCTGGTGGCAGAGTCAGAAATTGGAATTTCATTAAGTGTCAATGGCTGGTGGTTAGTCACAATCTTAGAAGGACTTCTGTGGCACAAGTGTGCCCATTGCCATTTAACCACCCATGCCTGAATCTTGTCTTGCTTCTGTTCCGTGTTATGGGAGAACTCTTTTGCATCAAAACATGTTTGGAAGTTGTAAGGTGCCAGCCTGCACGGAAGTAGGCAGCTCAAACAAAGCTGGACCAGATTCCCAAGGTAGGGCCATCAAGCCTGAGGACTCCCTGGACTGCTCTCCACCCTCACTCAAAAACTCACATGGTCATAAGGACCAGAAGGAAGGGAGGGAGGGAGAAGGGAGGGAAAGAGAAGAGAGAGAAAGACCAGAGAAGAGATTGCTAGAATGAGAAGGCATGAATTATAGGCAAAGGTTGTCCAGCTAAGTCTTTGTTCCTAGGAGTGTAGGAAAGTGAACAGTGACTTGTCGTGGTGTTTAAAATTATGAGAAGCATAGAGAAGGTGGGCACATGGCCAAGTGGTTAAGGCATTCGAATAGCGATCTGAAGGTCATGAGTCCGAGCCCCAGCCGAGGCAGTGTGCTGTGTCCTTGAGCAAGGCATTTAACCACACATTGCGCTGCGACGACACTGGTGCCAAGCTATACTGGCCCTTGCCCTTGCCTTGGACATCATCAGTGTCATTAAGAGGGGAGACTTGCAGCATGGGCAACTGCTGGTCTTCCATACAACCTTGCCCAGGTCTGCGCCCTGGAGAGTGAAGACTTTCCAGGCGCAGATCCATGGTCTCGCAAGACTAACGGATGCATTAAAAAAAAAAGGTGAATGGTAATAGTCTTTTCTCTAGGGTAGGGAAGTCCAGAATTGTGGGGCATAGTCTCAGGGTGAAAGTGGAATAATTAAAAGGGACCTGAGGGGCCACCATATCACATAGCAGGTGTTGAGTATATTAAGTGAGCTGCAGAGGAAATGGTTGAGGTTAGTACAATAGCATCATTTAAGAAGTACTTGATGGAAAGACAGGACTTGGAGGGATATGGGCCAAGCACAGGAAATTGAAACTAGTCAGGTGGGCGCTACATCAGTATGGACTGGTTGGGCCAAATGAAGGGCTTGAATCCATGTTGTCTTTCTCTGTCTCTTTGACTCTAAGATGGAAGCTGGGGAAGAGGAGAGAGGAAGAAGGTCAGAAAAGAAATGGGGGTAAGTGACAGGAACCAGAAGAAGGAAAGAAAATGATTCATATTCAGGATGTGGATATCATTAGCTAGGCCATCATTGCCTATTCTTAATTGACATTCAACTTGAATTCCTACCTAAACCTAGGTTTCTATACAAAGATGAGTCCATGACAAGAGAAAGTATTCTTTACCTTTGATCATATCAGTGAACAAGATTACCCTTACTAATACTGACTTTTCATTCAGGTATATATAATTAGTTGAATTCAATGTCTAAGAAAGAAAGGACAGCTTTTTTATGCACTCAGGATGCCCCATAGAATAAGTACCCAATGAATACTTTTAAAATGAATACCATTGTAAACTCAGTTATCATGACAATTTACATTCAACACACTCATACAAGTCAAATATCAAATGGAAGCTACCTTTACACAGATGCCCATGGGAAAGATAATTTGTGAGTTTTATTTGCATTTACACTTTTAGCAAAACAATAATTCCTTTTTTTTACTGGAGACAAGCTTGAATGAATTATATTCATCATTTCACTGTGTGTGAGAGACAAGAGATGAACTCTGGCCAGAATAGTAATATTTATAACAGGATCATTGAATTTTTCCTCATCATGCAACATTTCCTATGGGCTGAGTTCACATGGACACATACAAAATTTATGCCTGTCGATTTATTCCCGGAAACACTCTGTTCATATACACTTGACACTTGATGCTTTTAAACATTAAATTAATTCTGAATAATCAATGCAGTTTGGAAACTTTCTTGGCACTAATTAATTTTCTAATGTTGAACAATGTATGATTTTTTATTTACTTGTTGATTGTGGATGTTGTTGACATGATCATCATTTATTGCCCTTCCCTAACTGCTCATAAACTGAGAATACAGTAAAGAATCATGGTCACCAAATTACAGGAAGGATATTAATAAGGTTGAAAGAGTGCAGAGAAGGTTTACAAGGAAGTTGCCGGGACTTGAGAAAGTGAATTACAGAGAAAGGTTGAATAGGTTAGGACATTATTCCCTGGAGCGTAGAAGAATGAGGGGAGATTTGATAGAGGTATATAAAATTATGATGGGTATAGATAGAGTGAATGCAAGCAGGCTTTTTCCTGTTTTTGTTTCATTTTCCAAGTTGATCTAGATCCTGTTGTAACCTTAGTCAAACTTCTTCACTGCCCATATTATCACGAACTTTGGTGTCATCTGAAAACTTACTTATCAATACATTCTCTTCAAAATCAATATATGTCATCTCCTCCCACAGCACTCCTCTGGCTACAAGTCTCCAATGTGCCCACAATACTCCAAGTGCACCAATACACCATTGCCTTATAAAGCCTCAGCATTACATCCTTGCTTTTATATCCTCTGGAAATGAATGTTAACAATGCATTTGCCTTCCTTACTACTTACTCAATCTGCACGTTTAC
This sequence comes from Mobula birostris, assembly GCF_030028105.1. Lineage (NCBI taxonomy): Eukaryota > Metazoa > Chordata > Chondrichthyes > Myliobatiformes > Myliobatidae > Mobula > Mobula birostris. The sequence continues at coordinate 87,810,978 of NC_092370.1, read as the reverse complement.
CTTTAGGGAATCCTGCAAACTCCCAAGTCCTTGCAACCTCTGATTTCTTAATTTCCTCCCCAATTACTCAATAGTCTATGTCTTTATTCCTTCTACCAAAGCGCATGACCATACACTTCTCTACCATCTATTCCATCTGCCACTTCTTTGCCCATTCTCCTAATCTGTCTAAGTCCTCGGCAGACTCCCAGCTTCCTCAATACGACCTGCCCCTCCACCTATCTTTTATTGTATGCAAACTTGGCTGCAAAGCCAGTAATTAGATCATCCAAGGTGCATATTAATTCCTCTCGAGTTCAGGTGTAACCTGTTATTTTTGTACAGGCCATACATTCTCCAGAAGAGATCCCAATGATTCAGAAACCTGAAACATTGGCCTCTTCACCAATTCCTCAGCCACATGTTCATTTGCCAGATCATTCTATTCTTACCATCACTGGCCCATGGCACAGGAAGAGATTATAAAGAGATTATAACTCTGGAGGTTCTGCTTTTCAGCTTTCTGCCTAATTCCCTATATTCTCTCTTCAGGACCTTATCCCTTTTCCTGCCTATATCGTTAGTACTGATATGTACCATGACACTGTTTGTTCATCCTCCATCTTTAGATGCTATGGATCTGCTCAGAGACATCCCTGATGCTAACACCTGGATGGTTACTTACTATCTGGGTGTGTCATATGTGTAACCGGGTGACCGTCAGATCTTATTCAGCATCGTTAAAAGTGTACTTAGGCAGCCATCCGGGTAATGCTAGAATAGTTGTCTGTGCCTTTAAGGAAGACGGTGATGTCATTACACACACGCGGGATATCAGGGAGACCATTTTGCTTTCTGCTGAAGATGTGGTAAGGTGTTGGAATTTGGGCTCCTCCCGAGGCTGGGCATGGTGAGGAACGGTGAGCATTAATTGAAAATATCTATGTGAATTTGTTTATACTTGTTGGCGGATTGAGAATATCGGTAATTTGACATGTTTTACATGTGGATGCTTTAGGTTTCCATGAGGAAAGAAATCAACGCCGGGTAGCGTGGCTTATACCAAGTTTCTCACCAGCCAAGTAGGTCAGGCTTCCTGTAATTTAACTATCAGGCAATACCTTGTAAAAGTTGTGCCAAAGTGAACCTTTTGTCTAACTTTATTGTATCAGGACTGATGGTGCATGTAACCGCGTAACGTGAATGTTTAGTCTCTGTTCGGAAGTTCAGCACGTGTGCACGTCTTAGTTGAGATGTGTTTGCTTACATTTTTCGCTGTTACGTATAAGATGCAGGGTGGGTGGGATTCTAATGTTGTTTGTATTGTATTCCTTCAGGGTTGTAACTGCGAGAACTGTTTGTAAATTCGTTCATATTGTTTCGCGACCCTCTACTGGCACTTAAACATCGAAAACCGATAAAGGAATTAAAACCCAAAAAAGTCTTTGTTGTCCTGAGCGTGTACCTTTCCCCAGGCTACATATGTTTAAATAAGATTGCCCCTTTTTTGTAACTCCAATGAATCTGAACCCACTCAACCTTTCCTCATAGAATATGGAGGATAGACTGGATGAGCAGCCTATTCCCATTCCTGATTCATGTGTTTGTGTGCATCTATCTCTCTACTCAGTTCGAAGAAAAGATTCTCAGTCTTCTTCTCCTTTTTAACAAGTTATGCTTCTGAATATGAGCTATATGACAAATTGTTTGTGTTGATTGATTATTGGGAGTGGATTCCTTTCTTATATTTTATTTAAGATGAATCCTTTTTCGAATGGATGCCGTGAGCATTAGGGAACTGGAACTGGAGCTGGATGAACTCCACATCATTCAGGAGAATGAAGGATTGATTGACAGGAGATACAGGGAGGTAACTATGCCCAAGGTGTGGGACACGGGTAAATGGGTGACTGTCAGGACAGAGAAAGGGAATAGGCAGCCAGTGCAGGGTACTCCTGTGGTTACTCCCTCCGTGACAGGTATACACTTTGGATACCATTGTGGGAATGACCTGGTAGAGGAAAATCACAGAGTCAGGTCTCTGGCACTGAGTCTGGCTCTGTGGTTCAGAAGGGAATTGGGGAGGAGTGGTGAGCAGCAGTGATTAGGGATTCATTGGCTAGGGGAACAGACAGGAGGTTCTGTGGATGAGAACGAGATTCCCGGATGGTATGTTGCCTCTCAGGTGTCAGAAGTGTCTCGGATTGAGTCTGTAGCATTCTTAAGGGTGAAAGTGAACAGCTAGAGGTTGTGGGCCATAGCAGAGCCAATGACATAGGCAGAAAGAGTGGTGACGTCCTGCAAAGTGAGTTCAAGGAGTTAGGTGCTAAATTAAAGGACAGGACTGCCAGGGTGGTGATCTTAGGAATACTAACTTGTGCCATGTGCTGGTCAGGCCAGAAATAGGAAGATAATACAGTTTAACAGTGGCTAAGGAGAGTGTGCAGGAGGGAGAACTTCAGATTTTTGAATCAGTGGACTCTCTTCTGGGGAAGGTGAGATCTGTACAAATAGGATGATTTGTACCTGAACTGGAAAGGGACAAATGTCCTTGCAGGAAGGTCTGCTCATCCTGCCTTGGGGTGGTTAAACTAGAGTTGGTGGGAGATGGGAACCAGAGTGCCCAGGCAGGTAGTGCAGTGGTGTGGGAGAGAAGATGTTAGCCATTAGTGAGACCTGGTTGCAGGAGTAGCAGAGTGGCAGCTTAATTTTCTGGGGTTCTGTTGTTTTAGACAGGATAGAGTGGGAGGTATTAAAGGGGAGGAATGGCATTTTTCCCTCATCAGGGAAAATGTCGTGCATGACAGTGTTCAGACAGGACTGACTGTAGGGCTCATCTACTGTAGTTATATGGGCGGAACTGGGGAATAAAAAATGGATGGGATTATATTTATAGACCAACCAACAGTCAGCAGGATTTAGAGGAGCAAATTTGTAGATTTGTAGAGAAAAAGCAAAAAAATAAGGTTGTGATTGTAGGCAAATTTAATTTTCTAAATATTGACTGGGACTCCCATACTATAAAAGAACTGGATGGTATAGAGTTTGTCAAATATGTTCAGGAAAGTTCCCTTAATCAATATATTAAGGTCCCAACTACAGAGTGAGTTGTGACTGAAAGAACAGCTGGGAGCTTCGTATCCAAGGGTGGACATTGTATCAAAAGGATGGGCAAGCGGACAGAGGGTGTGGGGTTGCTCTGTTGATAAAAAATGAAATAAATTCTTCAGAAAGAAGTGCCATAAGACTATAAGACCATAATATATAGGAGCAGAAGTAGGCCACTCAGCCCATTGAGTCTGTTCCACCATTCAATCATGGGCTGATCCAATTCTTCCAGTTGTCCTCACTCCCCTGCCTTCTCCGCATACCCTTTGATGCCCTGGCTAATCAAGAACCTATCTATCTCTGCCTTAAATGCACCCAATGACTTGGCCTCCACAGCTGGTATTTTATACCTCTAGAAATGAATGCCAACATTGCATTCGCCTTCTTCACAACAGACTCAACCTGGAGGTTAACCTTCAGGGTATCTTGCACAAGGACTCCCAAGTCCCTTTGCATCTCTGCATTTTGAATTATCTCCCCATCTAAATAATAGTCTACCCATTTATTTCTTCCACCAAAGTACATGACCATACACTTTCCAACATTGTATTTCATTTGCCACTTCTTTACCCATTCCCCTAATCTATCTAAGTCTCTCTGCAAGCCCTCTGTTTCCTCAACACTACCTGCTCTTCCACCTATCTTTGTATTATCGGCAAATTTAGCTACAAATCCATTAATCCCATAGTCCAAATCATTGACATACATCGTAAAAACCAGCGGTCACAGCACCAATCTCTGTGGAACTTCACTGCTAACCGGCAGCCAGCCAGAATAGGATCCCTTTATTCCCACTCTCTGTTTTCTGCTGACCAGCCAATGCTCCACCCATGCTAGTAACTTCCCTGTAATTCCATGGGCTCTTATCTCGCTAAGCAGCCTCATGTGCAGCACCTTATCAAAGGCCTTCTGAAAATCATGTCTACAGCATCTCCTTTGTCTACCCTGCTTGTAATTTCTTCAAGGAATTGCCGTAGGTTAGTCAGGCAGGATTTTCCTTTCAGGAAACCATGCTGGCTTTGGCCTATCTTGTCATGTGCCTCCAGGTATTCCGTAATCTCATCCCTAACAATCGACTCCAACAACTTCCCAACCACTGATGTCAGGCTAATAGGTCTATAGTTTCCTTTCTGCTGCCTCCCACCCTTCCAAATTGCAATGTGCCGTAGGATCAGAAGATGTGGATAGAGTTAAGAAACCGCAGAGGTATAAAGACCCTCATGAGAGTTACATTCAAGCTTCTGAATGGTAGCCAGGATGTGGTAAAAACAATAACGATGGGAAATAGAAAAGGTATGTAAAATGGCAAATGTTACAATGGCCTTGGGGGATTTCAATATAGAGGTAGATTGGGAAAATCAGGTTGGTGCTGGATTACAGGAAGGGGAATTTCCTGAGTGCCTATGAGATAGCTTTTTAGAGCAGCTTGTGGTTAAGCCAACTAGAGGATCAACTATTCTGGATTGGGTGTTGTGCAGTGAATTAATTAGAGACCTTAAGGTAGAAGAACCCTTAGGGACAAGTGATCATAATATGACATAATTCGCCCTGCAGTTTGAGAAGGAGCAGCTAAAATCAGTACCAGCATTATATTGGAGTAAAAAGAAATACAGAGGCATGAGAGAGGAGCTGGCCAAAGTTGTTTGGAAGGGGATACTAGCAGGGATGACAGCAGAGTAGCAATGGCTGGAGTTCTGGGAGTAACTGAAAAGGCACAGGATTGGTTCATTTCAAAGAAGAAGAAGAAGCATTCTAAGGGGAGGATGGGACAACTGTGCCTCACAACATAAAGACAACATAAAAGTAAATGGGGGAGCATACAATACAGCAGAAAACATCGGAAAGCTATAAGATTGAGAAGCTTTTAAAAAAACAGCAGAAGGCACCCGAAAAAGCAATAAGGAGTGAAAAGATGAAATATGAAGATAAGCTTGCCATTAACATAAAAATGATAACAAAATTTTTTTTCAAATACATAAAGAGTGAAAGAGAGGCAAGAGTGGATATTAGACTGCTGGAAAATATTCCCTCTTGGAAAGGTAACAATAGGGGACAGGGAAATGAGGGATAAACTGAACAGTATGTAGATGTGGTGAGCAAGTACATTTTCACTTCCCATATCACAGCTCTGTCTCTCTAACACCACCCTCCCTCATTGCAACCTCCTAAGATCTACACTTCTCAATATACAGCAGTGGCACAGATTGTCTGCTAATGGAATCTTCCTGCACACAAATTTAATGATGCATTTCAAAACACAGCAGGGACCGCACATCAGAAGTACTCAGTTGGGACATCACAAGGTTGTAAAATATCTTCACAACATAATGATACAAATCTGCACCACTCTAAGATCGTGTCCTTTGTTCAACAGTTATATTTTCATTGGTTTCCATTCGCTAGAACCATTTTCAATTGCTTAGATTCTATTTCCATTATTCAGGTCCATTTTCCATTTGTACTTACTAGATTCATTTTCCACTATTAAGTAAATTTTCCATTGGTTAGAATCATTTTGCATTTGTCAGAACTATTTTGTCAGCATTGATACTGCATTGAGTAAGAACCCCATGTTTTCAATGATCCACCTGATCTTGTGATTTCTTCTACAAAGATGAGTAGTGCAACATTTAGGCAACACGCAGGGTCAAAGATATAACTTTTCATTTAATTTTGCATTTGCTTGCATGGGTAAAGTTAGTGAGCGACTCATTTAATGCAAAGCTGCCATGGTCAGCGAACGTTGAGTGATGTTAATGGACAGAGTGCTGCTCTGATTAATATTTGAGCAGCCAACGTTTCAGGGTCTTGGGAACATGATGGAGCCTTATTCATATTGAAAGTGAGTTAGTGAAAGTTGGCCCTCAGTTATCACAGCTATCTGAATAGGAATTGCCAGCGCTTTACTACTGGAACATTAGTGAATTAAATCACTTCTTTGGATAAGATAAAAACATAGTAAACACGTGAAGGATTCCAGGAAGTTGAATCCATTAGGGCAGAAAATAAAAGGCAAGCTCACTTTGCCAAAATCCTTGATAGCAGCATCCACAAAGAGTAGCAAAGTATTGAGAGGGTCAATGCATGAAAAATGTTCAATAGATACCTTAAATTATTCCCTCTGCACCTTCCTGCAATACAATCAATCAGGCTGCTTCTGCTGAAATTTTAAGATGTGACACCTGACCTTCAGCTTTTGTGAGACTGATCTTCTGCCCCTCTCCACATCAAGTGGGAATACGATGGTCACTTGTTGACCACAATGGATTAATATTCCCAGATTCCTGATGAGGGACTTCAGCAGAGCTGCATTTAACTGGTACAGTCAATGTCCTTTTTACATAGAATGAGATAGCAGAGCAGAAAACAGACTCTTCAGCCCATCTATTCTATACTAGTCTTTTATGTTTAATAGGAGCCCCCTATACTTCACTTTTCTGACTTCACAGTTTCTTTCTATTCCTTTCTCTATCATGTACGTAACTAATTACATCTTAGTCAACTTAATTGAATGCAATGAGCAGTGTTTGAGCAGTTCATCTTCCATCTATAGGGACTTAAAAATATTTGGCTGGGTGGAAGCTGATGTCCTGATGATCAGTTTCAAGGACAATGTCGGGCCTGCACATGCAGGTTCCTCCAAGTCCCCATACAGCTAATAGGAGTTACCTGCCACTCATTTCTAACTCATCACCTGCAGCCCATTTAAACCTAGCTTTCATCCACATCCTTGTTCACTCATTGAACCAGTTGCTCCTTGCCTTCAGTGACCTTGTGAACTGTTGTGTTTATTATCTGTTCTCCCTTGTTTTGTGACCCCTTGTGGCTTGTTATTTTTGCAGTCCATTATTAAAGCTATCACTCATTGTTGAATCATCTCTGCTGCTCTGTTTTTGAGTCAAGCCTCCTCTACATTTCCTGACAGACAGCTACTTCCCATCTACCATTTAGTACTTAAACCAACCTGCATGACCCCAAGCATTATAGCAAAACTGTGATCATTTGACCACTTAGATTAGATTATGAGAACACTCAGTCCTCTTTTATTGTCATTTAGAAATGCATACATGCATTTAGAAATGATACAATGTTTCTCTGGAGTGATATCACAGAAAACAGGACAAACTAAAGACTAACACTGACAGAAGCACATAATTATAACATTTAGTTACAGCAGTGCAAAACAATGCCATAATTTGATGAAGAACAAACCATGGGCACGGTAAAAAAAAGTCTCAAAAGTCCCCGAGTTGATCGACTCCCGAGTCCCCAATAGCAGGCAGCAAAAGGGAGAAACTGCCTGCCATAAACCTCCAGGCACCGTCAACTTGCCAATACCTTGGAAGCAGCCAACCCCAGCCGACTCTGAGTCCATCCATCCGAAAACTCCGACCTTCTGACCAGCCTCTCCGATACAGCCTCCCGAGCGCCGTCCTCTGCCGAGCGCCTTCAACCTCGCCCCGACTGCTGAAACACGCAAAGCCGAGGATTTCGGGGACTTCTGCTCCGGAGATTCCGGTTACCACACAGTAGCAGCAGCAGCGAAGTGGGCATTTCAGAAGTTTTCCAGGTGTTCCTCCGTACTCTCACGTCCATCTCCATCAAATCAGAATTGTGCACGGTCCCCTACTTGACAGATAACAGATATTCATCACCGGAGAGGCCGCGCGCTGCCGTCATGCCGCCATCTTCTCCTCCTTTGACCACTTTTCACTACAATGGACTTTTTCATTTCAACTGTGTTCTTTTTTTATAAAAATTGGCCAAATTTTGTGTTGATCTTCTGAACATTGTATATCTGATGCTATGTACCTGTGATGTTGCTGCAAGTGTTTTTCTTGGCACCTGTGCATATGCCGTATGGACCTGTGCATACAGTATGTACATGACAATATACAGCTATACATATGGACAGTACATAGAGTGGTAGGGCTTGGAGGGATATGGGCTGGATGCAGGAAACTGAGACTAGCTGAGTGAACAAGGTGGTTAGCTTAAACTAGTTGGGCCAAAAGGCCTATATCCATGCTGCATTGCTCTAAGCACAACTTTGACTTTGACTTTTGACACAAAAGGGCCTATAGGGACATGGGCCAAACACAGGAAATGGGATTAGCTCAGATAAACTTCTTGGTCAACAATAACAAATTGGGTCAAATCATCTGCTTCTTTGTTGTATAACTTTATGGCTCTCTGACTTTTGCATGGAATAGTGTCAGTTTCTGTCTTCCCCTAAAAAAATGCCTTTTACCCCTTCCCAATGTTGATTTACCTATAAATATATAAGAATGATTAGCAGGAGATAGCATACTTCGCCATCATTTTCAGGTCTTTCTCTCAAGATTCCTAGAGAAAGGGAACCAAACACTAGAGGGCATAGATTTAAGGTGAGGAGGAAAGGTTTGACAGAGCCATGAAGGACAACTTCCTCATGCAAAACGTGGTGCGTATCTTGAACAATCTGGCAAAATTACTAAGACAGGTACAATCATAACATTTAAATTACTTTTGTGTATGTATCTGGATGGACAGGGTTTAGTGCAATGCAGGACAAATGTGTACAAATGGGACTAGCTTAAGTGGGCACCGTACTCTGCATGGGTAATTGGGCTGAAGGGCATCATTTCATACTGTATTACTTTATGATGCAACTCAAATGATTGCATTGTGTCAGTCTTCATGCAATAAAAAAAGCTTCTCATATATATCAGAGGGAAAATCAGAGACTTAAGGATTTGTCAATAAATAACATTGGAGAAGTTGAAGGTGATAAGTCCCTTGGGCCCAATGATCTACACCCAGAGGTTTGAGAGAGCTGGTTACAGAGAAAATGTATATTACAGTTACCATCCTCCAAAGTTCTACAGATGCTGGAATTATATCAGTAGATTGGTAGGTAGCAAATGTGACCCAACTGTTTAGCAAAGGAGGAAGTGAGAGAAATGACTAGATGCTGGAAGTCTCTGAAAATGTGACTCTATAATAGTGAAGGGACTAGTGATGTATTTGGATCTTTGGAAATCATTCAATGTGGTCCTTCAATTGAGGTTGTTCAACACAGCTGAGTGCTTGATATTTACAGATAATATACTGACATGGATTGAGATTGGTTATCAGAGAGAGAGAGAGAGAGAGAGAGAGAGAGGATAAACAGGCCCTTCTCAGGTTGACTAATAAGGTACCATAGGAATCAGTGCTTGAGCCCTAATTCTTCACCATCAATATCAACATTTGCCTGAGGGGATGGAATATCATAGTTCTAAGCTTACAGATGACACCAAGTTAGGTGGGATTAAGAGGAGGGAGGAGGATGTAAAGAGGATTCAAGGAATGATAGACAGTCTGAGTGAATGGGTGACAAAATTTACATGAAATAAAATGTTGAAAATCATGAGATCACTTTACTGCGCATAACAGAAAAGCATGGTGAAAGACTGAGTAGTGAAGATGTTAAAAGGGATATAGGTACCTCTGTATAAAGGTCTTATATAAGGACAAGGTGTAGGTGCAGGTAAGTGTTTGAGAGGACAGGGTATGTTAGCCTTCATTACAAGAGAATTTGAACACAGGACAAAATAAGCCTTGTTGCATTTGCCAGGGACCTTGATGAAACCATACTGCAGCAAAAATTCACTAGACTTGCTCAATGGCTAGGTGTATGTGGAGAGATTGAATTGATCTGGTTCAGAAGAATAAGAGGAGATCTCATCAAAACATACAAAATTCTTAAAAGACTTGACAGGCTAGATACTGGAATTATGTTTTCCCTGACTGAGGATTCCAGGACCAGTGGTCATAGTTTCAGAATAAGGGGACAGGGATGGGAAGAACTTGCTTCAGTTGGATGGTGTTGAATCTTTGGAATACTCCACACTCCAGATCTGATTACCTTCATTCAAATCAGGGAATCGATAGATTTCTTGTCATTAAGGGAATTGAGGGATGGTACTGAAAATTTTATGTTCTTAATTTCCTGGCTCCCTCATCCAAGGCAGAAATATCAATAGGATATTTTTGCATTTTGTCATTTCCTTGTTAATATTATCCCACAGACAGCATGCTTGAAATCCAAACTATATTAAATTTACTGATTGCTTCTCACATCAGAGAGGAGTGCCTGTTCCCAGATAACTGAGTCCCAACAATTAGCTGACCCAGACCCTACTCTGTATGGTAATGAGGTCGACTGGTATCAGTTAAGGTGAAGATGGAGATGATCCTATTTTGCACAGAACCTTGAGCTTCAGGTGGAGAACTTTGGCCAGAATCCTGCTCCTGAGGAAAGGTAGCAACTCTGCTGGAAGGACATCTCAGATCTTTCTGGGCTTACCTGCAGTGCTCCCTCATAACCAAGCACTTTATCAGATCATGTATGTTGAAAACAGCCACATGAGAACAACACCTCTTTTCATAATTAACAGTGTGTATCCATTGGTATTGGAATTGGTTTATTATTATCACATGTCCCAAGATTTAGTGAAAAGCTTGTCTTGTATACTGTTCATTCAGACCAAGTCATCACACAGTGCATTGAGCTAGAATAAGATAAAACAATAGCAATGCAGAATAAAGTATAAAAACTACCAATAGAGTGCAGTGCAGGTAAGTAGTAAGGTACATGAGATGGATTGTGAGGCCAGGGATCCATATTATCGTACGAAAGGTCTGTTCAAGGGAGCTAAATAACAGTGGGATAGAAGCTGTCCTTGAAACTGGTGATACAGGCTTTAGGGCTTTTGTATCTTCTGCCCAATGGGAGAAGGGAGAAGAGAGAATGTCTGGGGGTGAGGGGTATTTGATTATGCTTGCTGCTTTACTGAGGCAATGAGAAGTATAGACAGCATCCATAAAGGGGACTGGTTTGCCAAAATTCGCTCTCCCTCCCTAGCTAGTTAACAGAATTATCTACGGTTATTTTCCACACCTGTTGTGTTGGGATTCTAATTCTTGTCTCAAAGTTCAGGCCCTGTAGATGAGTAGCTTAACCACATTTTGAGACATAGTATCCCTGAGGCAGTGCAAGCATCAGGTACTTATGGTATTGCTTCATTGGGCATTTTGATGCCTACACTGCCTTAGGTAAACTGGGTTTTAACCAAACAAAATAACTATTTGTCATTTCCATTCTGAAGGTACATATATGAATGATACGATAAACCAAAGTTTGTATTAACATAAGATCGTAGGTAACCTACAATTCATATTACCATAGGACAGTACTGGGTAAATACTCCCAAATGATTGCCAAGTCTTGTGTATAAGTTACTAACCTTTAATATCATTTTCAATATCTGTACATAGATATATGACTCAAGACCTTTGTAGCAAAAGTAGTGCTGACCTGGATTTATATCTGTTGTGCAGAATATCAGATAAACTGCAACAGTTCTTTTGAAACATCAAGTCATATTATGTTTCTCCGCCATACGATCCAGATGAAATCAATCGACTTGTGAAGTCTCTCTGGGCTGCTTGATCCACTTGACTCCATCCTCCAGAACAACTACATCATGACATTTCTTAAACTGATTCAGAGTGCATTTCAGCCACACTTCCAATCAGGCATTCTGGCTGTTGATCAGATTCTGTAAAGAAATACTCTTCAAAGCTCTGTGCCCATGGTTTTTCTACAGCCCTGACGTACCTGAAAGTATCTCTTTACATTTACTTCATCTTCTTAAGAATGTGACATTTTTTAAAGGTCACCTCTGGGACATCTTTTTTATCACAATTCATTCCTCATCACTACTTCTGCAGCCACCAAAAAACAGCTCTTCATTTTCAACTTCTTTACCTCGCATGCTGCCAATGTCTCTGATGCAAAGCAGATTATGACTAATAAAGAAGCATACAAGGCCAAAGAATTCACACACAGCATTGGGAAATCCTGCAAATCTCTACAAATCCATGCAGAGCCTAGAAATTCATTCACATGTCCTATTTTTCTCAAAGCTGCACAAATGAAGATCACTAGATTGTGGAATGGTTCCCAAGGGCTAGAAAATTGCAAATGTCACTCCACTCTTTAAGGACGGAGAGAGGCAGAAGAAAGGAAATTATAAGCCAGTCAGCCTGAATTCAGTGGTTGGAAAGATATTGGAGTCTATTATTAGGGATAAGGTTTCAGGGTATTAGAGGTAACATGATTAAGAAAAACAGGCCAAAGTTATACAGTTTAATACGTGGCTAAGGAGTTGGTGTACAGTAGAAGGGAAGGCATAAGACTTTTGGAGCATTGGGCTCTCTTCCAAGGAAGGTGGGACCTGTACAGAAAGAACAGTTTGCACCTGAACTGGAGGGGGAGTAATATCCCAGCAGGTAGGCTTGTCAATGCTGCATGGTCGGTTGGGTTTAAACTAGAGTTGCAGGGGGATGGGAACCAGAGTGCCAGAAGAGTTAGTGGAGAGGCTGTGCAGGCAGATATTGGTAAGACCTCAGACAAAGTTGGGAATCATGGTGTGACTCGTGTCCTGAGCTGTGTAGATTTCAATGCAAGAAATATTGTAGGAAAGGAAGATAATAGTGCTGGAGATGAGATAGCTAGTTTATAAAGAGACGTAATGTGCAGTGAGGAGAGGCTGTTGATAGGGCAAAATTTCAGTCAACAGGATGAGTTGCAACGTGAAAGACAGACAAAATTGAAAAGGGTGAATATGGGTGTCATGAGCCCTGCTGCTTGCCAAAAAGCTTTGAACTTTAGGGGGCTTTGAGCCTACTAATTAATATCTTAACAAGAGTTGTTAAGCCCTTGTGTTTCCAGTTGAATCTCATTAAATTCATTGTAGCTGACACATTTTTCTTGGATTTGATGATTATTTAAAGAGGACTCCGATTCAGTACCTCAGTAGGAGTGTTTTGATGGGTGGAGAAAGCTAGATAAGGCAAAGTGTTGATAGGCTCTGATTCATCCTCAGGTCTTTTCACTCAGACAGTTGGCAAGATGTACTTTATGAAGTCCTTCAGTCAGTCACAAGAATTGCAAATCAGGGAGGTCAGGTAAAATTTCTATGGGTTCCAGCACATGTAGGGGTGAAGGGGAATGAGAAGGTGGATGAGTTGTCAAAGTGGGTGTTAAAGAAAAAAACCACAGAAATGCACATTAGTATCAGTAAAGCAGAGGTTAAGTGTGTAATCTGTGAAAAATCAACCAAATGTGGCAAGGAAGATGGAACAGGGAGGGGAAAGGGAGGCATTTATATCTAATACAAAAGAGTGTTGCAGATACTAGGGTAGGTAGTGGATACAGAAGAGAGGAAACTGTACGGACTAGATTAAGGCTGGTACACTATGCATTAAACAAAACATTGAAAATGAGTGGGAAACACCAGACAGGATTGTGTGAGGAATGTCAGGAAGAGGAGTCAGTAGAACATGTAGTTCTGAGTTGCAGGAAGTATGGGATACAGAGAGAGATGATGAGAATTAATCCAAGGGAATTGGGGATGCAGGAATTCACATTAAAAGGATGGCTGGGCATGGGTGAGAGCACAGGTCAGGGGATTTCTAGCTTTCTTAAGGGATACAGGGTTTTTTTTTATAGGATATGATGGCTAAGCAGGAATAGGGTGCTAGGATAACCAAAGATGGGAGGATAAAGTGTAGGTTAGGGTGGGTGTGTGTGATTGGGTGAAGGATTTAGAATGTAAGTCTATTGCACACTCTGGAGCAGAAGGTGGTGGTAATGCACCATTAAGCTGGGTGCCAACTGCTGTAAAACAAGATGGAGAAGAAGTACCTCAGTGGGGGTTATTGTGTTGGAGAGGGTGAATTATCTTGTGGTGCTATGTAGTTGCTGTTCTGATTCTGATGTTTAACTTCTTGTTTCTGTCTCTTGTGGGGATCCTGCTGTTCCTCCACACCTGAGTCCAGTCCTTTGTGAATGCACCATGACAACAGGGCTGAATATGTTGAGTTTGAATGTGTGCAGTGTATGGAATAAGGGAGATGAACTTGTGGAACAGTTGCATATTGGTAGTATGATGTTGTAAGCATCACTGAATCATGGCTGAAAGAAGATTATAGCTAGGAGCTTTATATCCAAGGGTATTCAGTCTATTGAAAGGCCAGGCAGGAAGGCAGAAGGGGTGGTGTTGCACTGTTGTAAATAATGGAATCTCGTCACTAGAAATAAATGACATGGGGTCAGAAGGTGTTAAATCATTGTGGATAGAGCTGTATACAGACCCCCAAGCAGTAGTAAGGATGTGGCCTATAAATTATGATGGGAGACAGAAAATGTGTGCCAAAAGGGCAATGTTACAATAATTATGGGGGACTTCAATATGAAGGTAGATTGAGGAAAATCAGGTTGGTGCTGGAATCCAGTGGTGGGAATTTCTAGAATGCATGAGATGGCTTTTTAGAGCAGCTTATGGTTGAGCCCACTAGAAGATCAACTATTCTGGATTGGGTGTTGTGCAATGAACCTGAAATGATAAAGAATTCCTTAAGGGAAAGTGATCATAATATGATTGAATTCACCTTGAAATTTGAGGAGGAGCTGAAGTCAGATGTATTGGTATTACAGTGGAGTAAAGGGAATTAGAGGCATGAGAAAGGAGTTGGCCAGGATTTATTGCCAAAGGATGCAGGGATGTTGGCAGAGTAGCAATAACTGGAATTTCTGAAAGCAGTTCAGAAGGCACAGGATATATACATGCCAAAGAGGTATTCCAAAGGCAAGATGACACAACTGCAGCTCACAAGAGAAGTCAAAGCTAACATAAAAGCTGAAGAGAACATATAATAGAGCAAAAATTAATGGGAAGTTAGAGGATTAGAAAGTTTTTTGTAAAAAAAACACAGCAACTAAAAAATCATTAAGAAGGTAAAGATGGAATATGAAAGTAAGCTAACCAATAATAGAAGATACCAAAAGTTTCTTTACATAGTGTAAAAGAGGGGGAGAATGGATATCAGACCATTAGAAAATGAGAGGTAGTAACGAGGACAAGGAAATGGCAGGTGAACTGAGTAAGTATTTCGGTGAAAGACACTTTCAGTATGGTGAAGCTCCAGGTGTCAAGGGTCATGTGGTGTATGAAGCTACCATAACTAGAGAGAAGGATCTTGTGGGAACTGAAAGGTCTGAAGGTAGGTAAGGCATCTGGACCAAGTGGCCGGGCAGCACCTAATTAATTAGCTTGTTCATTTTGGCTTTTTTCTTAAAGATGTGCTGGGTGCATTTTGGCCACCGCTACATTCTTCGCAGCAATGTATCGGTCCACGGCCCAGAGGGTGGGGACCACTGATGTAGTGTGCCACAGGTGTCATTATTGGGACTGCTTCTTTTTACATTGTATGCCAGAATGAAGGAATTGATGGCTTTGTTGTCAAGTTTGCCAATGATTTTAAGATGGGTAGAGGATAGGTCATGTTGAGGAAGCAGGATTTTGCAGAAGGACTTGGACTGAAGTAATGGACAAAAGTGGCAGATGGAATGAAATGCTGGGAAATGCGTGGTCATGCACTTTGGCACAAAGGATAAAGGAGTGGACTACTTTAGAAGTGGGGAGAAAATCAGAGGTGCAGAGAGACCTAAAGGTTAAAGAAACTTGCAGGTTGAGTCATGTAAATATATTGATTAAGCATTTTGTTCACATAATTTGTTACACTTGTGTACAGGATGTATCAAAACCATATGTCATTATGCCACTACCTCCTACTGTAAGCAAGTGTCTCACTAAAGTAAAAGTAAGTAGACATGCATCTCTGGATTCCTGTGGCTTTTTTCTTTCAAATATTTTGTAACTCCAGAAACTATAATAGTGATGAGTAAGCTTTAAAATAAATACGAGATGACCACCTACCTGTAAAAACGCAGCATGATTTTCCGTTGCAGAGGCAGAGAGTTGGTAGAGTTTAAAAACAAAAGTGTAGCACACATTTCCTCGCATGAGGAGAAAGACAGCCAAGTTGATAAGGTTCACAGATTCATAAACAGTGAGTACAGGGTGATAATGCAGTAATAAATTTTAAAAAGCAAATAGTCGGCTACATTAGAAAGACAAATGCATTTGATTGCACAACAGATAACTAGGAGATGTACACTGAATAAATTGAAATATTTTGAAGCAAATGAAATAGCCAATGCAAAGAGCCAGGTTTGCTGAGTGTAATAGGTGGAAAAGCATACACTTTGCTTCAAAGTTTGACTCTCCAACCAAACTAGCCAGAATGGGCTTTGCTGCTATCATGAATGTAAAGCAGGAACATTTAGAATCTAAACTATTCTTGATTGCAGAATGTTTGGGTTTCATAAGCAGAATCAAAAGGAAGGGGAGTCCATTTCAGCTTGCATTGCTAAACTGCAGAAATTACCTGAACAGTGTTCAGTGATGGTCTTAACGATGCACTGAGATTGTTTAGTTTGTGGAATCTTAAACAAAAAAAACATTCAAAATGGCACCTAACTGAAGCACAACTCTCATTTAAACAAGCATTTGAAATTGTTGTATCAATGGAAACCACAGATAGAGTTGAAGTCAGGAATGAAAAGTGACTGAATAAAATTGCAAGATCTAAACAGAAACCTACCTGGCTGAACAAATTGTGTTACTGTTGTGGCACGTACTCACATACACCAGACCAATGCAGGTTTAAGGTAAAACTTGCAGAAAATGTGACAAAGTAGGACACCTGCACTGATCCTATCAGGCAGGGGTTACAAGTGCTTGAGTCCCACCCTACCAGGTTAAGGAATATCGACTTTCCTTAAAAAAAATTAATTTCTTGAACACTATGTGCCACCTTTTGCACTACCATGGACTTTTCTCTGATTGTGTGTTTTTGCATTATGCCTTGGTTTGCACAGTCTTTTTCATCAATGTCTTCTATGGTTTATAAGTAATTCATGTTTTGTGTTTGAATTTACCTGTTCTAGCTCAGAAAAACAAGAGGCACTACAGATGCTGGAAATCTTGAGTAATACACACAATGTACTTGTGGTAAACCATATATAGTAACTGGGTTACCTGTCTGGACACGCCCCTCTGCTGACTGCTCCTGTGGCTCCTCCCACAGTCCCCTGAATAAAGGTGATTGTACCACTGCTCCTCCTCTCAGTCCAGGGGGAAATACTCAGCAGGGATAAGACCCATTTTACTGTTAATAAAAGCTTTTCAGTATTTACTCTACTTCCAGTCTTTTGGAGTAATTGATCGTGCATCAGTACTGGGGGAGCTCTGTCGATCAGGCAGCCTCTACAGATGGGAATGAGCAGATAATGTTTTGGATGGAGACATTTCCAGTCCTGAAGAAGGATCTCGGCCTGAAAGGTTGACTGTCTACTCCCCAATAGATGCTGCCTGACCTGCTGAGCTCCTCCAGCACATTGTGTGTATTTCCCAGTACCTAGACTTTGCCATACTTGTGCACATACAATAAACTCCTCTTAATTTGACTGGACTGGAGATAGAAAAGTGAAGGATGTTTAAAGTGGTAAGCAATGTTAATACTCACAGGGACCTGGAAGTTAACAAATGGTACAATAAATAATCACGAAGATAACAAGTTTTGATCTTTATTACAAAGGAACTAGATCACAAGAATAGAGCTGTCTTGGTCCAATTATACAGGGCCCTGGTGAGATATACAGAAGTATTGTCTTCAGGTCTGAACACCCAACTGAAAGAAGAATATACAAGGATATATTTGTGATGGAGGGAATATAGCAAAGATTCAAATCACTGATCCTTGATATGATGGGTTTATCATTTGGAACGTTAAGCATCCTAGTCCTGTAACTCTGGAGTTTTGAAGAATGAGATATGATCTCATCAAAACATGTTATATATAGTTTTACAGGGTAGATGCAGAGTTGATGTTTCCCTTGGCTGAGCTGCTATGAACACGAACGCAATCACAATCACTGAAGTGTTGAATATTCAAGACAGTTGAAAAGAAATGTCTTGCCCCAGGGAATATTCTACTCAAAAAGCTGTGGAACTGAGACAGATTTTTAGATATAAGGAATATGTGGCCGTGCAGTGAAATGGCACTGACATAATGGGCCCTTTGGCCCAAATGGGCTGTGCTGACCAAGATGCACATCCAAGTTAGTCATTTTTCCCCTTTCCTATCCATGTATCTGTTCAAGCATCTTGTAAAAGATTGGTCAAAATCTTATTAAATGACAAAGTAGCAAAAAGAGCTTTGCAGCAACACACAAGAGTGCAGAAGGAACTCAACGGGACTGGCAGCATCTCTGGAGGTAAATGGACAGTCGCCAATTTGGGCCAAGACTCTTCCTCAGGACTCTACAAGGGCTCTACCGCTCATGTTTATTTAGCTTTTATGTTGTAGCACAGGATGCCTCTGGGGTTTCTATAGCACTAGGCAAGTCTTTGTCTCCTGACCCAACCTGAGTGAACTATGCCATCCATAGCAATGCCTGCAGGGATGAAGAGCTGTACTGGTGCACCAAGAGCTGCCCCAAGGCACCCGGTCAATATATGTCACAGCAGCTATGTTCTGGGGATAAAGCATTTCCAGTTAGCTGTGTTGCAGCCAGCTCTAAAGCTGCACAACAATGACTCCCAATCTCTGAAAGAAGCCAGAGATTGATGGGATTGCAACCCATGTTTTTAAAGGCTGTTTCTGTGCTCTATTGATTCTGTATGTTCTATGATTCTATCTAATTCAATCTTAAATCATGTACAGAAAGCAGAATAAAATTCTTTCTGCTAATTAAATTTGCAGATGATACTACATTGATTGGCCTTATCTCAAATAATAACGAGGCAGCTGATAGAGGAGAAGTCATCACCCTGACAGTGGTGTCATGGAAACAACCTCTCCCTCAATGATGCAATAACAAAGGAGCTGCTTGTGGATTACAGGAGAAATGGAGACAGGCTAACCCCTATTGACATCAATGGATCTGGCGTTGAGAGGGTAAACAGCTTCAAGTTCCTCGGGATACACATCACCAAGGATCTCACTTGGTCTCTACATACTGGCTGTGTGGTGGAAAAAAAAGCACAACAGCGCCTCTTTCACCTCAGACAGTTGAAGAAGTTTGGCATGAGTCTCCAAATCCAAAGGACTTTCTACAGGGGCACGACTGAGAGCATCCTGACTGGCTGCATCACTGCCTGGTATGGGAACTGTACTTCCCTCAATCGCAGGACTCTGCAGAGAGTGGTGCAGACAGACCAGCGCATCTGTGGATGTGAACTTCCCGCTGTTCAGTGAGAGGTGCGTCAAGAGGACCTGAAGGATCAGTGGGGACCCGAGTCACCTCAACCACAAACTGTTCCAGCTGCTACCACCTGGGAAATGGTACCACAGCATTAAAGCCAGGACCAACAGGAGCTGGGAGAGCTTCTTCCACCAGGCCATCAGACTAATTAATTCACACCGACACAACTATATTTCTAAGCTGTTCTGTCGTATATCTCACTGTACATACTATATATTACAAATTACTATAATTTGCACATTGCACATTCAAATGGAGATGTAACGTAAAAAATTTTACTCGTATGTGAAGGATGTAAGAAATAGTCAATTCAATTCAATGTCTGGTAAAAAAGATAAGAAAGAAATAAAAGAGCAAATATTTTCCTAATATCTCTAACAATAACAATTAAAAGTGCGGACGGCAAGGCAAATTAATATCATTTCTTCCCATTACATTCTGTGATGGCAGCTCAAACAATTTTCCCTTTTACACCCATGGACTTCAGTAAGGCCTTTGACAAGGTCCCGCATGGGAGGTTAGTTAGGAAAATTCAGTCGCTAGGTATACATGGGGAGGTGGTAAATTGGATTAGACATTGGCTCAATGGAAGAAGCCAAAGAGTGGTAGTAGAGAATTGCTTCTCCGAGGGGAGGCCTGTGACTAGTGGTGTGACACAGGGATCAGTGCTGGGTCCATTGTTATTTGTCATCTATATCAATGATCTGGATGATAATGTGGTAAATTGGATCAGCAAATTTGCTGATGATACAAAGATTGGAGGTGCAGTAGACAATGAGGAAGGTTTTCAGAGCCTGCAGAGGGACTTGGACCAGCTGGAAAAATGGGCTGAAAAATGGCAGATGGAGTTTAATACAGTCAAGTGTGAGGTATTGCATGTTGGAAGGACAAACCAAGGTAGAACATACAGGGTTAATGGTAAGGCACTGAGGAGTGCAGTGGAACAGAGGGATCTGGGAATACGGATACAAAATTCCCTAAAATTGGCATCACAGGTAGATAGGGTCGTAAAGAGAGCTTTTGGTACATTGGCCTTTATTAATCAAATTATTGAGTATAAGAGCTGGAATGTTATGATGAGGTTGTATGAGGCATTGGTGAGGCCGAATCTAGAGTATTGTGTTCAGTTTTGGTCACCAAATTACAGGAAGGATATAAATAAGGTTGAAAGAGTGCAGAGAAGGTTTACAAGGATGTTGCCGGGACTTGAGAAACTCAGTTACAGAGAAAGGTTGAATAGGTTAGGACTTTATTCCCTGGAAGTAGCAGAATGAGGGGAGATTTGATAGAGGTATATAAAATTATGATGGGTATAGATAGAGTGAATGCAAGCAGGCTTTTTCCACTGAGGCAAGGGGAGAAAAAAACCAGAGGACATGGGTTAAGGGTGAGGGGGGAAAAGTTTAAAGGGAACATTAGGGGGGGCTTCTTCACACAGAGAGTGGTGGGAGTATGGAATGAGCTGCCAGACGAGGTGGTAAATGCGGGTTCTTTTTTAACATTTAAGAATAAATTGGACAGATACATGGATGGGAGGTGTATGGAGGGATATGGTCCATGTGCAGGTCAGTGGGACGAGGCAGAAAATGGTTCGGCACAGCCAAGAAGGGCCAAAAGGCCTGTTTCTGTGCTGTAGTTTCTATGGTTCTATGGTTCTATTGGTAAGCCGTTTGAAATTTAAATCCCACATAAAGAAAGTGACCAGAGCAGCATTTCTACACTTCAAAAATATTTCAAAGGTACATCTGTTTCTGTCATGTAATGATACTGAAAGATTAATTCACGTCTTTATATTGAATAAACTAGCAATTGATTGACCAAACTTCAACGCACTCGGATCACCGCTGCTAGACTTTTAACTAAAACCAGGATGAGGGAACATATCACTCCCGTACAAGCTTCTCTGCTTTGGCTTCCTGTATCTTTTAGAATTGATTTTAAAGTTCTCTTACTTATTTTTAAGCTCTCAATGTTGTGTGAACAGAGAATGTCACAGAATTACTTTCATTTTATTATCCTGATCAAGCTCTCAAGTGTTCTTCTGCCAGTCTTCTAAATTTAAACAATTGCTCTCAAAAGAAAATTAGCAGGGCAGCTTTTTTTAAACTATGCTCCTAAACTGTAGGACTCCATACCTAAAACTAAACGGGGTGCAGACTCAGTTGACACTTATAAATGTTCAGCTCAAAACACATTTATTTAACCTTTCTTTTAACTAATGTAACAGTCTGGTTCTGTCGCCTGTGTAAGTCTAGGGAAGGCACCCTCCGGCCCCGCCAAACGTGGGAGATTGAAGTGCAAGCCCCCCAAGTCCCTCTGTTTGTGTGGATGCTGAGTGATTTGTTACCCTGTTATAAATCAGTACCACAAAATATCAGACAGTATACCACATACAGTTAAAAGATTTAGCTTTATAATCCTTAATTTGACCACAGGGTTAGTAAAGAAAAAGCAAAAAAAGAAAAGGGCCCATTTTAAATGAAACAGGCTAACGTGCACAGGTTGGAGCTCATGGTTTCCCCTTCGCCATTCCTCCTTCGATCTCCCCAGGCTTCATCAAATCACAGCCCCACTCCAGGTCAACTCCTCCGACCTGTTCTCTCCGGCATCTTCTCTCTTCTCCCCTCTCAAAATCCCCAAGCCCAACCTTAGTGTGCCTCACCAGAGAAACCCCTCCTAAATCCGTTTATCCCCATTTCTCCTATCTTTTGTGTGAAGGTACGGTGCCCTTAAGCATCGAAGTAATAAGTAACACTGAGCACCTGAGAACCGATCAGATCACCTGTTGTGGTAGGTAACACGGCAGTAGCCAAGCTTCGAAGTCCACGTTTTTTCTGGAAGTTTAAACCCAAGTGACAGTTCTCCCTTACCAAGTCAATCATAAATATTTTCTGTCTTTAACAATGACACAAACCTTATAAGGTCAAGTGAGCCTAGAGTAATAACACTTCTAGCTCCCTGTGGACTGGGTGGCACGGAGACGTTCTGAACTCTGGGTGCATATTCACAATAGGCTGATGAGAAAAAGTGTGGTTACCATCTCCCACTCACTGCAAGTCATTTTAGAAAATCTCAAAACAATTTTAGCACGTAGGATATTCTGAAAACCTGCAAGCAGATCAGGCAGCATCTGCAGAGAAAAACAAGAGGCAAAGTTTCAGATTCATGAGTTTTCATTAGAACTGGAAAAAAAATTAGAATTGAACAATAAACTTTTCTCAGGCTTCCAGCAGGGTATGAGTATCAATTATAATTGACATTTCAATCACACACTCTGTCTTCTTCATCAGGGATGATACCTGGGCATCTCTAGTCTGATGGTATTTATGCCCAGGCTACATCCCTGATGAAGGTGGCAGAGTTTGTCATCGAAACATCGGTTATCATCGATACCTGTACCCGGCTGGAAGCCCAAGAAGAGTTTATTCGTCATATACACTAGGAAAGCATTAGTTTTTTTTATATAGAATTGTACAAGTTACAAGACACTGTGAAAGTGAGGAAGGAAGGGACTACAGTCAAAACTATTCACTGTACACAGTACAGTCTTCTCTATCTTGCAGAGGACAGATGCAAATTAGAACTCCACTTTATTGAATGATTTCAGTCATTCCCCAGGTATGACACTCTCTTTCCATATCTATCCTAACATTTAATTCATGTGTTAATCTTTCTTGAACACCTATATCATCAGCCTCTTACAGTGTTCTAATGTAAGCTGAATGAATAGCACCTCTCCTTCTGACTAGATACTTTACAGCCTGCTGTACTCTACACTGAATTCAAGAGTAATGCTCTTCTTATTTGATTCTTTACCATTCAGATTGCCCCCCCCCCCCTATTCCGAAACTTCATCCTTTTGTCACATTGTGTAGGAAGCTTATCTTTTAAACTCTCTAATGGAATGTAGAAAGGAGAAAAGGAATAATATGAGGAAATAACAGGACAGATTGGATAGTTCCTTCAAAGGGCTGGAGTCAATGGGCCAAATGGTCTGCTGTTTATCAATATTCAATGAATATACTATCTGTAAATGGGAAGGAAATTTTCAATAGGTAGGCAGAATCTACACAACCTTATCGAGCCATAAAATTATATAACATGGAAGCAGTCACTTCAGCCTAACGCCCATGTCAATCAAGCTGCTGTCTCAGCTAATCCCATTGCCTGTGTTTGCCCATATCGCTCTAAACATTTTCTATCCATTACCACTCTAAATATCTTTTAATATTGTAATTGTACTCACCTCTACAGCTCATTCGATATATTCTTTGTCCTCTGTGTGAAAACTTGCCCCTTGTCCCCTTTTAATTCTTCAATCCCTCACCTTAAGTCTATGTTCTCTAGCTTTAGACTTCCCTACCCTTGGACAACACTGTGGTCATCCACCTTATCTATGCCCCCTTGGATTTGATAAACCTCAATAAGGTTACCCCTTGGCTCCCTAAACTCTAGGGAAAAAAATCCCACCCTACCTAGCCTCTTCTTATACATAAATCAAGCCCTCTGGTCCCGTATGATCAAGATCAACTCTTGACATCACAATCTACCTCATTGTGGCGCTTGTACCGTACCTTCTCTGAAACAAACTCTGCAAGTGCACCCAGTGGCCACTTTATTAGACACACATGCTCATTAATGCAAATTTATAATCAGTCAATCATGTGGCAACAACCCCATGCATGAAAACATGTAGACAAGGTCAAGAGGTTCCATTGTTGTTCAGACCAAACATCAGAATGGGGAAGGAATGTGATCAAAGTGACTTTAACCATGGAATGATTATTGGTGCCAGATGGGGTGGTTTGGGAATCTCAGAAACTGCTGATCTCCTGGAATTTTCCCACAGAACAGTGTCCAGAGTTTACAGAGAGTGGACCGTAAAACAAAAAAAATATCCAGTGAGCACAGTTCTATGGGCGAAAATGCCTTGCTAATGTGAGAGGTCAGAGGAGAATGGCAGACTAGTTCAAGCAGACAAGGAAGTGGTAGTAACTCCGATAGTAACTCAAACAACAATGTGTTACAAAAGTAGAGCATCTCTGAATGTACAACACATCGAACCTTGAAATGGTTGGCCTACAGTTGCAGAAGACTATGAACATACAATCGGCGGCCACTTTATCAGGTTACAGGGGTTATCCAATAAAGCAGCCACTGGGTGTATATTCTGCATTCTGTTATTGCTTCTCCCTTGGAACACCTTAATCAAGTTCACGTTTATTGTCATCTGACCGTACGTATATACAACCAAACAAAACAAATGTTCCTCTGGACCACGGTGCACCCGCAATACATATATCACTCACAGCATATAAACCGAAATATTATAGGTAATGAAGTTAATAAAATATCATTCAAAATGCAAGTAGTAAATGCAGCACAGGTAAGAAGTAAACAATAAACAGTAGAGAAAACAGCTTGCTGTCTTAGTAATGAGCTCTTCATGGTGGTAGGGTATTCATTCGTCTCACAACTTGAAGGAAGGAGCTGTACCCAATATGGAAGTCCTAGTCCTGCTGCTCTGTGCCTCTTTACTTGATGGTATGGCTAAGAGAGATTGTGGCATGAGTGGTAGGAATCCTCAACATTGTTTTGGGCCTTTGTTAGCAACTCTACCAGTAAATGTCACAAATATGGAGGACGGGGGACCTCTAGGTGGTTCTTACTATCCTTTGTAGGGTCTTGTGGTCTGAACCTTGCAGTTTCCACACCACACAATGATATGGCCAGATAGGACACTCTCAATGGTGCTCTTGTAGAAAGTTGTTAGAACGGGGGGTGGGGAGCCTTCCATACCTCAGTCTCCTCAGAAGGTGTAGACACTGCTGTGCCTTCTTGACTAATGAAGAGGTACTGTGGGTCCAGGTTAGATTGCCTGTTATGTTTACACTGAACTTCGTGCTCTTCACTCTCTCCAGGGCAGAGCCGTTGATGTGCAATAGAGAGTGCTCGACCTGCACCTTCCTCAAGTCCACAATCATCTCTTTTGTCTTGTCTACACTGAGACTCAGGTTGTTGTTCTCACACCATTTGACAAGGTTCAACCACCACTCTGTATATCAGCTCATCATTGTTGCTGATGAGGCCAACCACTGCAGTATCATCAGCGAATGATGATGTGGTTTAAGCTGAATCCGGCAGTGAAGCCATGAGTCAGCAGCATGAACAGCAGTGAGCTGAACACTCAGCCCTAGGGGGGCACCAGTGCTCAGTGTGATGGAGCTTGAGATGTTGCTTCCTACTCAGACTGACTGGGGCCTTTCCATCCAAAAGTCCAAGATCCAGTTACAAAGAGGGGTACTGAGTCCCAGCGAGGAAATTTTACACACCTGTTTCTGAGGGATGATTGTATTAAACTCTGAGGAACAACATCCTGGTGTATGAGGCATCATCTACGGACCAGTTTGAACAGTAGGCAAATTGGAAAGAGTCCAATGTAGCTGGAAGGTGTGATATTTTATGATCCATTACCAGCCTTCAAAGTACTTCAAGATTGTTGAAGTCGGTGCCACTAGGCGGTAATTATTAATGTCCTTAATCATTTAATGTACCTATGTTTTGACATCGTCTGCACAGAAGGCTTCCGAACTAAGTTTTTCACTGTATCTTGATACATGTGGCAAAAATAAACCAATTACCAATTCCAATTCCAGCCTTTATGGAATATATTTCTCACTCGTTTCCCATCTCAAAATAAAATGATACATTGGCAAACTATTTGGATTGTTCCCCTGAGAGTGTCTTCCAGTTTAAACCAACGGATCAGCCTATAACAATTTTATTGGCACGTAGAATGCTTTTTTTGGGTATGAACTAGAAGGGGAACATTTCTGCAGTGCTTTGATAGAATTGAAAGGCAGCAGAAGAAATGCTATTGGTCGTAGTCAGTATGATCCAAATAGTGTTCTTCTGCAATGTAACATTTTTTGACTTCTGGGACCTGATGGAGGCAGACCCACTGAACCCATGTCAGTCACCAGTGGTAGTATGACCAGAGAGAACATCTGCCTAGCTGTGCCACTCAGTTCAGCCTTAGGAAATTTCCCAGGGTAACTTCTAATAACATGCCCTCAGCATTTCCCTTCTGAAGTGTTGTGCCTGCAGTTGGAAAGTGGTAGCAAGTAGTCCAGGATCCAATGCAGGATTTAGCTGCCTGCCGGACTGTTAAACAGGCAGAGAACATTGGGGCTTCTTTGGATCTCAAGGAACGAGAAGGCAACTTTCTCTGAGATAGCTGGGTGAGCTGTACATTGAACATCTAAGGTGGTTAATCTTTTATACCAAGCTTCAAACTTTCCACAGTCAACAGCACAGTTGCAGACTTAACGTACCACAGGTGGATCACAAACTTCCTCTCTGATAGGAAGCAGCATGTGAAACTAGGCAAGCACATCTCTACACCCCACTCAGTCAGCACTCGTGGGCCATTGGGTTCCCTCTCCTCTCTAGTGAGTGGCAGTTCCGTGGGCAAAAGCACCTTGTTGATGTGAGAAGTCAGAGGAGAACGGCCAGACTGGTTCGAACTGACAGGAAGGAGTCAGTAACTTATATAACCACACGTTACAACAGTGGTGTGCAGAAGAACACCTCTGAATACACAACATGTCGAATGTTGAAGTGGATGGGCTGCAGCAGCAGAAGACCATGAACATACACACTCAGTGGCCAACTTATTAGCTACTTTACCTAGTAAAGTGGCCACTGAGTGCGTGTCCAGGGCAGAGAAGTGGGCACGAAGCACCATTGCAGTCATTACCCACCGGCAAATGCCTTTTCCAAAACCTCCCTTCTGGAATGCGCTATAGAACTATTAAAACAAAAACTTCACACCATCTTAGAAGTTTCTTCCCCCATTCAATCAATCTGATCAACTGTTCTAGTAACCTGCCACCCCCACCCCTCTCTACCTACAGATGTACTGTACTGTGGAGAGCATTCTGACAGGCTGCATCATGGTGCCAAAGTTAGTAGTAGAGAAGGACACAGTAGGAACTTTCAAAAGATATTATGATAGGCACATGGATGAAAGTAAAATGGAGGGTTATGGGCTGTGTAGGAGGGAAGGGTTAAACTGATAGAGAAGTAGGTTTATTTAGGTCAATAAACATTGTGGGCCGAAGGCCTGTACAGAGCTGTACTGTTCTATATTTTGTGTTCTGATTTGCCACACCAGAGGATGATCTAACCAAAGAGGTAAAGAGTTATTAAACAGGTAAATTGGTTTATTATTTTCATATGTACCAGGGCACAGCAAAAAAACTTTGCTCTGCTTGCCAACCATACAGAACATTTTATCGCATCACATGCATTGAGGTAGTACAATTACAGAATGCAGAATGAAGTGTTATAGTTACAGAAAAAGTCCAGTGCCGGCAGAGAAAAAGGTGCAAAGCCATAACAATGTAGGTTGTGAGGGCAAGAATCAATCTTGTTGTACAAGGGGCCCATTCAATAGTCTTATAACTGTGCGTTAGAAGCTGTCCTTGAGCCTGGTACATGTTCTCTGGCTATTTTATCTTGATGGGAGGGGTGAGAAGAGAGAACGTCCAGGCTGGGTGGTGACTTTGATTACATTATCTCCTCTACTGACAAGGGTAAAACAGAATCCATGCAGAGGAAGCTGGTTTCCATGATGTGGCAACAATTCTCTCTGGCTGGGTATTCTGTTTGAGAAAAGTAACCATGCAGTTAACAATCACACCTTTACGCCATGAGTTTGCCTTCGGACGATGTTGATGTGTACCTTTAAGGCATAATATCCAACGGTATATACTTTCCCTTCGAGGAGCTGAAGAGTTATTTTATTCAATACTTACTTTCAATGTATGTTTGAGCTGCATGACATATTCACTTCTGGAGTCTGCATTCTGTCTCCAAAAGTCAATGAGTCATCCTGTAAGCAGACAGGACGTAAAGGTTGGACCAGTCATAGTGGGCAGAAGGAACCACTTCTGTGCTGTACACTTTCATGTCGCCATGGCAATGAAGACTGGTTACCAGATGAGACAGTGAAAGGAAGGAGCTGGAAGACCATCTGAACTCAGGGGACTTTTCAAAACTGGTTAAGGGGGAGAAAGAAAAGATAATTTTCCACCCAGTTTCTTCACAACCGCTCACATAGTTGAGGCCTTTTGAATCGCCCAGGTGTCAGCCCATTCATGATATTACACCGGCCAGTTCAGGACATGCCAAAGGTCAGTGGGCATGCACCTGACCTCTGGTACAATCCCTGGACTTGAAATGAGATGTTGGATACAGCTTGTATTTGGCACCTTTGCTGTATGCCAGTTCCACAGCCACTCACTGGGACGGGGTCATTGGCCGTGGTTCAAAGGGTGAGCTTAGCTAAGTAATTTCTTTAACTTTATTTTCTTTACATTCTATTGTGTAAGACAGTGGTAATAAAGCTGAGCAATACACACAGATCCCGATGAAGGGTCTCAACCCGAAACATCAACTGTTTATTCATTTCCATAGATATTGCCTGGCCTGTTGAGTTCCTCCTGCATTTTGTGTGTGCCGCTCTGGATTTCTTGTGTTGATAATAAACCTGATTCTGATTCTGATATATTCATCGACATAGTGATATTTTAAATTGATTAGCGTTAGGTAAGTTTACTGTGAAGTGATATTTTTCTATTTGTTTTTAATTTTACAGTGATTTAAGTATATTTCAACTGTTTTTAAATATCTCTGATCATCAGGGCAGGCCCCAGTTTCCACCACTCGAAGACCAGTAAGTGCTCCTGCACCAACCTGTTTCACTGGACAGTTGCATCGGGGACCACGTTAGTGTGAGCCAGGAATGATATGGCAAGATGTACTCAGTCATTCCAAGCACAATTCAAAAAGCCATGGATGTTCCTCAAAAACAAAAGCACATCCTCGGTCGAAGCTCCTGAGGAGACAAATTCACTTTATTTAATGTTGATCACAGCTCTACAGTCCATTCCCCCCAAACCCAACTGAATGCTCCCCTAGTAAAGACAATTACTTTATAAATAGGCACAAGAATTGAAAGAAGGTATCCCATTGCTTGAGCTGTTTTGCACAGTGATTATCTATGGAACGAGCTGCCAGAGGAATTGACAGAAGAGGGTGCAATTACAACATTTTAAAGTTGAATGGATAGGTCAGGAAACGAGAGCCAAACACAGGTGAACATGGGCAACTTAGTCAGCATGGATGATTTGGGCTAAAGGACATATTTCAATGTTGTGTAAGACTAAATCTGGCCATTCCTGCCAGTCATTTATCTGTGAAATTGTCCTAGTTTTTCATTCTCCATTATAATAGTCTGATCTGCTGAGGTGTGACTCAAAGCCCTGCTATTAGTAACAGATCACACAAAGAAATGTAATCACCTTCTTATTGTCCTATTCGTCCATTGACCTAGTCTCACCCAACCACAGACATTTCCCTTGTCCTATCCATTCCTCTGTCACCTTCTCTGCACTTAAAATTATTCCCCATTTCTCACTTCTGATGGAGGGGCTGTAGCCTGAATTATTAGTTCTGTTTCTTTTTCTACATATGCTGCCTGACTTTCTGAGTATTTCTTTCTTTCAGATTTCCAGTATCTGCAATTTTTGTGTTAATTCTCATTTCATTCTGTCTTCCTGAGTCATCAGTACAACCCTGCATGCAGGAAGCAGAGGATGTGCCTTTACGAAGTGCCAGTGGTGAAGTTTGGTAGAACGCTGCTTTAATAGACTGGGAAGCTGTTTCAATCTAAAAGCCTTTCAAGGTCACAATCTCTAATGCTATTGCACTAATGCTGGAATGTTCTTATCAGGTAGGATTTTTTTCCAGTCCACTCACAACTTAAATTGCAATGTGAAACCCTTCACTTCAACTGCCCTGTAATACAGTGTGATGACATTCTGAAATTGTTTATAAAGCCAAAGTCCCAACCCGTCACTCTAAAAATACAGTCTGTCCACCGCTGGGACACGGTAATGATCATCTGGCAAGTACACTGCAGTTACTCACCTAGGCTACTCCAAGAGCACCTCCTGAACCAGTAACCCGCACAACTTGACAGGCTGGAGCAGCAGACCATGCAAGCTCAGACCCTGGAATTTTCATCACACATCTCAAATTGGAAAGTTAAGAAGAATGTGAGTTTTTTTTCTAAATCTGGATTTGAAATATTGGCTTCACTTTGCACTTGTTATCGGAGCTGAGGTAGTTTTCACCTGCAAATCCTACACATCAGGAGTTCCCAATCTTTTTTATGCCGTGGATCAGCACCTTTAAGCAAGGGGTCTGTGGAACCCAGGTTGAGAAACATTGCTATACATGAATATTCAGGACTTCATTTCAGCCCTGGATCAGGATCTAAAAACATGTCAGAGTATCACTGAACCTACTGCATAGTTGGAAAACTGCTGTGCATCATGCCGTTCACAAGAGCTCACCACTCTTGGCCATTTTCCTTGTTGGAACCACTGTGTTCAGACCAGATCTTGACGAATTCAAAATCCCCCTAACTAATGGCAAAATTTTAATTTGCTGGATACCACAGGTGGGTCGATAATTTCTCCTGTGTAGTTTCCTAACTCAAATTTTAATCTATAATCACTAATCTTTTATAAGGAAACAGTATTGGGGATGTTTCATAACATAGTCATATCAAGTACATTTTAAAGTATAAGACTATAAGATATAGGAGCAGAATTAGGCCATTCGGCCCATTGAATCTACTCCACCAATCATGGTTGATATTTTCAACCCATTCTCTCATCTTCTCCCCATTACCCTCATCACCTAACCAATCAAATATATTTGTCATAGTCTAACTAATATAAATATAGTGCTCTCAGTATACTAGAAGAATTGTTAACTGTTGATCGCTTATTATCAAAATAGCTTCTCTGAAGTGTTATATTAAGATGGCTTCTCATAATGTTAACTTCTGAGCAAGGGGTTCTCTGTAACTGCAATGTTTGGGTTATACAGTGTGATAATGGAAATTGTGTTCATTTGTTAGCCAGTGGAAGTCATGTTCTGTTATCTTGTATATGTGCGCTGAGTTGAGGAGCGTGGGCTTTCTCGGGAGGCCAGCGGAGAGGACAGACGTGTGAGGGACGGACAGTGGTTCCAGGGCGGCGGATACCGGACCTCGGGGGTTCGGAGGGTGGCCGGAGTCTCGGAAGGACGTTATGGATGGAATCGGAGGCGTGAGCTCCAATGTATTAAAATATTATGTGCACAAGGCTGATAAGTTACTTATGTGGCGCCTTTTCTTGTAGTTGTTTCTACTAACCCATCACCACAAATTTGCTATAAAGTATAATTCTTTACTCGCACTTTGTATATTGTTTCATATTTGTATCGTGGCTGATCATTGGGTGACTCGCACCTTATCCGCACCAAAGCAATTGCACTGTTTGGCGGGGTCAATGGCTATTCACCCTAGGCAACGGGGGGGGGGGGGTCAGTGGGGCAAAGACCGTTACATAAAAATATTTTATTTCAATTGTATACATGTACTTTGTACAAAAGTAGGCAGAGATTTTACATATTACAGTTATTATTTAACCAATTTCATTTTTTTATTTGAACACACACTGATTGATATCTGGAACATGCTGCCAGAAGAGGTGGTAGAATAAGATACTTTTATTATGCTTAAGAGGTGTTTAGACAGATATGCAAATAGACAAGGCAGAGAATGCAGACAAATGGAATTCATGTAAACAGACAATAAGGTTGCATATACTTGAAGGGCTGAAGGGTCCACTCCTGTGCTGTATGACTCTATGGCCCAGTGACATCCACAGACTTGGGCTTCTTGCACAAGAAAAGGTCTGCTATGGTGAGTCAGACCTAAAGAGATATTTACTTACTGTTTTCTGTTTGGAAAATAAACTTTATTCATAATAGTTAGAAGAATATACATGGTTCAAAGTTCTTTGCATTCTTAGTGTCATTTGGTCACTAGGTCGGTGGTGCTGGTTTTATACCTAGTAGTGTCAGCACATCTTTTTTGTACATTGCATAATTGCTACTCAGGTAGTCCTCTGTTTCCGTTGACTGAAGGGCGACCCCGCTAGACTCAGCCCCTCAATGTTCAGTAGTGGAAGAAGCTAAAACTCTGGTCCTTCCCCATAGAGACTTTGCATTAGCAGCACCAAGCTTCAGTGCATCTCCCAGCATGTATTCCTGCAACCTAGAATACGCCCATTGGTAGCATTCTTATGGACATCTCACATGCTGGAACACCAACAAATTTCAGACAGACCAAAGAGCATTTCTCATAAAGTTAATGACCTTCCTCCTGCACTTGATGCCCATCTCTGTGTGTGACGCTGCGCTGGGGACAGCCCATAAATTAGAGAGATCTCTATTCTGTGTGTGACACTGGGAATAGCCCATAAACTAGAGAGGTCCCTATTCTGTAGCTGCTCAGAAAGAATGAAGACGAGGATCCTCGCAACATTACAGAGGCATGAGAGAGGAGATGGCCAAAGGTGATTGGAAGGGGATGATGGTAAAGCAGCAATGGCTGGAGTTTCTGGGGACAATTCAGAAGGTGTAGGATAGATATATCCTAAAGCAGAAGTATTCTAAAGACAGAATAATGCAGCTATGGCTGACAAGGGAAAGCCAAAAAGAGGTCATATAATGGAGCAAATAAAAATTGTGGGAAATTAGAGAACTAGGAGGCTCTTAAAAAGCAACAGAAGGCAACTAAAAAAGTCATAAAGTTCAAACAGACTGAATACAAAGGTAAGTTAATCAATATTATTAGAGAGAATATCAAAAGATTCTTCAAATACCAAAAGATTTTTTGAGTGATTATGCAGGAAGCTTGAAGTTAGTAACTCATCTCCTTCTACCTTAGGCCACGAACTTATCAATCACCCCTGATGAGTTATTAACTTCAAACTTCCTGCATAATCACTCAAAGAGTTGAAATGCTTGTGCATGTAATGAGAGCTGTATAACATATCTCCCTCTACCCTAGGCCACGAACTTATCAATCACTCCTGCTGTGGACACTTTCTGGAAGTCCAAGACCCGTATGCTTCATGACCGTAGGACTAAAGGCTGATTTCTACTTGTGCGTCAAATGTATGCCGTAGGTACGGCGTAGTGGCGTACCCTACGCTGAACCCTATGCCATAGCCTAACGCACACCTCTCCCAAAATGTAACTAAGTGTCGCGGCGTCGCAGACCGCAACAACTGTGATTGGTCTGCTTGGTAGCATCGGATTTCCTCCTGCGCTGCAATAGCTTCCCATTGGGCGACTGAAAGGCAGGGAAGGAACTCTGGCTGCAATGCTTTCCATAAAGATTTACAGAGCTTCGAAATTATGGAGGACCCTGTGCTTGACGCCAGTTTGTAGCTAGCTGCTACAGCCTGTTGACTTCCACCTGGACCTAAAACTCGAATGGTGATTGCCACTGATGCAAAATAAATGGTTGGAGACGATGAACCAAATCGTCAAATCTACCTGCCGACATCCGAAAATATTTGAAATGCATTTCGTCGTCCATGCCTCTCAGTGGCCGAACAAGCACAGAAAATTCACACTCCTTCAGTTTCAGTTGCCATTGTTTGAAGTTTGAGTTTCTTCGTGTTGAGTTTCAACACGAAGAAACTCAACACAGTGGCATAGAAACCCTACCGCCAACTAGCGTTTTGGTGATGGATTGCAGAGCGACGCAGACACACCAACGCACAAGTATAAATGCCCACAACGGTGTATCCCACTTGCGTAGGCTACGGCGTAAGCTAGTATGCACAAGTATAAATTAGCCTTAAGCATGTAAATGTAGAAGGGGACTATGTTGAAAAATAAATGTGCTAGGTTTTCTAAAATTGACTCCTTCTACCTTAGGCCATGAAATTATCAATCACCTCTTGTATATAAAGAGCAAAAGAGAGGCAAGAGTAGATATTAGACCACTCAAAAAGGATGTTGGAGAGGTAGTATTGGGGGACAAGGAAATGGCGTTTGAACTGAATAGATATTTTGCATCAGCCTTCACTGTGGAAGACACTAGCAGTATGTCAGAAGTTCGAGAGTGTCAGGGGGCAGAAATGAGAGAAGGTGGCATTACTAGGGAGAAGGTGCTTGGGAAACTGAAAAGTCTGAAGACAGATAAATCACCTGTACCACACGGTGTACATTCCAGGGTTCTGAATGAGGGCGGTTGAAGATATTGTGGGGGGATTAGTAATAATCTTTCAAGAATCAATTGATCAATGGAAAATTGCAAATGTCAGTCCGCTCTTCAAGAAGGGAGAGAGGCAAAAGAAAGGAAATTATAGGCCAGTTACTTTGACCTCAGTGATTGGGAAGATGTTGGAGTCGATTGATAAGGATGTGGTTTCAGGGTACTCCATGGCATATGATAAAATAGCCCAAAATCAGCATGGTTTCCTTAAGGGAAAACTTCGCCTGACAAATCTGTTGGAATTCTTAGAAGAAATAACAATCAGGATTGACAAGGAGAGTCAGTTGATGTTGTATACAGGGATTTTCAGAAGGCCGTTGATAACATGCCACACATGAGGCTGCTTAGCAAGCTAAGAGCCCATGGCATTACAGGAAAGATTCTAGCATGAATAAAGCAATGGCTGATTGGCAGGAGGCAAAGAGTGGGGATAAAGGGAGCCTTTTCTAGTTGGCTGCCTGTAAGAGTGGTGTTCCATAGGGGTCTGTGTTAGGCCTGCTTCTTTTTATTTTATATGTAAATAATTTGGATGATGGAATTGATGGCATTGTGACCGAATTTGAGTACGATACAAAGATAGGTGGAGGGGCAGGTAGTGTTGAAGAAGCAGCAATGCTGCAGAAGGACTTAGACAGATTAGGAGCCTGGGCAAAAAAGTGGCAGATGGAACAGTGTCTGGTAATGTATGGTCATGTACTTTGATAGAAGCAAAAAAAAAGCATAGACTATTTCCTAAATGGAGAGTGAATTCAAAACTCTGAGGTGCAAAGGGACTTGGAAGTCATTGTGCAGGATTCCTTAAAGGTTAATTTGCAGGTTGGTGAGGAAGGCAAATGCAAAGTTAGCAGTCATTTCAAGAGGACTAGAGTATAAAAGCAAGGATATAATGTTGAGGCCTTATAAGACACTGGTGAGGCCTCACTTGGAGTACGGTGAACAGGTTTGGAATCCTTATCTAAGAAGGGATGTGCTGACATTAGAGAGGGTTCAAAGGAAGTTCGGGGATTGAAAGGTTTATCATATGGTGACTCTGAACCTGTACTCACTTGAATTTAAAAGAATGAGGCGGGATCTCATTGAAACCTATCCAATGTTGAAAGGCTTCAATAGAGTGGATGTGGAGAAGATTTTCCCTATGGTGGAGGAGCCTAAGTCCAAAGGACTCAGCCTCAGAATAGAGGGACGTTCTTTGGAATGTAGGTGACGAGGAATTTCTTTAGCCAGAGAGTGGTGAATCTGTGGAATTTGTTGCTGAGGAGGCCAAGTCATTGGGTATATTTGACACAGAGGCTCATAGATTCTTGACCGGTCAGGGCATGAAGGAATACAAGGGGAAGGCAGAAGATTGGGGCTGAGAGGAAAATGGATCAGACATGATGAAATAGTGGAGCAGACTAGATGGGCAAAGTGCCTAAATTCTGCTCCTTTATCTTATGGTCTAACATTTTCCTGACCCTCTTGGCAAACGTACAGTCTGCAAAGAGGTGAACAACTCTATCACAGTTGGCCTGAGGGCAGCATGCATTGGAAGTGATATTCTACCATATAGGAAGTATCTAACAGGCAGAGCCCCTCTCATCACCAGCCAAGTGGGGTCATAGTGATTGTCAGTGAGTTCTGGCAATAAGGCATCCTGCCAGATGAGTTGGACATCTGGTCAGAGAACCACCGCAGAGTATCTCTCCATTGGTTCTTTGTCCTGTAGCATATGCAGGGTATTTTGTGCTGTGGATTTCTGGTCAAAGGTGTTGGTCTGGAACTAGTTTTTCATGAGGAATGGGTAGCGTTGCAAAGTCCGACTAACATTGTATGATATCTAGATCTCCATTCACATATAATTCACCAGTGTCAGATCTATAAGCACTATGATCATAGTCTTGAGAATGCTCTTCTTGGTGAAGATGCAGTGAACAAGCTCATGGCCAACTGTCCCAGGACTTCCCTCTCCTCCAGTGCTGACATGTCTTGGCAATCCAGCCGCACCACTATGATCCTCACCTTATGACCAGGATATTCCACACAACCCCGCAATAAATACAAACCACAAGTGTTAAATGTCATTTGGAGCCCAATAGGTGAAATACTTGAATGTGGATCCTTAGCAAACAAAGGGAGGCAGCATCAAACAGGCCCTTCAGTCCATCAAAACTATGCCAAACATCAAACATCCATTTTTATACCAATGCTACCCAAACAAATTTTATGAACCAATATACCTTAACACACCCACCTAACCCTTCAAATATTTCATTTTTACACCAGTCCCATCTACCTCCCCACACCGCATTCAAATCTCCCCAGATTCTAATGCCCACCTACACACTAGGAGCAACTTACAATAGGCAATTAAACTACCAATCCACATGTCTGAGATGTGGAAGAAAATGATATTACCCAGAGAAAACCCACACAGTTAAAGGAAGAACTTGCAAAGTCCACACAGATATTTTTGTGACAGTGATCAAAGTCACCAGAGAGACACTGAAGTTGATGACATTGAAGTCTTTATTCATCAGAACAAGCAGACATTCTTATGGAGACTCTCGTGGTGGAGTCTCACAAATCCAAAAGTACATCGCATCTTTATACCCTTAAGATCAAGGGTAACAGTGGGTGATACAATGCAATTTCTGTAGTTACAATGACATCGTTTACTTCAATATTTTGGGTTGGCAATGCTTCCTTTGAATTTCAAATCTACAATGGGAGACATCTCTGAATGTTCAAACACCCCTGCTGAAACAATCTGATTGATGCAGAATGCCTAAAAGCTTCTGAAGTCAGAAATCCCAGACACCCAAAATTTATTTTGTCAGGGCTATCTCTGAGTACTCAAATATCCTGAGTAGACAAAAAACTACTGAATGCCTATACCTGTGACCATGTTTGATATGCTAAGTGACATTGTCAATCTGGTCTGCCAGCCTGAACAATGGGCAAGTAACCTAGCCCATGTTGCCTGGTTTACTGCAGGCAAATTGACACAACCCCATTGTCTTAACGTTTGACTGATGCATATCCAAACAATTCATGGTCACCATTCCACAATCTCTTAGTCTGAGGGGCATCAGCTCTTAATGTACAATCCACATTAAGAACTGAAGGCTGGTTCGTGTTTGAATCAATATCCGGTAATATTTACCTAACTCTGGAATACTCCCTAACATACAGCAGCTGGGGACAGGAATGATTCTGGGTTACTGGAGATGGTTTACACCAGATGTGCCACTGTACCACCCATATTCTACTACTCAGTAAAAATATAATGAAAAATAGATATGAAACCTCGTCTGGAACAGAGTAAAGTTAATATAGTTGTTTGACTACCTAATGTTCTTTAGAGTATTGATCAAGTAGAGAGATTGAACAGTTGAAGGTATTTCTATTTATTATTTATGTATATGCATCTCACTATTATCTCTCTGGAAAATAGACTGAATGTATAAATTGATCTGTTTCTCTTGTTTTAATTGCAATTCTCTGCCCTTCCAGTTTTATATGTACTCCACAGTTAATTATCTTTGCTTTCTGCCTTCCCAATCATTAATGCCGTGTACAATACATAATGGCAAGGTTAGAGCATTCCATCATCATTATGGTTTACTGTTACTGCATGTCCCTGGTAAAGAAATGAGGGCAAACAAACTCAGATTATCTCCCCCTCACATGCCCATCATGTCCCCTCCGTGGGGCAATTTACCTACTCATCGGCAGACCTTTGGGATGTGGGGGGAAGCTGGAAATCCAGGGCAGCCACACGGTCAGAAAGCAAATGTGCAAACTCCAGCTCTGGATCAAACCCAGGTCACTGGTGCTAGGAGGCGCCAATATTTCACTTTTTATTTTTGGTTCAATTTGGAGCACGTTCTTCATCTTTTTATTGCAACGCTGTGTACTTCAAGTCAATAAAAATAGTCAAGAGATGCATCAATGTTTAGTCCCTACAGACCGCATCAAAATCAATACAAAATTAAAGAGTGATTCAAACTTTACCTTAATTATCTCTTCAATAAAATGTTCATTTGCTTTCATGTAATCATGAGCACCTTTTGTTTGGCAGCACATTCCCACCTACGCATTCATTCTTGGCACTTTTCTTATCCTGTCATGCCGCAGGCTTGCATTCCCCACTGCCTCACACCTCCAGTGATCTGGGTTCAATCCCGACCTCTGATGCTGTCAATGCGATTTACACATTCTCCATGTGACTGCATGGGTCCCCTCTGGGTAATCTGGTTTCCTCCGCTTATCCCAAAGACCTCCAGGTTAGAAGGTCAATGACTTGTAAATTTCCCCAAATGTGTAGGGTAGTAGTAGGCGTTCAGTGGAGTTGATGAGCATGTTGGGAAAATAAAATCAGGATTAATATAGGATTGGTGTAAATGAGTGGTTGATGGTTCAGCACGGACTGGTTGGGCTGAAGGGCTGGTTTCCATGCTGTATCTCTTTGACTCAAATAATGTGGTAATGGTCAGCTTTTTGCAAGCCACATCAGCATTCTCCAAACAAAATGACTCTGGGTCAATTGATATTTATTCCCAACATAGAGTTTGTTGTTGAAATGAAAGAACTCTATGTAGCTCTTTGTTGTTGATTTTAAATTTGGTTTTAATTAACCAAATCATAAAATCTGCACCCTAATTATAATCTTAATCAAGAATTGACAGAATATCTGGCTCCTTGCAAACCTGAAAAAAAATGGCAAGAAATTTTAGAACTAGTTGCTTTTATGTTGTAACTGAGGGAAAAGTAGGACAGGTACCTTTTGCCCCAGGCATCTATTTACTTTACCGTGTAGGTGCTGGGAATAGGAATTTGTTGAGGAAAGGAGCCATTAATTTAAGGACGGTAGTTGATACCTCTGATTCAGGATACTACCTAGTAGTTTGGTGATTTGCTTAAAATTATTAGAAAGTGCGACTGGAATCCAAAGTGAGGCAAGGACCACTCTACACCACGACAAACATTTGACAAGCAGCTTGAACATATGTTTGGTTCCAGGGCCAGTTTTGTTGACCTCTGATTCAATTCATCACCTGAAGACTCCTGTTGATTGACACCAAGTAGGAGAAACGTCATCCCATGAAACATACTGTATGATTGGTTAGGGGATTTACTGATTGACTGATTACCAATTTACTGATTAAAGCTGAACATTACCAGCATTCACCAAACTATGAAAAGGACGTAACACACACAAAATGCTGGAGGAATTCAGCAGGTCAAGCAGCATCAGTGCAAACAAAACAACAGTTAACTTTCCAGGCTGAGACCTATATTCAGGACTGGAAAGGAAGTGGGAAGATGCAAGAATAAAAAGGCAGGAGGAGGGGAAGGGGGACTAGCTGGAAGATGATAGGTGAAGCCAGGTGGGTGGGACAGGTAAAAGACTGGAGAGGAAGGAATCTGATAGGAGAGGGGAGTAGAACATGGGAAAGGGAAAGAAGGAGGGGCGCCAGAGGGGAGCTGATAGTCAGGTGAGGAGAAGAGGAGAGTCAGGTAAGCGGCCAGAGTGGGAAATAGAAGGATAGGGAAGGGGCGGGGGAGAAAATATAGAAATTACCGGAAGGAGAAATCATTGTTCGCGCCATCAGATTGGAAGCTACCTAGGCGGAATATGAGGTGCTGCTCCTCTACATTGAGATGGCCTCATCATTGCAAAAGAGGAGGTCATGGACAGATATGTTGGAATGGGAATGTTACCAGAAATCCACAATGGCTTCAATGGAACCTTCTTCCCTTTCTCCCGTGGTCGAATCTCCTCTTCTATCAGATTCCTTCTTCTCCAGCCCTTTACCTTTCCCACCCATCTGGCTTCACCTATCATCTTCTAGCTAGTCCTCCTTCCCCTCTCCCCACCTTCATATTCTGGTATACCATATTCCCCTTTCCTTTCCAATCCCGAAGAAGGGTCTTGGCCTGAGATGAAAGGCTGTTTATTCATTTCCATAGATACTGCCTGACCTGCTGAGTTACTCCAGCACTTTTTTGTGTTACTGTGGATTTTCAGCATCTGCAGAATCTCTTGGGTTTATGAAAGGGATGTGTTCCTGGATAATCTTTTGCTGTGCAAATTTTATAAATCAAAAGGTTGAACCAGATGTTTTATTGATATTATGTCACAAATTATTGTTGTGGGCAGAAAACAGCAATCTTTTCGTAATAGTTGAAAGACTCTTAGTCCAGGCAGGGTATATTGGTAAATCAGGGAATTCTGGTACTCAGCAGGAGATGTGGACATAAGTCACCAAGAGCAGGAGTGGGAAGTATGCACAATGGCTTCATGCTATCAAAATACATATCCAATTGTCAAGACTATTGATAGCATTTTATTGATTATTATAACCGCTTGCTATTGCTAGACCTTTTATCAATGCTGTTAATAAAACAACTGATACCATTGTGTGTGTGTGTTAACTTGAGAAAGCAATTTAAGATGACAAGAATTACCAGAAAGTAATGGATAAATAACTGGTAAGAGAAAAACAGCCTTGTTGGGTGAGTGGACATAATAAATGGGCGGCTACTTTCCGGTAATCAATGCATTAGGTGAATCACAACACCATCACACTAGCGAGCTTCTTCTCTCAAAATGTCCTAAAGTCATAGAACTCTACAGCACAGAAACTAGGCCGTCAGCCCATCTAGTCCATGCCAACCATTAATCTGCCTAGCCCTATCGACCTGCACCTGGACAATAGCCATAACCCTCTTATCCATTTACTTATCCAAACTTCTCTTAAATAGTGAAATCAAAACCACTGACAGCCCATCTACAATTTAACTACCCTGAGTGAAGAAGTTCTTGCTCATGTTTCCCTTAAACATTTCACTTTTCACCCTTAACTGCACAAATACACCCACACACCTGCTCGTTAATGCAAGTATCTAATCAGCCAATCACGTGGCAGCAGCTCAATGCATAAAAGCCTGCAGACATGGTCGGAAGATTCAGTTGTTGTTCAGGCCAAGCATCAGAATTTGGAAGAAATATGATGTAAGTGATTTTGACAGTAGACTGATTGTTGGTGCCAGACGAGTTGGTTTGAGTATCTCAGAAACTGCTGATCTGGGATTTACAAGGACAACAGACTCTATAGTTTACAGAGGATAGTGCAAAACACAGAAACCATCCAGTCAGCGGCAGTTCTATGGGCAAAAACAGCTTGTTAATGAGAGGGGTCAGAGGAGAGCAACCAGATTAGTTCAAACTGACAGGGAGGTGACAATAACCACGCAACAGAACAGTGGTGTGCAGAAAAGCATCTTGGAATGCACAAAACCTTGAAGTAGATACGCTGCAGCAGCAGGAAACCACGAACATACAGAAATATACTCAGTGGCCACTTTATTAGTACAAGAGGTACCTCATAAAGTGGCCACTGAGTGTATGCACCCGTGCATATAACAATAAATTTGGTTTTGAAGTTATCCTCAGAGAAATCGAAACAGGCACTTATTTCCGCACAATAAACACAAGGAAATCTGCAGATGCTGGAAATCCACAGTGACACACACAAAGTGCTGGAGGTACTCAGCCGGTCAGGCAGCATCTATGGAAATGAACAAATAGTTGATGTTTCAGGCCGAGACCCTTCTTCAGGACATTTCTTCTCACGTGTCATTTTTCTGGCATCATTAACTCAAATGATGAGTTCTTCAGCAGTAATTTTGTTTATTTCCTCATTAATGGTTCAAATTGGTCAAAAACATGCAAAATAGACTCAAGACTTTCATTCACAGCAAGCCGAGAAGAAGAATCTGCACTGTTATCAACCAAGTATGAACTGAGGAGTTTTTGTTGGTCCAGACAATGTCCACCCCTGATCTGATCTGATCTCATATCATGCAGTGAGTGTATTGGCACCATCTTGTTGGGAAACGGCGGAGTATGGTCAATGGGAGTGTAGGCAGCTGCCCTCAGGAATCACACAATCCATATTTTAATACACCAAAATGAGGGAAATCACCCTCAGCATCACATAGTTTCATCATTTCATTACATACAACACATTAGCAAAAGCTTCCCTGAGAACTAAAATATGTGCGCATCAGGCATCTCTCTCTCCTTCTCTCCATCTCACTCTTGTCCCCCCTTTTCTCAATTTCCCTCTCTCTCTCTCTCTCTTGCATTCTCTTTCTTTCTCTCTCCTTCTCCCTCTCTCACTCTCCCCCCCCCCCACCCCCACACTCTCCATCTCCTTTTGTCACTGGCTTCCTCCCTTTGCCCCATTGTGTCTGTCCCTTTCTACTCATCATTTTCATGATCTGTTTGGAGTCATCCAACTGGGTATTCGCCTAGACTCAGCATCCAGTAAGTGTGCCATTTATGGGTGAAATCTAAATTCCAGACAACATTATTTCACTCCCAGCACTGCTGCCAAGATTATTTCTGTTCTTTGGCCCACAGCACCATCTATTGACTTCACTGTGGTTTCGCACAACAACTCTGAAAGATAGCCACAAAGCATTCTCGCCCGCTGAGTGAATCCTTCCTGCTTCATACCACACTCCAAAAGACTCCTGTTTGCTTTGGGTCATTTCATCACTTGCACCACACTTGCAAAACCAACCCTTAAAACTGAGGTATGTGCACAGCACGCATTACTTTCTCTCTCTGTCTGCCTTTCTCTCCCTGCCTTTCTCTCTATTTATCTCTCGCTTTCTCTTCCCTCTCCGTCTCCCTTTCTCATTCTCTGACCAATTATCTCTTTCCCTTTCTATTTTTTCTATACCTCTCCTCTCCATATTTATATCTATCTCTCTTCCTATTCCTCTCCCCTTATCTCTGATTCTACCCCACCTTCTTGATGTCGTTCATCCTCCCTATTTTTCTGTTACTAGCTCTCTATTTCCACCAGTGTCTCTCCTATTCATACTTAACTTTAAAACTCTTCTAACATGTCTCCCCTCAGACTCCATTGCTCCAGAGAAAACAACCCAAGTTTGTCAAACTTCAGCGCATAGCAACTGCCTTCTAACCATAAGACATGATTACATCATTTGGACTTCTGAACCTCATATCCTATTCAAAAAAATTACATGAAAATGCACCACAGGAGTCTTCCCAAAGGTTTAGCTAAAGAGAATGCAGTTTTGGATGTCAGAAATCCCTCTGACAATTTAGAAACAATTTCAGGGTCAGTATAGATGGTGAAGAGGAAGAGGCACTGTTCCCTTCCTTGATCTCATTTTCTCTCATTACTCCAACAAAAGTTCTGAGTCAAATTGCCAACTGCAGACTGAGTCATGTTTGAACCTGACTATGGCAGATGGCAGGAAATGGTATTCACATTGGTATTGTTTATTCTTGTCACATGTACCAAGATTCAGTAAAAAGCTTGTCTTGTATACTGTTTACATAGATCAAACCATTACACTGTGCATTGAGCTAGAATAAAGTAAGACAATAACAATGCAGAATGAAGTGTAAAAGCTGCTGAAAAAGTGTAGTGCAGGTAAATGATAAAGTGCAAGATCACAATGAGGTCATTGTGAGGCCAGGAGCCCATCTTATCGTACCAGAG
This sequence comes from Mobula birostris, assembly GCF_030028105.1. Classification (NCBI taxonomy): domain Eukaryota; kingdom Metazoa; phylum Chordata; class Chondrichthyes; order Myliobatiformes; family Myliobatidae; genus Mobula; species Mobula birostris. Next base: position 87,766,970 of record NC_092370.1, on the reverse strand, counting down.
GTTCAGTCAAGACTCTGATCTCAGTGGGAACAAAGCTGTCCTTAAGCCTGGTGTTATGCGTTTTCAGGCTTTGGTATCTTTGCCTGATGGAAGAGGGAAGAAGAGAACATGTTCAGGATGTGTGAGGTCTTTGATTATTCTGGCTGCTTTACTGACGTAGCATGAAATATAGGCAGTCCATAGAGTTCATTTAGTCCATAGAGGGTGGTTTATTAAATTACTCCAGGGAAAGACATTACCTTTTCACAGGTTCAAGAAAGGGATGGAAATTCTTCTCCAGTTCATCAATCCTGTTTTACAGATGGCAGAAAAGTCCCATCCCCGCCATGTTGACTAACACTGGAACATAAGGAACAAGAGCAGGTAGAAGCCTAGGGGGACCAATATCCTGGCAGGGAGATTAGCGAGGGCTACTGAGGTGACTTTAAACTAGAATGGTTGGGGGGTGGGAATCAAATTAAAGAGGCTAGGCGTGAGGAGGTTAGTTCACAACAGGGGGATGGGAACCAGTGCAGAGAGACAGAGGGGTGTAAAGTGAGGGTAGAAGCAAAAAGTACTAAGGAGAAAAGTAAAAGTGGCAGGCTGACAAATCCAGGGCAAGCATTAAAAAGGGCCACTTTTCAACATAATTGTATAAGGGCTAAGAGAGTTGTAAAAGAGCGCCTGAAGGCTTTGTGTCTCAATGCAAGGAGCATTCGTAATAAGGTGGATGAATTGAAAGTGCAGATTGTTATTAATGATTATGATATAGTTGGGATCACAGAGACATGGCTCCAGGGTGACCAAGGATGGGAGCTCAACGTTCAGGGATATTCAATAGTCAGGAGGGATAGACATGAAGGAAGGGGAGGTGGGGTGGCGTTGCTGGTTAAAGAAGAGATTAACACAATAGAAAGGAAGGACATAAGCCGGGAAGATGTGGAATTGATATGGGTAGAGCTGCGTAACACTAAGGGGCAGAAGACGCTGGTGGGAGTTGTGTACAGGCCACCTAACAGTAGTAGTGAGGTCGGAGATGGTATTAAACAGGAAATTAGAAATGTGTGCAATAAAGGAACAGCAGTTATAATGGGTGACTTCAATCTACATGTAGATTGGGTGAACCAAATTGGTAAAGGTGCTGAGGAAGAGGATTTCTTGGAATGTGTGCGGGATGGTTTTTTGAACCAACATGTCGAGGAACCAACTAGAGAGCAGGCTATTCTGGACTGGGTTTTGAGCAATGAGGAAGGGTTAATTAGCAATCTTGTCGTGAGAGGCCCCCTGGGTAAGAGTGACCATAATATGGTGGAATTCTTCATTAAGATGGAGAATGACATAGTTAATTCAGAAACAAAGGTTCTGAACTTAAAGAGGGGTAACTTTGAAGGTATGAGACGTGAATTAGCTAAGATAGACTGGCAAATGACACTTAAAGGATTGACGGTGGATATGCAATGGCAAGCATTTGAAGGTTGCATAGATGAACTACAACAATTGTTCATCCCAGTTTGGCAAAAGAATAAATCAAGGAAGGTAGTGCACCCGTGGCTGACAAGAGAAATTAGGGATAGTATCAATTCCAAAGAAGAAGCATACAAATTAGCCAGAGAAAGTGGCTCACTTGATGACTGGGAGAAATTCAGAGTTCAGCAGAGGAGGACAAAGGGCTTAATTAGGAAGGGGAAAAAAGATTATGAGAGAAAACTGGCAGGGAACATAAAAAATGACTGTAAAAGCTTTTATAGATATGTAAAAAGGAAAAGACTGGTAAAGACAAATGTAGGTCCCCTACAGACAGAAACAGGTGAATTGATTATGGGGAGCAAGGACATGGCAGACCAATTGAATAATTACTTTGGTTCTGTCTTCACTAAGGAGGACATAAATAATCTTCCAGAAATAGTAGGGGACAGAGGGTCCAGTGAGATGGAGGAACTGAGCGAAATACATGTTAGTAGGGAAGTGGTGTTAGGTAAATTGAAGGGATTGAAGGCAGATAAATCCCCAGGGCCAGATGGTCTGCATCCTAGAGTGCTTAAGGAAGTAGCCCAAGAAATAGTGGATGCATTAGTGATAATTTTTCAAAACTCGTTAGATTCTGGACTAGTTCCTGAGGATTGGCTAATGTAACTTCACTTTTTAAAAAAGGAGGGAGAGAGAAACTGGGGAATTATAGACTGGTTAGCCTAACATCGGTGGTGGGGAAACTGCTGGAGTCAGTTATCAAAGATGTGATAACAGCACATTTGGAAAGCGGTGAAATCATCGGACAAAGTTAGCATGGATTTGTGAAAGGAAAATCATGTCTGACGAATCTCATAGAATTTTTTGAGGATGTAACTAGTAGAGTGGATAGGGGAGAACCAGTGGATGTGGTATATTTGGATTTTCAAAAGGCTTTTGACAAGGTCCCACACAGGAGATTAGTGTGCAAACTTAAAGCACACAGTATTGGGGGTAAGGTATTGATGTGGATGGAGAATTGGTTAGCAGACAGGAAGCAAAGAGTGGGAATAAACGGGACCTTTTCAGAATGGCAGGCGGTGACTAGTGGGGTACCGCAAGGCTCAGTGCTGGGACCCCAGTTGTTTACAATATATATTAATGACTTGGATGAGGGAATTAAATGCAGCATCTCCAAGTTTGCGGATGACACGAAGCTGGGTGCCAGTGTTAGCTGTGAGGAGGATGCAGAGTGACTTGGATAGGTTGGGTGAGTGGGCAAATTCATGGCAGATGCAATTTAATGTGGATAAATGTGAAGTTATCCACTTTGGTGGCAAAAATAGGAATACAGATTATTATCTGAATGGTGGCCGATTAGGAAAAGGGGAGGTGCAACGAGGCCTGGGTGTCATTATACACCAGTCATTGAAAGTGGGCATGCAGGTACAGCAGGCGGTGAAAAAGGCGAATGGTATGCTGGCATTTATAGCGAGAGGATTCGAGTACAGGAGCAGGGAGGTACTACTGCAGTTGTACAAGGCCTTGGTGAGACCACACCTGGAGTATTGTGTGCAGTTTTGGTCCCCTAATCTGAGGAAAGACATCCTTGCCGTAGAGGGAGTACAAAGAAGGTTCACCAGATTGATTCCTGGGATAGCAGGACTTTCATATGAAGAAAGACTGGATGAACTGGGCTTGTATTTGTTGGAATTTAGAAGATTGAGGGGGGATCTGATTGAAATGTATAAAATCCTAAAGGGATTGGACAGGCTAGATGCAGGAAGATTGTTCCCGATGTTGGGGAAGTCCAGAACAAGGGGTCACAGTTTGAGGATAAAGGGGAAGACTTTTAGGACCGAGATTAGGAAAAACTTCTTCACACAGAGAGTGGTGAATCTGTGGAATTCTCTGCCACAGGAAACAGTTGAGGCCAGTTCATTGGTTATATTTAAGAGGGAGTTAGATATGGCCCTTGTGACTACGGGGATCAGGGGGTATGGAGGGAAGGCTGGGGCAGGGTTCTGAGTTGGATGATCAGCCATGATCATAATAAGTGGCGGTGCAGGCTCGAAGGGCCGAATGGCCTACTCCTGCACCTACTTTCTATGTTTCTATGTAAGCCGTTCAGACTCTCCACCATGGGCTGAACCATTGCACAGATGCAAGGACAAAGAACTTTGAGGAGATTTGGCAAGTCTCTCTGAAAAGTACCAACGTAGCTGCAAAACGTAATGGACTAAACTGGCTCCATCTCGGGGACAGCCTCTACAGGAGGTCCTGTCCATTGATTTATAGACCCATAAATGGCAGAGCTAACGATGCTGCATATACTCCATTACCCGACCAGGGGACATCAACTATCCGGTTCCCTGCTTAGTTCCAGCCAGACCTGCCGCGTTCCTTCAGCATCTTGTTTGTTGCTCCACATTCCAGCATCTGCAGCTTCCTGTGACTGTAGAATAAAGAATACTCTTCCAATAGGGAATGCAGGTGCAAAAAGGCCATGGGGTATGTGTGCACATGTCATTGAAAGTGGGAGGGCATGTGGTTAATAAGGTAGGCACAATTCTGACATTTATCAGTCGAGGTATAAATTATAAAAACGGGGAAGTTAGGTAAACCTTCACAAATACAGGTCAGTCTCAACCGACGTAATGTAATCAACTTAGGTCACCTATTATAGGAAGGGTGTAAAGTTATGACAGGAAATATAGAGAAGATTTACGTGTATGATTCCTGGGATGTGAGATTACAGATGCAAGGAAAGATGGGAAGGGCTGGAAATGTTGTCTTTGGAGAAGGCTGAGGGAAGGTCAGATAGAAATAAATAAAATGAAAAGGGGCAGAGCATATAGTGGGAGATTGCACCATTGGTGGGGAAGTTGAGGACGAGAGATCACAGGTACATAATAAAGAAGAAGAGAATTAACAGAAGTGTGAGGAAAAACCTATTCTATGCATCACGTGACTGGAATCCAGGATGTTCTGGCTGCAGATGTTGCAGAGGCAGGTTTGATTGTGGCCTTCAGATAAATATACAGTGAGGAACATGGAACTGAACAGCAGTGGAATTAGGCCCTTTGCCCCACAATATTGTGCAGAACTCATTTAGAGGAACATTTGGGGCGAGGTCAGAGCTAGGCTTTTTACACTGTAATGGATGCCTGGAATGCACTGCTTGGTAGAGACTGATGCAACTGAGGTATTGAAGAAACTCTTAGAAAGGCACATGGATGTAACTAAAATGGAGTGTTATGGACGTGTAGGAGGAAAGGGTTCGATTGATCATGGAGTAGGTTTATATGGGTTGACTCAGAATCATGGGCTGAAGGGATTTTACTTCTTGATTTGACTTCTTTATGTGCTTTACTTCTCTACGTTCTATGTTCTGATAACTTGCAAAGCTATGAAGATGGGGCTGGTGTGTGGAACTAGTGAGTTATTCTGACAGAGAGTTGACGTGGACCTCTTGGGTCAAACAGTCTCCATATCCGCTGTAACCTTCCATGATTCATTAACATTATCCAAAATAACACCTTCCCAAAGAACATTTATTTCTAACAGTGTATTGACTGTGGATCTTCTAAAGCCATACAATCATTCCCCTTTAAGAATGTAGCTTGGGAACACCGAACACCATACACAAACCATTTTCCAAATGCTTGTGCTTATGAAGTCAGAGAAGGATTAGTTGTAACAGGTTATCTCATAGACGGAGAGAAACATGGGTTCACAGAAAAAAAACAGATCATTGAAAACCCTGTGGGCATAGATGATACAATTGCCCACGGATTCCACACAGTAAAGTGTTCACATCTGTTACTACAGAGCTGACATGGACACAATAGGCTAAGTGACCGCTTTCTGTGCCTTAAGTTATTATGCTTCGACAATAATAAACAATTGTTTATTAAATCTCAATGAAACTGTGCATGAACATGTAATTAGTTGAAAATGTTAATAGGCCAAATTATTGAGAGTTTAAGTTATAGTACTTAGGATCTAATGCTCCTAATTATATATTTGCAATTAAGATTAGTATTTGAGTATATTGTAAATTTGTGAGATTACGGGTAGATGAATATAAGTGAGGTGAAGTGTAAAAAAGTAAAAAATATATATTAGCACCACATACACTTAAAAGATAAATTTTTAAAGTTTAAACAGCTAAAATTGCCCTCTGGAGCTGAAGTGCAGTGGGTGCGTCTCAGATTGCTGGAGAATGCGCTCTACAGTGTCACCGAGTGGCTGGAGGTGACAACTGCACACAGGCCCAACCATCAAACTGTCACATTCAAGGGAAAACTCAAATCACACTGCAAGATTGAGTTAAAATAGAAAATCTCCAAGAGATACTTATATGGGAATTTTCATTGGGAGATGTGACTGATTGGTCAAGTTCAGTAGTATTTTTTCTGTAGCGTGGAGAGGACAGTTTAGATTTTTGTTCCCTCAAAGCCAGTTAATAGAGGTCAATCCTTGTGCTGCCTTGATAAATGACACCAGTCTGTGACACTGGATTCTTTAATGGTTGGGGTCTGTGTTAGTGTAGTCAGGGGTGAAGTAAGCTTCACAGACTGATGGTCATTTCCTGCCCCTCTTTTTTACTGAATTAGAATCAGAATCAGGTTCATTATCACTGGCATCAAATTTGTTGTTTTCAGCTAGCAGTACGGTTTGAGGAGACTTGGTATATCACCAGAGACTCTCACAAATTTCTACAAATGGAGAACATTCTAACCAGTTACATAGTTGTCTCTATGGAGGGGGGTGGTCACTACAACAGGATCGGAAAAAGCTGCTGAAAGTTGTAAGCAACAGGAATTCTGCAGATGCTGGGAATTCAAGCAACACACATCAAAGCTGCTGGTGAACGCAGCAGGCCAGGCAGCATCTCTAGGAAGAGGTACAGTCGACGTTTCAGGCCGAGACCCTTCGTCAGGACTAACTGAAAGAAGAGTGAGTAAGGGATTTGAGAGGGGGAGGGGGAGATCCAAAATGATAGGAGAAGACAGGAGGGGGAGGGATGGAGCCAAGAGCTGGACAGGTGATTGGCAAAAGGGGATACGAGAGGATCATGGGACAGGAGGTCCGGGAAGAAAGACAAGTTGTAAGCTCAGCCAGCTCGCTCGCGGCTGTTTGCCTCCCCAGCATCAAGGACGTTTTCCAAAGGCAATGGCTCAAAAAGGTGGCACTCATCATTAATGACCTCCATCACCCAGGACACGTCCTCTTCTTATTGCTACCATTAAGGAGGAGGTACAAGAGCCTGAAGACACACACTCAACATTTTAGGAACAGCTTCTTCTCTTCCACCATCAGATTTCTGAATGGATAATGAACCCATGAACATTACCTCACTATGTTTTCCTTTTCTTGCACTGCTTATTTAATTTATTTATATATATATATATATATATATATGTGACTACAGACCACAGACCGGTGCATTGACCTCCCACATCATGAAGACCCTGGAGAGACTTGTTCTGGAGCTGCTCTGGCCTATGGTCAGGCCACACTTAGATCCCCTCCAGTTCGCCTACCAGCCCCGACTAGGAGTTGAGGATGCCATCATCTTCCTGCTGAACTGTGTCTACGCTCACCTGGACAAGCCAGCGAGCACTGTGAAGGTCATGTTTTTTGACTTCTCCAGTGCGTTCAACACCATCCGCCCTGCTCTGCTGGGGGAGAAGCTGACAGCGGTGCAGGTGAACGCATTCTTGGTGTCATGGATTCTTGATTACCTGACTGGCAGATCACAGTACGTGAGCTTGCAACATTGTGTGTCCGACAGAGTGATCAGCAGCACTGGGGCTCCACAGGGGACTGTCTTGTCTCCCTTTCTCTTCACCATTTACACCTCGGACTTCAACTACTGCACAGAGTCTTGTCATCTTCAGAAGTTTTCGGATGACTCTGCCATAGTTGGATGCATCAGCAAGGGAGATGAGGCTGAGTACAGGGCTACAGTAGGAAACTTTGTCACATGGTGTGAGCAGAATTATCTGCAGCTTAATATGAAAAAGACTAAGGAGCTGGTGGTAGACCTGAGGAGAGCTAAGGTACCGGTGACCCCTGCTTCCATCCAGGGGGTCAGTGTGGACATGGTGGAGGATTACAAATACCTGGGGATACGAATTGACAATAAACTGGACTGGTCAAAGAACACTGAGGCTGGCTACAAGAAAGGTTAGAGCCGTCTCTATTTCCTGAGGAGACTGAGGTCTTTTAACATCTGCCAGACGATGCTGAGGACGTTCTACAAGCCTGTGGTGGCCAGTGCGATCATGCTTGCTGTTGTGTGCTGGGGCAGCAGGCTGAGGGTGGCAGACACCAACAGAATCAACAAACTCATTCGTAAGGCCAGTGATGTTGTGGGGATGGAACTGGACTCTCAAACAGTGGTGTCTGAAAAAAGGATGCTGTCTGAGTTGCATGCCATCTTGGTCAATGTCTCCCATCCACTACATAATGTACTGGGTGGGCACAGGAGTACATTCAGCCAGAGACTCATTCCACCAAGATGCAGCACAGAGCATCATAGGAAGTCATTCCTGCCTGTGGCCATCAAACTTTACAACTCCTCCCTTGGAGGGTCAGACACCCTGAGCCAATAGGCTGGTCCTGGACTTATTTCATAATTTACTGGCATAATTTACATATTACTATTTAACTATTTATGGTTCTATTACTATTTATTATTGATGGAGCAACTGTAACGAAAACCAATTTTCCCTGGGATTAATAAAGTATGACTATGACTATATTCCTTATTGTAATTTATGGTGTTTATAATTATGTATTACAATGTACTGTTGCTGCAAAACAACAAATTTCATGATATATGCCAGTGATATTAAACCTGATTCTGAATCTGTTTCTGAATATATTATAAATTGCAGTAAGTACGTACAGCATAAAAATGAGTAGTGCAAAAACAGAGCAAAATAATGAGGTGGTGTTCATGCAGAAATCTGATGGTGGAGGGGAAGAAGCTGTCTGTGAAGTGCTGGATGTTTGGTTTCAAGCTGCTGCATCTCCTCCCTGATGGTATTAATGAGAAGAAGGTAGGTCCCGCATGGAGATGGTATGTCATGATGGAGGTCACCTTTTGAGGCATCGCCTTTTGAAGATGCCCCTGATGCTGTGGAGGTGAGTGGCCATGATGGAGATGGCCGAGTTTACAAACTCTGCAGCTTCCTCCGATCCCTGTGTATTCGTGCCTCCGTACCGGACGATGATGTAAACAATCAGAATGCTCTGCACGGTAGAAATCCAATGACATAACAATTCTCCTCAAATTCCTAATGGAATATAGCCACTGATGTGCCTTTTTTGCATTTGCATTACCACTCACCCCTACACATTAACAAAACATCCAGTGAGGTACCTCTGAAGTGTGGACCCCATTGTACCCTGGGTAACATGGCAGCCATCTGTGCACAGTAAGCTCCCACAAACAGCTGCACACTGACGACCAGACAATCTGTATTTAGTGACTGAAAGATAAATATCATCCTGAGGGTTTAACACCAATTCAGGCTGCTTTCTTTCAGAATAGTCCTGTGGAATTGCTTCCTTCCATATGAGAAGGCGGGTCATATCTGTGACTGCGTGTCCATCCCTCAGTCCCACACTGAAGGGTCACCCTGGAGTTTTGACTCTATGTTGAGGGTAGGATCAGCTGAATCGGGAACAAGTATGCCCTCTGCTGGGTTACAGTTCAAGGTTTGCTGTCAGCAGGTATATAGATTCTGCAGTGCTTCCTCTACAAGCCCATAAGATACAAGAGCAGATTTGTCCATTCAGACCATCAGATCTGCTTCATCATTCAATCAAGGCCGATTATCTTTCAACCTTATTCTCCTGCTTTCTCCCCATGGCCCTTAACCCCTTTAACAATCAAAGTATTCTTAAATACCCCCCAATGACTTGGCCTCCCCGCCCTCTGTGGCAACGAAGTCCACAGATTGACTAATATCTGGCAGAAGAAATTCCTCATCTCAGATTTGATGGGTAGTTCCTTCATTCAGAGGCTGTTGTCTCAGAATTCAGATTCTCCTACCAATATCTTTTCCACATTCACTCTATCCAGTCCTTTCAGTATCCGGCAATCCACAATGAGAATCTCCCCCTCATCCTTCCAAACTCCATCAAGTACAGGCCCAGTGACATCAGTCCCTATGTATACATTTAGCATTTCACTCCTGGGGTCATTCTTGTGAACTTCCTCTGAATCTGCTCCAGGGCCAACACATCTTTCCTTAGATTTTGGTAAATTGGTCTATTATTGTTAGAAGTACCAAGGTACATAGTGCAGTAAAAAATTGTTTTACATGCCATCCACACAGATCATTTAATCACATTTGTGCATCAAGGTAGTACAAGGGAAAACCAATATCATGCAGAATAAAGTGTTACACTTTCGGAGAAAACGCACTGAAGGTAGACAATAAGGTATACAGCCATAATGAGATAGATTGTGAGGTCAAGAGTCCATCTTATTGTACTAGGAAAATATTCAATAGTCTTATAACAGCAGGATGCAAACTGCTCTGAGCCTGGTGGTACAAGCTTTCGAACTTTCTGCCTTCTGCCAAATGGGAGGGGGAAGAAAAGAGAATGTCTGGGTCTTTCATTGTGTTGGCTGCTTTACAGTGGTCATGAAAAGTGTAGAAAGAGTCCATGAAGGGGAAGCTGGTTTCCATGATGTACCGATCTGTGTTTATAATTCTCTGCAGTTTCTTACGGCCATGGACGGAGAAGGTCCCATACCAAGTGATGTTTCAGAAGCAGCTTCTTCCCCTCCACCAACAGAATTCAAAGGGTCCATGAACCCACTTGTGGTAAATCATATATATATATGTTGTAGCTGGGTTACCTGTCTGGACACACCCCTCTGCTGACTGCTCCTGTGGCTCCTCCCACAGACCCCTGAATAAAGGTGATTGTGCCACTGCTCCTCCTCTCAGTCCAGGGCAGACACTCAGCATGGTCGAGGTCACATTTTACTGCTAATAAAAGCCTTTCAGTGTTTACCCTACTTCCAGTCTTCTGGAGTTATTGATGGTGCATCATCACTACCTTGTTATTCCTTATTTTGCATTATTGATTTTTGTAATTTATTGTTATTTTATTCATTAGTGATGTATTGCTGTTGCAAAATGACAAATTTCACATCATATACATAAATGAAAATAAATCTGGTTCTAATTCTGATGCATCTGGATAGGATGCTTTCTAAGGTGCAAGGGTAAAATAATGAGGGTCAAATAGGACATTCCAAATTTCTTTAGCCTGCTGAGGAAGTAGAGGCACTGTTGTATTTTTCAGACCATGGCGTCTATGTAGTTGGACTAAGACAGTCCATTGATGCCGTTCACTCCTAGGAACCTGTAGCTTTCAACCTTCTCAATTTCAGCACCATTGATGTAAACTGGATTGTGTGCACCATCTTCCTTTGTGAAGTCAATGTCCATCTCTTCGGTTTGCTGACGTGGAGGGAAAGGTTGCTGTCATGACATCATGCCACCTGGCTCTATATCTCCTTCTTCTACTCTGATTCACTATTATCTGAGATTCACCACACGATGGTGTGTCATCTGCAAACTTGCAGACAGAGTTAAGTACAGGGCCCAAAGTTGCTCATCTTAAATTTGATTACCAAAATCCTTCTTCTATAGGGAAGACTGCACTGAGGCACTTAAACTGAATTTGACACTGGCCGCCACACCTATGGAAAGCTGAGGACTGGGGGAAGAAATGAGTGGCTGGGGGCAGATATTCTTCAGCAATGGATCTGGTCCTGTCAGGTGATGAACCAGTTTTCCTTCACCAGTCCTTTCCCTGGATTCAGGATACTTAGGGTGGGATGACAGAAGAGGGGAAAAGAAGAAGAGATCATTGTAAGATTTAGAAGATGCTTGTTCCCTATTGATGGGTTTGGAAAGTGACTGCTTGAAATGTCTTTTTCTGCTTTTTTAATACCTAGACAGAAAAACAAATAAACAAGGATAACATACTCCTATTGACACAGTTCTAAATAGTCTGCAGGATTACAATGATCTAGCAGGATGTGTGCACAGATCTCTGAAAATAGCTGGACGCTGACAAGTTTGCGCATGGTGGATCCTGTGGAAAATTAGATCAGGTGGGACCCAGGGAGAACTGACTACTTGGACACACAGTTGATTTGAAGGTAGGGAGCAGAGTGTGATGGAGGGAGGTTGCTTTTCAGTCCAGAGGCCTGTGACTAGTGGTATGCCTCAGGTGTCAGTGCTAGGCCCATCGATATTTGTCATCTGTATCAATGATTTGGATGAGAATATACAGGCATGAATAGTAAGTGTGCAGATAAGACCATGCTGAGGGAGTATCATAGAGTCAGAGACTAAAGCAGCAAGAAACAGTTCCTTTGGCCCACACAGAAAAGTTACCCACCCAATCCAGTCCCATTTGCCTATGTTTGGCCCTTTTTCAATCCATGTACCTATCCAACTGCCTTTGAAATAGTGAATAGTAACCGCCTACTTGCTCTGGCAGCCTGTTCAACATACACATCACCCTCAGCATAAATAAGTTCCCTCTGAGGTCACCTTTAAGTCATAAACAAAGCCCTTGCCATCCTGGAATTCAAAATAGATTCATAACATAATCTGGAAAGATTTACAAGGATGGTGCCAGGACCCGAGGCACTGGGTTACAGGGAGAGGTTGGATAGGTCAAAACTCTATTTCTTGGAGCATAATAGACTGATAAGTGATCTTAGAGAGATGCATAAAGTCATGAGGGGCAGGGATAGGGTGATAGTGCACAGTCTTTTCTTCCAGGGTTGAAGAATCAAGAGCTAGTGCATATATATAAGTCGAAGTTAAGAGGGAAAAGATTTAATAGGAAGTTGAGGGGCAAATTTTCAGGCACAAACAGTATTACGTATATGGAATAAGCTGCCATAAGAAGCAAGTGAGGCAGATACCTTAACAGAATTTAAAAGGAACTTGTACAGGTACGTGGATCAGAAAGGTTCAGAAGGTCATGGGCCAAATGCCAGGTACCAGCTCTGCCCTTAAGCACATGAACAAGTGTGTAGATAGAGTGACATCACAAAAACAAATAAAAGTTTTCCCCAATCAGAAACCATGGATGAACAGAGAAGTTTGCCTCCTGCTCAAAGCCTGAGATTCAGCTTTCGGGTCTGGAGACCGGGAGGCTTACAGCTCAGCCAGGGCCAACCTGAGGAGGGGAATCTCTCAGGCTAAACACATATACAAACAGAGAATCGAGGAGCATTTCAACTCCTCGGACCCCCGGCACATGTGGCATGGCATACAGGTCATTACAGACTTCAAACCACCTAGTACTGTGCCCCCTTCCAGCTCTGCCTCCCTCCCTGATGAGCTCAATTACTTTTACACTCACTTTGACTGAGAGAACAAGGAGGTCATCCTCAAAGCGGATCTCCCACCTGGTGAACTGCCTCTCTCACTTTCCATCCCCGATGTTTGCGCCACCCTGAGCAGGGTGAATGTACGGAAGGCAGCTGGTCCGGATGGAATATCTGGTTGTGTGCTCAGAGTCTGTGCAGGGTAGTTGGCCGGGGTCTTTACGGACATTTTTAATCTGTTCCTGGCCCAGGCGGTTGTCCCCACAATCTTCAAGATCGCCACCATCGTGCCAGTGCCAAAGCATTCCACTGCCACGGGTCTGAATGACTTCCGCTCAGTTGCACTCACCCCCATCATTGCAAAGTGCTTTGAGAGACTGTTCTATCACATCTGAAATCCTGTTTGCCCATTACCCTGGACCCCAGTCAATTTGCCTATTGCACCAACAGGTCAACAGAGGACGCCATCTCCACAGCACTTCACTCTGCCCTGACCCACCTGGACAGCCCCAACTCTTACGTCAGAATGTTGTTCATTAACTTTAGTTCGGCATTCAATACAGTGATCCCCTCCAAGCTGATCACCAAACTTCGCCAGCTTGGTATCAGTTCATCCCTCTGCAATTGGACATTGGACTTTCTGACTAACAGACACCCATCAGTTAAGTTAGACAACCTCTCCTCCTCCACTCTCACCCTGAACACCAGCGTGCCTCAAAGCTGTGTGCTGAGCCCTCTTCTGTACTCCCTTTTCACCTATGACTGCATTCCTGTACATGGTTCTAACTCCATAATCAAGTTCGCAGATGACACCACGGTGGTTGGCCTGATCAGAGGAGATGACGAGATGGCCTACAGGGACAAGGTCCAGCACCTGGCTGTGTCATGTGCCGACATCAACCTGGCCCTTAACACCCAGAAGATCAAGGAGATCATTGTGGACTTCAGGCATGCTAGGAGCCACACTCACGTCCCAATCTACATCAATGGAGCTGTAGTGGAGCGTGTATCAAGCTTCAAATTCCTTGGTGTCCACATTTCCGAGGATCTCACCTGGTGCCTGAACTCCTCCATACTGATCAAAAAGACTCAATAGTGCCTTTCTTTCCTGCGGAGCATCAAGAAAGCTCACCTCTGTCCCAGGATACTGATGGACTTTTACCTCTGTACCATTGAGAGCAGACTCACCAACTGCATCTCAGTGTGGGATGGCAATTGTCCCGTATCGGACCGCAAAACACTCCTGCGTGTGGTGAAAACTGCCCAGCGGATTATCGGCACCCAATTGCCCACCATTGAGAACATCTACCATAAACGCTGCCTGGGCAGGGCGAAAAGCTTTATCAAAGATGCATCTCACCCAAACCATGGACTTTTTACTCTCCTCCCATCCGGTAGGGGCTTCAGGAGCCTCCGCTTCTGCACCAGCAGGCACAGGAAGAGCTTCTTCCCTGAGGCTGTGACCCTGCTGAACCTCACATCACAGCGCTAAGCAGTATTGCACCCATATTGTACTGTCTCAGTACTTTTATATTTGTATACTGTAGCACTTACTTTTTATTCGCAGTTATTTTGTAAATAACATTATTCTTTGCATTTCTGATCAAATGCTAACTGCATTTCGTTGGCTTTGTATCTGTACTCGGCACAATGACAATAAAGTTGAATCTAATCTAATGGGACTAACTTGGATGGGCATCCTGGTCAGCATGGACCAACTGGGCTGAAGGGTTTGTTTCCATGCTGTATGACACTATGACCCCACCAGTGCCCAGTTTGGTCTTCACCAGGAGCACTTGCCTCCTGACCTCATCACAGCCTTGGTTCAAACATGGGGTGAGATGACTACCAAGATATGCTTGCTGGTGGGAGCTTGTTGTGCCTGAATTAGCCTCAGAATTTCTTACATCAGTGACCACACTTCAAAATACTTCAGTGGCTGTAAAGTACTTTGGACGGTGATATCTAAATGCACCTTGTTTCAACTTCAGGTGAGATGAGTTTCCAGCCTGATGCTTTTTCAAACAATGTTCATGCCATTGATTAGTTATAGGTTTAGAAATTCCATTATAGATACTGAATGAAGAACCCAAAACCCTACTTAGACTGTCACTTGCTATTTGCTTTCACTTATAAAATCTGTGAAACAACAAATGCCAACCATGTAGAAATACATCTTAATTTACTTTACTAAAAGAATCCCTCACATAGGCTTTAGAATTGGTATTTAGGCTCCTGACTAGTTCCACTAGATTCTGCTGTGTGCTGGGCAGCATGGAATAGATAGTTATATTTATATTTTAATGAATTTTTGATTATGAACATGTTTGCTTTATTTTCACCACCAAATTTACTGAAATTTGCACTTTATTTTAACTAAAAGCTGGTGTGTCTCTTCACCGAAGTTTATTCTTAACCAGAAAAACAATTGCCAAATACTAATAACTGGAACAAAAAAATTTAAACACAAGATCCATTCAAGTCCTGAACATAAAGTGCATCCTATGGAAAACTAATCCAAATGGCACTGAAGTCCAAATCAGCAAACAGTATTTTAAAATGAGCAATTATAATGTGTGCAACACACAC
Organism: Mobula birostris; assembly: GCF_030028105.1. Classification (NCBI taxonomy): domain Eukaryota; kingdom Metazoa; phylum Chordata; class Chondrichthyes; order Myliobatiformes; family Myliobatidae; genus Mobula; species Mobula birostris. Next base: position 87,751,567 of record NC_092370.1, on the reverse strand, counting down.
AAAATGTTAGAGGAACTCAGCAGACCGGACAGTATCTATGGAAAAGAGTACAGTCGACGTTTCGGGCTGAGACCCTTCAGCAGAATAAGGTGATAGTGCACAGTCTTTTTTCCAGGGTTGAAGAATCAAGAGCTAGAGCATATATATAAGTTGAAGTTAAGAGGGAAAAGATTTAGTAGGAAGTTGAGAGGCAAATTTTCAGGCACAAACGGTATTACATATGTGGAATAAGCTGCCACAGGAAGCAAGTGAGGCAGATACATTAACAAAATTTAAAAGAAACTTGTACAGGTACATGGATAGGAAAGGTTCAGAAGGTCATGGGCCAAATGCCAGGTAGTGGGACTAACTTGGATGGACATTATAATGTGAACAAGTTTTCTCTGGTAAATCTACATCTCTCTGGTACAGACACTATATTTAAATTCATTCATATTCAATTACTTGCAGTATTTGACTTATTTTATTTGGTGATTCATGTAATCTGTCTGTAGTAAATGCAGTTGGCAGCAGAGGGCACTTTATATCACAATCAAGAGCACTGAAGAAGTAAAACCAGGTGTAAATCGTCAGGACAGATATACAAGACAGATATACAAGTCCCCTAATCTGAGGACAGGCATCCTTGCCATAGAGGGAGTACAAAGAAGGTTCACCAGATTGATTCCTGGAATGGCAGGACTTTCATATGATGAAAGACTGGATCAACTAGGCTTATACTCGCTGGAATTTAGAAGATTGAGGGGGATCTTATTGAAACATATAAAATTCTAAAGGGATTGGACAGGCTAGATGCAGGAAGATTGTTTCCGATGTTGGGGAAGTCCAAAACGAGGGGTCACAGTTTGAGGATAAAGGGGAAGCCTTTTAGGACCGAGATGAGGAAAAACTTCTTCACACAGAGTGGTGAATCTGTGGAATTCTCTGCCACAGGAAACAGCTGAGGCCAGTTCATTGGCTATATTTAAGAGGGAGTTAGATATGGCCCTTGTAGCTAAAGGGATCGGGGGTATGGAGAGAAGGCAGGTACAGGGTTATGAGTTGGATGACCAGCCATGATCATACTGAATGGCGGTGCAGGCTCGAACGGCCGAATGGTCTACTCCTGCACCTATTTTCTATGTTTCTATGTTAGACACAAATATACTTTTTAATCATTGTTGAATTTTTACCAGCCATAAAAAAATGTGACAAATAGACATTAACTTCTGTCCTTCACTGACACTGATGGTGGATTTGAGGTGAATCAACCATTTGAAATTCAGCCAACCACAGACTTCACGTTCCTGTGCTCCAGCCTCCCACATGGCCACTAAGCCTGGTAGGGGAGCAGGATGCACTTCGCATCTGGGCCTCAACTTCACCCTATGCTCAGATGGTGTATGAAGGGTTACAGACTGTAGAGTATTCCAGAGACCACTGCCTGAGGCCAATGTGCCTGTGCGAGTCCTCTTTGCTTCCTGAGATGACTCTTAGTTATGAAGGATCAACCTACTTAAACACCCAATGGAAGAGATAAGCCCAGTTAGGGAAGTGGTAGACATGGGCACCGGGCTGGACCCTGGACAATCCAGTCCAAGGAAATCACTTGTTGGGATGGACAGCCAATACGTGTAACACCTGATCAATGCCAGTTACCAAGATGTCCATTGCACCATAGCTTTAAACTGAAGTCAGGAACTAAACCAAAGAGGAAAATATGCAGTAAGTGGCAGGAAGCTTAGAAACTTTGATGTACAGAGGGGTCTCAGGGTACAAGTCCATAGCTGCCTTAAAGTGGCAACACAAGTAGACTGAGCAGCAAGGAAGGTGTACAGCAGCCTTGCCTCTATCAGTTGGTGCATTGTGTATAAACATTGGGAAGTCCTGTTGAAGCTGTATAAAGTTTTGGTTAGGTCACTTTGGGGGTAGTGCGTGCAGTTCTGGTTTCTACACTGTAGAAAGGATGCGGAAGCTTAGAGCAGTGCAGAAGAGGTTCAGACAGATGGTTCCTAAATCGGGGTGTGTTATTGTAATAAGAGGTCGGACAAACGGATTGTTTTCTCTACAGTGTCAGAAGCTGAGGGGAGAACTGGTGAGAGGCACAGATGGGGAAGATACAGTCTTAAATACTAGTAATCTTAAATACTAAAGGGAATAGGTTTAAGGTAAGAGGGGGAGAAGTTCAAAGGAGAAGCAGGTTTATTTTTACACAGAGAGTAGCAGATACCTGGAATGTGATGCCAGGGGAAGTGGTAGGAGCAGATATGATGGCAATATTTACAGACATTTATGCAGACACATGAACAGGCAGGGAACAAGAAATAAGGAAGATGTAAAGACAGATAGGATTAGTTAGACTAGTATGGTCATCAAAGACATGATGGGCTGAAGGGTCAGTTCCTATGAACTGTTATATGTTCTATGTTCAAAGAGGAAAGAAAATCCCAAACAGACTCATCCAGATGTGCAAGAAGGCTATTTAAGTCGTAGAGTCGTAAGCATTACAGAACAGAATCAGGCCCTTTGGCCCAGCTAATTTGTGCTGACCTATTTCTGTGCCTAGTTCCATCTACCTGCACCCAGGCAATAGTCCTCCACACCCCTCTCATCTCTTAAGTGCAATATATAGAACCCACATCTATCACTTCCGCTTGTTCCACATTCACACCACCCTCTGAGTGAAAAGATCCCCCTAAATATTTCACCTCAACCTATGAACTCCAGTTCTAGTCTCACCCAACCTCAGGGAAAAAGATACATGTATTTACCCTATCTATTCTCCTCATAATTTTGTACATCTCCCCTCATTTTGTAGCTCTTTCCTCAATCTCCTATGTGCCAGGGAATAAATTCCTAGCCCATTCAATCTTTCCCTATAACTGAGGTCCTGAAGACCCGGCAACATCCTTGTAAATTTTCTCTGCATTCTTTCAACTTACCTGCAGGATGATGAATAGAACTGGACAAAACACTCCAGATTGAGCCTCATCTATATCAGTTCAATTGTTTATAGGAAAGGGACACTTTGGTCTCCAAAACAAATGACCGGAGTTCAATTCCGATCGCTGACTGTAAGGAGTCTGCACGTTTTCCCTGTGACTGTGTGGGTTTCCTCAGGGGGCTCCGGTTTCCTCCCACATTCAGCGATGTACAGGTTTGGGTTAGTAAGTTGTGGGCATGCCAGAAGCACACTTGCGGCCTACCCCCAGCACTGTGTGGGTCCTCGGTGCAATTTCACTTCCTGTTCTGATGTACACGTGACAAATGAAGCTAATTTTAAGATTAACATCTTCACCTTACTTGCCAGCGAGCAGGCAGGATGTAGGCAGAGCCACTAACACATTAAGTATGATTGGGGTAGAGTCAAGATATCATCTTCCTTCCAGCAACAAGACTGAGAGTTAGTGAACCCTATCTTTCTCTTTCCTTCTGTAAGATCTGAACCACATGAAACTGCAGAGAGTTGTGGACACTGCTCAGCACATCATGGAAAACAATCTCCCTTCCCTGGAACACACATAAAAGTTGCTGGTGAACGCAGCAGACCAGGCAGCATCTCTAGGAAGAGGTACAGTCGACTTTTCAGGCCGAGACCCTTCGTCAGGACTAACTGAAGGAAGAGTGAGTAAGGGATTTGAAAGTTGGAGGGGGAGGGGGAGATCCAAAATGATAGGAGAAGACAGGAGGGGGAGGGATGGAGCCAAGAGCTGGACAGGTGATTGGCAAAAGGGATATGAGAGGATCATGGGACGGGAGGCCCAGGGAGAAAGAAAAGGGAGGGGACCCAAAGGATGTGCAAGGGGTATAGTCAGAGGGACAGAGGGAGAAAAAGGAGAGAGAGAAAAAGAATGTGTGTATATAAACAAATAACTGATGGGGTACGAGGGGGAGGTGGGGCATTAGCGGAAGTTTGAGAAGTCAATGTTCATGCCATCAGGTTGGAGGCTACCCAGATGGAATATAAGGTGTTGTTCCTCCAACCTGAGTGTGGCTTCATCTTTACAGTAGAGGAGGCCGCGGATAGACATATCAGAATGGGAATGGGATGTGGAATTAAAATGTGTGGCCACTGGGAGATCCTGCTTTCTCTGGAGGACAGAGTGTAGATGTTCAGCAAAACGATCTCCCAGTCTTCAGCAAGGCATTTGTTAAGGTACCCCATGCAAAGCTTATTCAGAAAGTAAGGAGGCACGTGATCCAAGGGGACATTGCATTGTGGATCCAGAACTGGCTTGCCCACAGAAGGCAAAGTGTGGTTGTAGACAGGTCATATTCTGCATGGAGGTTGGTAACCAGTGGTGTGCCTCAGGGATCTGTTCTGGGACCCCTACTCTTCATGATCTTTATAAATGACCTGGATGAGAAAGTGCAGGGATGCGTTAGTAAATTTGCTGATGACGCATATGTTGGGGGTGTTATGGATAGTGTGAAGAGCTGTCAGAGGTTACAGCGGGACATTGATAGGATGCAAAACTGGGCTGAGAAGTGGCAGATGGAGTTCAACCGAGATAAGTGTGAGGTGATTCATTTTGGTAGGTCATATATGATGGCAGGATATAGCACTAATGCCAAGACTCTTGGCAGTGTGGAGGATCAGAGGAATCTTGGGGTTTGAGTCCATAGGATACTCAAAGCTGCTACACAAGCTGACTGTGTCGTTAAGAAGGTTTATGGTATATTGGCCTTCATCAACCGTGAGATTAAGTTTAAGAGCCGAGAGGTAACGTTGCAGCTATATAGGACCATGGTCGAACCCCACTTGGAGTACTGTGCTCAATTCCGGTCGCCTCACTCCAGGAAGGACATGGAAACCATGGAAAGGGTACAGAGGAGATTTACAAGGATGTTGCCCAGATTGGGGAGCATGTCTTATGAGAATAGATTGAGTGAACTCGGCCTTTTCTCTTTGGAGCGACGGAGGTTGAAAGGTGACCTGATAGAGGTGTATAAGATGATGAGAGGCATTGATCGTGTGGATAGTCAGAGGCTTTTTCCCAGGGCTGAGATGGCTAGCATGAAAGGGCACAGTTTTAAAGTGCTTGGAGGTAGGTACAGAGGAGATGTCAGGGGTAAAATTTTTATGCAGAGAGAAGGCCACATCCTATCTGCCTCCTGGCACTTATCCTTGTAAGCGGAACAAGTGCTACACTTCCTCCCTCACTACCATTCAGGGCCCTAGACAGTCCTTTCAGGTGAGGCGACACTTCACCTGTGAGTCGGCTGGGATGATATACTGCGTCCGGTGCTCCCAATGTGGCCTTCTATATATTGGTGAGACCCGACGCAGACTGGGAGATCATTTTACTGAACACCTACGCTCTGTCCACCAGAGAAAGCAGGATCTCCTAGTGGCCACACATTTTAATTCCACGTCCCATTCCCATTCTGATATGTCTATCCACGGCCTCCTCTACTGTCAAGATGAAGCCACACTCAGGTTGGAGGAACAACACCTTATATTCCATCTGGGTAGCCTCCAACCTGATGGCATGAACATTGACTTCTCAAACTTCCGCTAATGCCCCACCTCCCCCTCGTACCCCATCCGTTATTTGTTTACATACACACACTCTTTTTCTCCCTCTCCTTTTTCTCCCTCTGACCCTCTCACTATACCCCTTGCCCAGCCTCTGGTTTCCCCCCCTCCCCCTTTTCTTTCTCCCTGGGCCTCCTGTCCCATGATCCTCTCATATCCCGTTTGCCAATCACCTGTCCAGCTCTTAGCTCCATCCCTCCCCCTCCTGTCTTCTCCTATCATTTTGGATCTCCCCCTCCCCCTCCCCCTTTCAAATTTCTTACTAGCTCTTCTTTCAGTTAGTCCTGATGAAGGGTCTCAGCCCAAAACATCGCCTGTACCTCTTCCTGGAGATGCTGCCTGGCCTGCTGCGTTCACCAGCAACTTTTGTGTGTGTTGCTTGAAATTCCAGCATCTGCAGATTTCCTCGTGTTCCCCTCCATGGACACTGTCTGCACCTCTCACGACCAATATAATCAAAAGATCACCCTTCCTGGACTCCAGAACTTTTCTCTCCCCTCCCATTGGATAGAAGATACTAGAGTTTGAAAGCACATGCCACCAGCCTCAAAGCCAGTTTCTACATTATTGTAGGACTACTGAATGACCCCTTGTACAAAAAGGTGGACTTTACAATCTACCTCATCATGGCCTTGCACCTTATTGTCCTCCTGCACTGCATGTTCTCTGTAACTGTAACCTTATACACTATGATAACAGCAACAAGAACAATTCTTTAAAAATAGTCTAATGTGAAACAGCATTAATGCTGGAATCACAAAATAAAATGACCAGGGCCAAACACACGTTCCAATATCTAGGTACCTAATGTGGATCTGGTGTTTTGACTTGTTCTTCAGTTTTCAGATTGAAATGCTTGGACTGACAAAGGCATGGTGAAGGAAAGAAGACTTGGGTCAAAACAGCCTCCCAAGGGAGATCTTTTTTTCTTTTTCATTCCATTGTCACTTTCTGCAATAAAATGACATGGTAGCTTGTAAGATACTTTGTGTATTTAATGATGCAGAATCATTTGGTAATATTTATTTGGTTGTACAACTTAAGCCTAAGAACTCAGGGTCAATTGTTTCACAAAACTTTTAAATTGGTGAAATCAGTATTTCCAGTGATTACAATACATTTATTTGCCACTTTTTACCATAAAACATATTGTAAACTTCTTCATCACTTTTCTTCTTCAGGATTATGACAGGATTCACTTTCTAAGACCCACTTGCAATCTGAACAGTTTGTAATTCACAAATGTACAGAAACACACACAAAATGCTGAATGAACTCAACAGGCCAGGCAGCATCTATGGAAAGGAATAGAATCAATGTTTCGGGCCGAGATCCTTCATCCGGACCGGAAAGGAAGGGGAAGAAGCCAGAATAAGAAGCTGAGAGGAGGGGAAGGAATACAAACTAGAAGGTGATAGGTAAAGCCAGGTGAGGGGGAAGGTAGGTGAAGGGGGAGGAATATGAAGTGAGAAACTGGGAGGTGATAGGTGAAAAAGGTAAATGGCTGAAGAAGAATGAATTCAATAGGAGACGAGAGAGTACCATAGGAGAAAGGGAAGGAGAGAGAGAGGTGAAAGGAGAAGGAAAGTTCATTTTTTACACAATTTGATTTTCAGACATCATCAAATTGTTAAAGATGACTCTTGCCATTACTAACTGTAATGCCAAGATTGGTTGGTGTCAATTGTATAGTAACTGCAAACTTCACAGTGTTCAAAGAGCACAAACATGAGGAAATCTGCAGATGTTGGAATTTCAAGCAACACACATAAAAATTGCTGGTGAACTCAGCAGGCCAGGCAGCATCTATAAGAGGTACAGTCGACGTTTCAGGTCTCGAACCGAAACGTCGACTGTACCTCTTCCTATAGGTGCTGCCTGGCCTGCTGCATTCACCAGCAATTTTTAAGTGTTCAATGAGAGCTGGTTAGGTGAGATACTTCGTTGTGAAGCTCATAACACAACTTTCACCCAAATACTATACACTGGGCAACAATGATTTTGCTTCCTGAATACTTTTGGTGTGTCTAATGGATTTGGGGATACTGATCATGAAAATTGCCATGATATTTCCCTATCACACACCATTTTTTTTGAAATTGCCTATATTTGTTATTTCAGCTCATAATTCAGGTCAATTAAAATTTTGCCCACAATGTAAGCTGAAAAGTTTTCTATCTTGTCCAGGCATGCCTGGGCATGCTTAGGCAGGTGGATGCTGCATGGCAGGACAGATTTTAGAGAGGCTATAAATTTCCATGAAGGATTTTGATATTTGAGATAGATGTTTCCCAGAATAACTGATGCCAAGAATAAGGAAGGCATTTTTGTTGGTCCCCAAATCAAACAGGTCATCAATGACAGGCAATTTGAAGAACTTCGTGAGATCAGTGAAAGTCACATGGAAGGCAGTCAAGGATGCTGTTGAAAATTTTTTTGGCAACTACAGAGCAACAAACTACATGCAGCTGGTTGACAATATGTTTCAACATGCAATGCCATGATGTGCAACATGTCACAAAAGATTCATTTGCTGCATTCCCATTTAGACTTCTTCATTGCAAATCTTGGTGCTGTCGGTGACGAGCATGGTGAAAGGCTTCACCAGGACATTGCGGTTATGGAAGAATGGAATAAGGGCAACTGGAATCAATCAATGTTGGCTGATTGTTGTTGAACACTTAATTAAGAAGTCTCAGACACTGGGTACAAATGGAAATCAGCAACAAAATATTTTTAGCTTTGTTGAACTATTGCAAAGCATCAGCACTGTTAGGCAATTAAACACATTACATTCAATAAAAGTTAATTTCTTGTTTCTCAGAAATTCCTATGTGATACAAGTAGTCTGAAATTATATTGGTGTTCAGGTTCAAGTGGTCTATCAGAAACAAAAATAATTCTGAGGAAGCAACACTTTCAAAAAACTTTGTTGTCCAATAATATTGGACACTTAAATTTCATCATAGGTCCTTTCTACATCTGGAAACACTGTACTATTTACTCACAGACAACAGCTTTCAGCATCCAGCAAAACCCAGTCAATGTCTTACTTATATAATTAGAATGGCTTGGCCCATATACAGCAAGTCTCTTGATCTCCTTAAAATGCCAAAGTTCTTTTTAAACTTAAGTGGCATCAGCTGAGTCAGGTAACCTCTGTGATGAAAAACAACTGAGGTTAATCTTTCAGCTTAAACATTTCATCAGACCTGCAAAAATCTAAAGATTAAACAAGTTTTAAGACCAGAAGGAAAGGTCTGCAGAAGGAAGTGGGATGGGGGTGAGATAGATTCCATGTCAAAAAAGGCAGAGGTAGAATGGCCAACATTTTCAGTTTTTATTTTAGGTTTCTAGAATTTGGAATGAGTTGCCAGAGAAAGAAGCAGACTGGGTATAATTACAATATTCAAAAGATACTTAGACATGTGGATGGGTTGGAAAGGTTTAGAGCAGGGGCAGCCAACCTATGGTGCATATGCCAAAAGTGGTGCATTGGATGATTAGAAGTGGCACATTGCACCCCAGTGATAATAATAAAAAAGTAAACCTACTTATGCAAAAAGTATTAACCAAAAACTGATTTGTAGAAATAAAATCTATAACAGGAATTCAAGTAGCTTAGAGCTAGAAATGGGTTTTACTGAGAATAATGCTAAAATTTAGCAATTATTTTTAGCGATGTTAGTATTTTGTGCACATCTACTGGCGAATGTTATCTTCTTTCACATTAATCTGTTTTCAATTTTTAAAGATGTTCAATGAGTCAAACTAGGAAAGAAAGACTTTTGTTCTGCAGTTGTTCCATAACTGTTCAACACACGTTTGATACTTGTTTGATCCTGAGGCGCCAGGTGTCTGCACCAACAGTGCGTCGCGGGTTTTTGCCAGTCAGTTTACGATTGACACTCGTGCACTACGGAATTGTGCTTTGTTCGTCATTTGTGAACATTTGCAGTTTTGTACTTTTTCGAAAATTAAGCCTTGTTTTTACATTCAGTTACCCATCACGGTGCAAAAGAAAATGAGCAAAAGTAAAGCAGAAAGTGATAGTAAGCGTGAATTCAATGAACAGTGGGAAAATGAGTTCTTATTTATAAGAATCCGTCAGGAAAACCGTTGTGCATTGTTTGTGAAAACACTTTCTCACATAATAGAAGACATGATCTTAATAGACACTATAAAACACAACATCAGACTGAAGTAGAAGTGCTTGGGTTTGAGTTACGGAAAGAATATGTGATTAAGAAAAAGGAAGAAATCAAAAGAAGACAAAATATACTGGTTAAAAGTCTCATTAAGGTAAATAATGTTTATCTTGTTTTATATTAAATCAATATATCATGTAAAAATGCTAAACATGTCTATATTAACATATTTTTACAAGAATTGAATGGGGGTACAAGAGTAGTATGGCGCATCTGAACTCATGCGTGAAAAAATTGACGCATGGAATGTAAAAGGTTGGCCACCCCTGGTTTAGAGGGATATGGGCAAAAGGGACTAACCGAGGTAGGCAACTTGGTTGGCATGGATCAGATGGGCCAAAGGGTCTATTTCCACACTATAACTTTCTTACTCTGTGACACTTGCAGTATTTTTCTTCTGTAACTTCGATATTAAGTAGTGTTTTGCATTTTGTGCATTTCTTACAAGGTATGCCTCTCAAATTCTACAGACATATCAAAGTTTCTTTGTTTACAACCTTAACATAGGAAAACATGGAATAAGAAATAGGGAGAATTCTTGTGTGATGCCCGGTCCACACATAACACATGCAGTCTTCTTAACACCAGTCCTTAACTTATTAATTCCTTCAAGTGAAAGGAACATTTACTATGGAAAGCAAGGGAAGAGATTTCTGGATTTCTGGTGATGATCCTTGCATCCTCATTGGCCACATAAGTAGTTCCAGGAGATTGGAGGATGGCAAATGTTATTCCTTTGTTCAAGAAAGTTAATAATGATAATCCTGGGAATCATAGATTTACATCAGTGATAAATAAACTATTGGTGAGGATTCTTAGAGATGGGATTTACGCGCATTTGGAGAAGCATAGTCTGATTAGGGATAGTCAGCATACCTTTGTGAGGGTCAAGTTGTACCTCATGAGCTTAATTGAATTCTTCCAGGATGTGACAAAACATATTGATGAAGATAAAGCAATGGATGTGGTGAATTAGGATTTTAGTGAGATGTTTGATAAGATTCCCCATTGTAGGCTAATTCAGAATATCAGCAGGCATAGGATGCAGGTAATCTTGGCTGTGTGGATTCAGAATTGTCTTGCCCAGAGAAGGATGGTTGTAAATGGAGTGTATTCTGACTGGAGGTCAGTAACCAATAGTGTTCCACAGAGATAGGCTTTTTCCATTGAGAGTAGGGGAGATTCAAACAAGAGGACATGAGTTGAGAGTTAAGGGGCAAAAGTTTAGGGGTAACACGTGGGGGAACTTCTTTACTCAGAGAGTGGTAGTTGTGTGGAACGAGCTTCCGGTAGAAGTGGTAGAGGCAGGTTCGATGTTATCATTCAAAAAAAAATTGGACAGGTATATGGACAGGAAAGGAATGGAGGGTTATGGGCTGAGTGCAGGTCAGTGGGACTAGATGAGAGTAAGAGTTCAGCACGGACTAGAAGGGCCGAGATGGCCTGTTTCCGTGCTGTAATTGTGATATGGTTATACATAAACAAAAACTGACAAATAACTAATGCGTGAAAGCAGACCAACACTGCAAATAAAAATAACACTGAGAACATGAGCTGTAAAGAGTTCTTGAAAGTGAATCTGTAGGACATAGAAACAACTCAGAGTAGTGGTGATTAAAGTTAACCATGCCTGTTGGTTGTAGGGTAATAACTGTTCCTGAGCCTGATGTTGTAGGTCCTAAGGCTTTTGATAGCAGTGAGAAGAGGGCATGGCCTGGATGGTGATGGTCTTTAATGATGGATGCATGGATGCTGCTTTCCTGTGGCAGTGTTCCATTGAAACGTACTCAATGATGAAAAGGGCTTTACCCACTGACTCCCCTTTGCTTTATTTTACAACTAACCCATTATAGTGAGGAAACCAGCACACACAGGGGAAACCCACACAGTCACAGTGAGAGCCTGCAAGCCCCATCGATACAACACCAGAGTCCGTTATCAAACCAAAATTTCTCTCTAGCACCTGCTCCACCATGCCACTGTTGTGAAGGCTTTGCAACTTTTTAGATATTTATAGCAGATCTGCTTTTAGCTGTCAGTAACAAAGGAGGCTTCAAAATCAAGACTGACAGTCTGCACACCTCAGGGGATTTCCATTCTGCTGGTGACTTCCTCAATGTGACACCATAAAAAAGTCTGTAGAACAATTTGCATTAAGTTTAAATACAAAATGCTGCTTTTGTGCAGAAATATTGTTGACTTCAGATTTAGCTGGGATGAGTTCAGTTTAAGAATAGAATCAGAATTATTAGCATTGACTTATATGATGTGAAATTTGTTGATTTGTGGCAACAGTTCAGTATAAAGACATTAAATTACTGTAAATTACAAAATAAGTAAATAATAAATTAAAAACCGTTAAATAATGAATTAATAGTTCAATAACAAGGAAAAACAAAGTAGTGTTTATGGATGACATCTAATGGCAGGGGAAAAGAAGCTGGTTCTAAATGATTGAGTGTTGATCCTAATGTGTGAGGAAATTAGAGCATCCTGAGGAAAGCATTGTGTTGACAAAGAGATGTGTAAACTCCACACAGTAAGCACCGGAGGTCAGGATTGACCTTGAGTCACTGGAGCTATGAGGCAGTAGTTCCACCAGTTGTACCACTGTGCTGCAAGAGAAAATGGAAGGAAAACCCTTAACAACTTGAACTGCCAGTGTTGCCATCTTACGCACAAAGTACATAGATTTAAAGTAAAGGGTAGGAGGTTGAGAGGAGATCAGAGGAAAAACTTTTTATCCCCCTAAAGCATGTTTGGAATCTGGAACACACTCCCTGACCGAGTGGTGGAGAAAGATACTCTCACAATATTTAGGAAGAACTTAAATTCCTCTGTGTTGATGCTGTCCAAGTTGCATGCTATCTTGGACAACGTCTCCCATCCACTACATAATGTACTGGTTGGGCACAGGAGTACATTCAGCCAGAGACTCATTCCACCGAGATGCAACACTGAGCATCATAGGAAATCATTCTTGCCTGTGGCCATCAAACTTCACAACTCCTCCCTTGGAGGGTCAGACACCCTGAGCCAATAGGCTGGTCCTGGACCTATTTCCTGGCATAATTTGCATATTATTATTTAACTATTTATGGTTTTTATATTGCTATATATCTACACTCTGTTCTTGGTTGGTGCAACTGTAACGAAACCCAATTTCCTTCCGGATCAATAAAGTATGACTATGACTATGTTATCATTTCAGAGGACCTGTCCTTGGCCCAGCACGTAAGTACAATTACAAAGAAAGCACGGCAACACCTCTACTTCCTCAGAAGTTTGCGAAGATTCAGCATGACATCTAAAACTTTGACAAAATTCTGTAAATGTATGGTGGAGAGTATATTGACTGATTGCATCACAGCCGGGTATGGAAACACTAAAGTTCAAAGTACATTTATTAACAAAGTATAAAGAGTACGTCTTGGTATAATGTCCTTGAATGGAAAATCCTACAAGAAGTAGTGGATATGGCCCAGTACATCACAGGTAAAGCCTTCCCCACCACTGAGCACATCTACGTGGACCACTGTCGCAGGAAAGCAGTAGCCATCATCAAGAGCCCCCACCACCTAGGCCATGCTTTCTTCTCACTGCTGCTACGAGGAAGAAGGTACAGGAGCCTCAGGACCCACACCATCAAAGTTTAGGAATAGTTATTATCCCTCAACCATCAGGCTCTTGAATCGGTGGCGATAACTTCACTCAACTTCACTCGCCCCATCATTGAACTGTTCCCACAATCTATGGACTCATTTTCAAAGGCTCTTCATCCCATGTTCTGATATTTATTGCCTTTTTTTTCTTTTGTATTTGCACAGTTTATTGTCAGTCCTGTTGGGTATGGTCTTCCACTGGTTCTATTATGTTACTTGGATTTACTGTATATGCCCACAAGGAAATGAATTTCAATGTTGTATATGGTGACTTATACTTATACAAAGTATAAAGCGTACGTCTTGGTATAATGTCCTTGAATGGAAAATCCTACAAGAAGTAGTGGATAATAAATTTAATTTGAACTTTGGACAAGTACCTGAACCACCAATGCTGGTAGATGGAATAGGTAAAAATGGGTTCTTAATGGTTGACATAGACATGGTAGGTGCATGTGCTTGTTTCTGTATTGTGTGACTCTAAGCCTTGATGGATGTGGTAAAGTTGAAATCTTCCCATTCCTGAAATGTGCTGCTCTCACCAAAAACCAGTGCCTAACCTGCTGGGTATGTGCAGTATTCCAGATCTCCAGCATCTGTGGTATCTGAAATCAGTTCCTGGGTGAGCAAGCCAAAAGCCTGCTGGTCTTGATCCTGGAGGTTGACTCCCACTATGATAGCTGGGGGATTTAAACAAGTAATTTCCAAAGGGGTGCTAATTGGTAGATTAATTGGCAACTGTAAATTAACCCTGGCGTGGGTAGGTGACAGGGTATCAGTGGAAAGCTGATGGACATGTGAGAAAGAATACATTACAGTGGAATAATCTGGGAAGGGAGATAGTTGAGAATGCAAGAGAATGCAGATGCTGGAAACTTGAGCAGCAAACAAAATCCTGGAGAATTCAACAGGTCAGAAAGTATCTGTGGAGTGAAATAGACAGTCACCATTCTAAGTCGAGATCTTTAATCTCAACAGAGTGGTTGCCTAGTCTGTGCTTGGCCTCACTGACATAGAGGAGGACTCATCAAGACCAAGGAGAGCGGTGCATATGAATGCCTACCTCCCCTGGAAAGGAGCAGAGATCCTGGGAATCGGCAGAAATGCCTGCTTAAGGTTAAATCAGGTCAATCTTCATCTTTTTCTCTGGTGGAGCAAACCTGAATGTTCGACTGCCCCTCTCCTGCCCCTAATTATGGCAGTAAAAGTCAATATGGAGATAAAGAAGGCGTATGGCATGTTTGCCTTTTTTAGTTGAGGAACTGAATTCTAAAGCCAGGAGGTTATGTTACAGCTTCATAAACACTAGTTAGGCCACATCTGGGGTATCGCATTCGATTCTGGTCACTCCCAATTATAAGGACGATGTGGAAGCTTTGGAGAGGGTGCAGAAAAAGTTTCCTAGGACGCAGCCTAGATAAGAGGCTTACGTGTGCTATATCGAGACATTGTACAAACATGGCTTGTTTTCTCTGGAGCAGCAGAGACTGAGGGGAGACTGGCAGAAGTTTATAAAATTATCAGAGGTATACACAGACAGCTAGTAACTTTTCCCCAGGACCTAAATATCTAATATTAGAGGGCACAGGTTTAAGGTGAGGGGAGAAACTTCAAATGAGATGTGAGGGGCAAAGTTTATTAAACAGAGAATGGCGGTATCTGGAATTTGCTGCCAGGGTCATGGTGGAGGCAGATCTGATAGAGGCATTAAGAAGTTCTTAGAAAGGCACATAAATACGCAGAGAACAGAGGGATATGGACATTGAGTAGGCAGAAGGGATTAGTAACCAGCTTAATTTGTTTTGCACAACACTATGGGCTGAATGTCCTGTCCTGCGCTGCAATGTTCCACTTTGTCAATTTTTCTATTTTTCAATTTTTTCTATTTGTCAATAAAAGGTGTTAGCTCCCCATAACAAGGCTGCTAAACTTCCTTCAGGAACAGAAGTCCTTCCCAATTCCAGGCTCCACAGTGTGAACCGGCTTTAAACACCCTTCAGCCACTGAACTCAAAGTGAAGGTGGCCTATTAATTTTGCTCATATCTGCTTTTACTTTGCAAGAATAGAGAACAAAATTGCAATAGCGGTATCTCATATTTAAGCGGAGGTTTAACGGCGATTCTAGAACACGAGGAAGTGGTGTAAACCATTGTTAACCTCCGGTGGGAAGGTTGCTTGGAGAGGAAGCTTTACTGCTTGCTCAGTGAGCTGGCTGTTTGCAGCATTTACGGTAAGGTGGACCACTCGGTGGCTGTGGATCAGCTGATCTGTGCCTCCAACGTTGGCCCAGCTGATTTCACAATGGAAAACTGGCCATTTTAAATAAATTTGTATTATATCTTATTTTTTATTTTTTTCTGTATGTGTAGAGATACTTAAAAAGGACGTCTCCGGCTGCATTCGTGAGCTTGCAAACGTGAGGATGAGGCGCTGATGGAAGGGGTTGCGGCAGGGAGGGGGTATACCTGCTTCCTGAGACATGGGGATGTGTTACAGCTTGCGACCGCGGCTCTTCAGCGATCCCTCCAGCGGCGGCCCCGACACGGAGCTGCGCCCTGGAGCGGGGGCCGAGCAGCCACACCAGGGGGACACGGCAACCAGGCTACGGAGCGCCGACGGCCCCGGGCTGCAGCTCCGCCGCAGGGAGACGGACTGGCAGCCGCAGCAGAACGGCGCAGAGGGAGAGCGGGCGCCTCCGCCTCTGCAACTGGGCAGCAAAGGGCCGGACAGGGACAAGCACAAGGGCGACAAGCCCCGGCCGCAGGACGCAGAAGCAGACAGAGAGGCCAAGAAGGTCAGCAAATGCATCGACAAGATGTTAAAGCAACAGAAACGCGAGTACAAGCAGACCCACCGCCTGCTGCTCTTGGGTAAGGTCTCTGTAGCCACCTGCGTGGAAGGAAAGATGTGGGTTGGTTGGAACCCCATCTCTTCACAAAACCATACTCTCCTAAACATCAGTTCTAACATTTTGTGTAAAAGCACCTTCAAGCCTTTTTTTTGCTAAACCGACCAATTTCTAACCACTGTCTAGAATTTGGGTTTCCTTCCGTAAGGATCTGCTAACCGTTTTGGTCACGGCTTTGAAGGGGGTGCAGAGGAGGTTTACCGGGTTGCTGCCTGGATTAGAGGGTATTAGTTGTGAGGAGATGTTGGTCAAACCTCGACTGTTTTTTCTGGAGTATGGGATACTGAGGGGAGACTTGAATGAGGTTTGTAAAATTCAGAGGTGTTGACAGGTTAGATGATCAGTGTCTTTTTCCCAGTGTAGGAATGTCAAATATCAGAAGGCGTGGCTTTAGGCTGAGGGAAGGATGTTTAAAGATGTATGAGGTAAAGTTTTTTTTAAAACAGAGTGTGGTTGATGCTGGGAATGTGCTACCAGGTTTCTGGTGGTGGATGCAGATCCCATGGTGGTGTTTGAGGCATTTAGACAGGGTCATGAACATGCATGGAATGGAGGGATGGGGGTCAGATGCAGTTTAATTTGGCATCATGATTGGTACAGACATCTTGGGTTGAAGGGCCTGTAACCTCCTTTATTGTTTTATGCTCCATGCACTCGTATTCAGGCAAGGAACACCAGTCTGTACCTGGGGTAAAGAGATGGCCTCAAGAGGCAAGGTTAACCTACCTGGGCCTATGGTCTCTGAGGTTCAGGAGCTGGGGTTGGAGTTGATGAGGTAAAATGAGAGAATGTTTCCCATTCCTGGTGGAATATTGAAGAAGGGGATAATTTCAGAATAAGGGATCATCCATTAAAATAGAGGTGAAGGGGAATTTCATCGAGAGGATGGTGCTTCTGGAATTCTCTACACCAGAGTGTTGTAGTATTAGGTGTGAGATTCTCAGCATATGAGGAAGTCAAGGATTTGTGAGGATCAGGGTGGAAGATGGTGCCAAAGCAAAGATCAGATGAGCTGTGTTCTTACTGAATGGTTTAGGGGCTGTATGACCTACTTCTGCTCCTGTTTCCATGTTTGTCCCATTGAAGCTTCAGCACACTCCTAAGAATGTGTAATGGATTTCCATTTGAATCTTCAAATGCTGAGGCACTTTTCTGGAGAATATTTTGGGCACACATCCTGAGAAGTCAGATTGTGTATCTTAGAATTTAGCAAATCCTTGAGGTTTTGTCTTCATTCTGATTTCACTCATCTCTGTACTGATTATTTTTGGTTCCCTGTATATCATTAAATGATTTCATGCTCCATAGTTTATTGTGACAGACCTGTCCACATTTGAACTTTTGTTGCTTCTATAGGCTGTGCTGTTAGTTTGAACACATTGCTGCTCAATCGTAAAGCAGATGCATATCGTGTTTCTAATAGCCTGCATTTTTAAAAAATGCTTATGAAATTTGAAGTGAAACAGAATCCCATGTTATTCAAAGCTAAAGCAAAATGGGACAGGAGGAGGCAAGGGAATTACCTCATTTTTTTAATTCTTCCTAGATAGTGACACTGTAGTCTTTCTCCTTCAACAATTAGCCATTTAATTAACTCCAGTGCTATGGTGGCTCCCATTATTCTAGGTAATGCCTTCCAGCTGTTGATTTATTTTAAATAATTATTTCCTGAAGTGAGGTCTAAACTTGTTCGTCCCTTGAGTTAGGTGAACTGTAACACAGGTAATTAGAGAGGGGCCCAAGGAGAATTTCAAAAATATCATAGTCATGATAGTAATAGAAAAAATATAATAGAAGAAGCCATTTGATGCTCTACCAATTGCACAAGCTATTTAATTTAATCAGTGGCAGTGGAAAAGGCTGCAATAGTTTAGAAATGCGAAGTTATTGTTCCATATCTAAATAATAAAGGCTACCTACAATAATAACCTGATTTTCCTAATTAGAAACCACATTCAAAATTAGAACAAATTAAAACAGTATTCATTAATATATTACAGCAAGCGATCAAAATTTGTCTGATCCACTGTAAACTATTTTCAGGGCACAGACAAATCACTGGGATAAATGTAGCCAGAAAACTGTTGACACTGTATGACTGGAGAAATTCTTCATGAACCAAGTTTTGTTGTGACGGTACACTGAGTGTGTGAAGCAAGGCTCTGAAGGAATGGTGTGGAGGTGTTTTATCAAGTGCGCCATGCCTGGATGAGTAATGGAGGGAGAAATGACCCACTGTCCCGAGTGTACAGAAGTGACCTGGATTCCCTATTGCACATGGTGGATAAATGATCAAATGGCTGAAGTCAGATTTGGAGAAGAAAGCCAAATGTTTTGCATGATGTCAGTGACATTAGTGTGGATTGAAAAAAAAATTTACATTTGTATAGTATTTTGCACAACCACAGCCAAAGTCTCGGGTAGAATGCAGTCACTGTTGTGCATCGTAATGTGCCAAAGGAGAACTTTGACACCTGGTAGTTTTAGTTACCCTCTTGCTTATGATGAAAACATTACTGTCAGTAGTAAGTGGGAGGAGAACAGGTTGTAGATTGTTCGAGTTAAGGTCTGCAACCTTGTCATCAGTGAACAACTGTCCTGAATGTTCCCACTGTCCTGGCATTCAGTCCTTTCAGGAAGGATGTTATCGGTTTCCTGCAGCCTTGGTTTGGAGAAAGAGCTTCCTGATTTCATTTCTAAATGGCCTGCTTCTGGTTTGGATATTACACCCTCCTATTTTTGAATGTTAAGGCAAAAGAATTAATTCTCCATTATCATTTTGTGGAATCTGGATATAGGTTGCATCTCAACTGTTAAACTTGGGAGGCAATATTAGTTTTGGCATGATTTAGTCCTTCAGTATCTGATTTGGTCATGGGTGTATCCTCACTCCAAGCCAGTGTATTCTCCTTGGACTTTGTTTGTGATGTCATTTTATTTTCTTTATGATAAAGACCAACTTCTTGTTAGATCTTTGATCACTGTTTGCATCTTGGAGCTTATGTCCGCTTGGGACAAATCCCTGTCCTAAACCAGAACAACCTTTTTCTCACTATTGAATCACACATCCTAATGTTGTGTTGGATCCATCGCTTGCTTTACTGCTTGTTAAACTGCCTGTAGTCTCTGCTGACAGCTACACAACATGCTATAACTCCTAACTTGGCAGTTCCGCAAACTTGGACATAGAGCTCTTCATTCCTTCAGCTGGCCTGGATGAAAAGTAGAGGCTTCAGAAGTTGAGAGTGAGGCAGACCAGAGGGTCTGATACAAAATACACAGTTCTGGAAGTACTCAGCAGACCATGTCACTGGTGAAGAAAGAAACCGTTCACACCACTCTTTGCAGTGCTGCCAGCCCTGAGCATTTGCAGTATTTTGTTTCATTTGTCCGAGCACTTATCCTTGGGGGAACACCACTTTCCACACACCTTGCCAAATTGGGTGGCAAAATTTTGTCCTTACTGTTTATTTGCAACCTTCCCAAAAGTCTTGACTTGTATCGCATGTTATCTTAATTCAATCCACATCAATTTTTGTGAATAATCCCTGTTGGAAATTTTATCAGATTTCCTAAAATTGCAATGTAATTAGTCAGCACTTTTGGTGAGGCCCAAAAGTGGGCTTAAAGAAGGCTGGCCTACTTATCTGGAGTTATCCTTTGAAATCCCACCACAGAGGAAGGGGAATATAAATTGTAATAACGAAGGCTGGTCTCAAGAAGATGGACTACAAAACTACAGGATTGTTTTTATTTTTTCAAAATCCGTTATTGAATTCCTCAGAGAAAGAAATGCAGCGTTCTAGGCCAGTTTGGCCTATGTATGACTCCAGATCCATGGTACTGTAGTTGTCTACTGAAATGAACCAGCACGTCACTTTTAAGAGCCCCTTTGATAAGCAAATGAATATACAGCCAATCAAAGCTCAAAATAAACTTATGTATGTGTCACCATATACTGCCCTGAGATTCACTTTCATGCAGACGTTCACAGTTGACCAAAGAAATCCAAGAGAATCAATGAAAAACTACATGCAAACTAAGACTGACAAACAACCACTGTACAAAAGTAGACAATCTGTGCAAAAGCAAAGATAAGACATAATAATAAATTAATGCAGAGAACATGAGTTGTAGAGTCCTTGAAAGTCCATAGGCTGTGGAATCAGTTCATGAATTGAGGTGAGTAAATGGAGGGATATGGACCACCTGAAGAGGCAAAGGAGGTTGGGTGAGTAATTATTTTGGTACAACATCATTGACAGATGAGCTTATTCTGTGCTGTATTAGTTGCTCAGTTCAGAGGTAGTCATATTAGTAAATTGGTTCATCATTTCCACGTTTATTTTGCCTGCCATCCATACAGATTATTTTGTCACCTCAGCACATTGAGGTAATACACAGGAAAAGCAATAACAGAACGTGGAATATGAGAAAATGCAGTGCAGGCAGACGATAAGTTGCAAGGCTATAGTGCGATGGGCTTTTGATCTCAGAATCTATCTTAATGTGCAAGAGGGCCAGTTAATAGTCTTGTAATAGCAGAATAAAAGCTGTCCTTGAGCCTGGCTATACATGCTTTCAGGCTTCTGTACCTTCTGCCTGTTGGGAGGGGTGAGAAGAGCGAATATCCGAGTGGGTGGGACCTTTGATTATGCTGGCTGCTTTACCAAGGCAGCGAGAAGTGTAGACAGAGTCCCTGGAAGGGAGGTACGATCGCATGATGTGCTGAGCTGTGTCCATAAACCCTCTGCAGTCTCAGCTAGAGCAGTTGCCATACCAAACCATGATGTTGCTACGATTTTAAGAATTGTTAAGTGTCCACCGGGTCATACTAAATTTCTTTTGCCTCCTGGAAAAACTTGAGACACTAGTGTACTTTCTAGGCCATGGTGCCCACATGGTTTGTCCAGGACAGGCCATTGGTGATGTTCAAATAGATAGGGATGGGTACTAACTGTCGGGCCATGCCAGTGATGCCACTAAATGTGCATGTATGAAGAAAATTAGTTTCCCTTCTTTTATCTAACATGTTGGTAATTTCATCCAAAAAAGTAGACTGTAGACAAACTCTACCTCTCCTTCACCAATCCTCTCTGACTGTCCTTCATAAGTAGACATTTGCCTTAATGTTCATTTACTCTCTGACAGACTTTAGTAATTTGCTCAGAACTGGCCTTGAATGTGAAGGTTTCTATGATGTTATTGTGTTGCTTATGGTATTTATTGCCACTAGGTTCTGAGAGACATAGTATGGGAGAGTGACCTGGCTTGTTAGTTATCTGAGGAATGATTTAATAAAGACATATTTAGCTTCTGAACAATTTGTGTAATATGCACATTTAAAATAGAGCAAATAAACCCAGAATAACTCTTGCAGACCACCGGAGGTACAGTCAGGAGAGCAAGTTAAAGGTATGTTCAAACATAATCTGAGAAATGAAAGCAAGAGCAACATGCACAAAGTGCTGGAGCAGGTCAGACAGCATTGATGGAGGGGAGAGAATGCTGGATGCTTTGGACCAAGAGCCTTCCTCAAGAATGGGGGGGGGGGGGGTAAAAAGGGCAGTAGCCAGAATAAGAGGTTGGGAGAAGCACAAGCTGGTGAGTGAACCTGTATCCAGGTGAGGGCTAGAAGTAGGAAGGTGATATCTGTACCTGCCTGTGCTTTCCCTTCCTTCTTATCAATCCCTGACACCTGTCCCACTGTTCATTATGGTTGATCCTGATCCTCCTCCTGTCTCCAAAACCTTGCCAAATCCAGCCTTGAATATACTCCATGCTGGTCCATCCCCATTCCTCTCTTGGTCGGTTACAGCCTTCTGAACAAACATTATATTCCTTAATTCAGTCCTAGACGGCCAACCCCTTAGCCTGAGTTGTGCCCCTTTGTTTTAGGCTGTCCTGCATGATAAGAACACTTTCCCCACCTACCCTTTCAGTCCTTCTCTGAGTCAATGTGTCAGGATGTGACAGAGGGTGCTCTGTTTGAATGAGAGGAGGTATGCTTTGGAGTTCAGAAGAATGAGGGGCTATTGTATCAAAACGTATAACATCCCGATGGTACGTGACAAGGTATATGTTGAAATAATATCACATATGGAAAATCATAAACAGGGGCACATTTAAAACTGAGGTACATGGAAATTCCTTCTCCCAGAAAGGAGTGGATTTTTAGAATTTGCTGCTCCAGAGACTTATGCTGGCTAGCTCACGAGAAGTATTTAAAGTGAAGATGGATAAATCTTTGAAAAGGGTTTGTGGCCTATGGGGTTGCAGCACAGGGAATGAGTTGAAGCCTGGAGATGATCAGCCATGAGCCGATCGAATGGCAGCACAGCGTTGAGGAACCTTGTGATCTACTCCTGCTTTTAGTTCCTTGTATGCAGTGTGGTTAAGAATTTTTGAGTAAAACTTGTAGTACCAAAGTTGAATTGATGGATGGAAGGCCATTTGGCACAGGGACTGCTTTCAGACACTGATTCCTCTCTCCTTTCTATTGTGTGGGACTAATTTAACACACCTTTACTGGCCACTAATTGAAGCTCAAGGCCTATTATACCCTTTCAACAACTTGTTGTAATAATTTGTGTGATAAATTAGATGCATCTTTAACCTAATTGTTTAAATGGTTAGAGGTGTGTGGGAGGAGAGAGGCCTTATTCACAGTGTATTCAGCTTGCTGTCTGTGACTCACCATTATCTTCCACTCCAGCTTAAAGTTGTTTGTGGATGTGTGTGTGTGTGCTCATAAACCTAAGTGTTACATTTTTAATGCAGAGCTATGAATTCCTAATGTACAGTAAGGAACATTGAGCGATCAAACAGTAGTTTGTGGTGTATGTAATGAGGAGATGGAAAGACTCTGTTTAATCAATATGACTGTTTGTTTCAATATTAATGTTCTATTTCTGTGCAACTGCTTCATCACCAGTGTCCTTATAAAGGACATTGCCTCAGTTTGAAAACAATAGGCCTGCACACTCCTTGTGACCTTTGCAAATGTTGCATGAAAAGTACTGGGCTAATTTTTTTTTTGCAGTCTGTTTTAATGCTGGGCCAGCTTTGTAAAGACTGCTGTTATTTTTGACTGAATTAGCAGTGATGCATTGGATTCTGTGCACAGGATCACAGTGAAATTAAATGACGTCAACTCAGACTGTTTATATATTGAGTGAAGTAAAATGGGGATTGCTGGAAACACCTTGCAGGTCAGGCAGTGTGTGTGGAGAAAAGAAAACTGGTTGATGACCGTCCATTAGTACCTGGGAAATAAAAATTATAATGAAAAGAAGCAGGGGGAGGTGAGCAAAAAAGGGGAAGATTTGAGAGGGGAGTAGGCAGAAGAGGAAATAATCAATAATTACATTGGAAAATTTGTTTATTTTGTAATACATTGTGATGTGTATTGTAAAACCATTTTGCATGCCATCCATACTGATCATTTTATCATAGTGCGTTGCAGTAGTACAAAGGAAAGCTAACAGTACAGAATAAAATGTTATGAATACAGAACAAGTGGAATGTAGGCTGACAATAAGGTACTAGGCCTCTGAGGCAGATTGAAGTCAAGAGTCCATCTTGACTTTCTAGGGGACTGTTCAATGCTGTGGAATAGAAGCAGTCCTTGAGGCTGGTGGTGTGAGCTTTCAGGCTTTCGTGCCTTCTGCCTGATGGGAAAGAGGAGAAGAGAAAATGTCCAGGGTGGGTAGGGTCATTGTTTATACAGGCTGCTTTATTGGGTCCATGGCAGTTACTGTAAAAGGCTTGTGAGGAGGTTAGTGAATGACAATGATAGTCTAGTGCAAAATGGTTCTCTGAAATTACCAGAAGCAGCAGCAATTGTTTATTGTTGACCAAGTCTCCAATGGTCATTTGACCCATCAGGGACCTTGTGACCATGGTCTGAATGTCCCACGTTCTCCTTGTCATTCACCTCAGAAGCCACAAACTGGGATGGAAGCAAGTCAATTTCGATTCTGGGGGACTGTCTGAGAAGACAATTAGTCATCATGGTCAGAGGAATCGCTTCCTTCTATTCTCATTGCCTTGTAAGTTGTTGCCTTTCAGATCCTTCCAAATGCTGCAGCTGAATCCACCTCTGGGAGTGCCTTCCATACCTAAAGTACTCACAGTACAAAATAAAATCTTCCTCTCACAGTCATTGTTTCCTTCATCCTTGTAGTAATTCACACAGAATGGTGGAGGAACCCAGCAGGTTAGTTCACATTTATTGCAACAGTTAACAGAATATCACTTATTAAGAAACTGTCATTTAAGAGAAAAACATACATTGCAAAATTTAAATGAGGTTCAGATAGGTGCGTGGATGAAAGGGGTATGGAGTGCTATGCCTTGGGTGTGTGTAGATGGGACTAGGCAGAACAACGGGTTGTCCCAGGTCAGATGGGCCAAAGGGCCTGTTTCTGTGCTGAGCAAAGACAAAGGTCATGCAGAATCTATATGCTCTTAAATCTATATATGCTTGTATCTATTTGCAATCTTTGCCTTCTAGTTCTTGAACCCTTAGTTGTTGGAACAGTTAGTCCATAAATTTAGTGATTTTTTTAAACCTTTTAAAGACCTAGATAATGTGTGTGGAGAGGTGTACAAAATTATGAGGGGTATTAATAAGATAAATACATGCAGGCTTTCTCCCTTGACATTGGGCGATGCTAGAATTGAATGTCATAGGTTTCAAAGGTACATTTAATGTCAGAGCAATGTATACAATATACATCCTGAAATTCTTTTTCTTCACAACCATCCATGAAAACAGAGGAGTGTCCCAAAGAATGAATGACAGTTAAATGTTGGAACCCCAAAGCCCCTGCAGCTCCTCCCATCCACGCATAAGTAGCAGCAAAGTGACGATCCCCCCTCCCCCACCAGCAAAACGTCATTGGTGCTCCCCCAAGCATGCAGCAAAACAACAATAAAGACAGACTTGCTGTTCCCCAGAGATTACTTGTTCACCCGGTAGTTTGACATGCCACAGCCTCCCCCTCCCCCTCCCCCGGCACGCCAGTCTTCTAGACTGCGTCCTTGGTGTAGGGTGAGAGGTGAAATATTTAAGGGGAACTTGACGGGGAACTCTTCACTCAGAGTAGTGGCATGAGTTACCGGGCAATAGAGGCATGGAGCAATTAAAACAGAAAGCAACAAATACTGGACTGCAAGTGTTGTATTTGAATGCACCCTGCAGGAGTAAAATGGACAGTCTTGAACTTCAGCTACAGATTGGCAAATGTGACATTGTGGCCATCTCTGAAACTTGTCTAAAGGATGGCTGCCATTGGGAGCTGAGCGTCCAAGGATATACAGTATATCAGAAAGATAGGTTAGTAGGCAGAGGGGGTGCTGAGGCTTTGTGTATAAGAAATAATATAAAATTAGGAAGAGATGACCTAGGATTGGAAGGTGTAGGGTCTCTGTTTTGAGTTAAGAAATGGCAAAGGTAAAAGGACCTTAATGGCAGTTCTATACAGGCCTCCAAACAGCAGCCGGGATGTGGATTACAAATTATAGCAGGAGATAGACATAGTGTGTCAGAAAGGCAATGTCATGATAATCGTTGAGGATTTTAACATGAAAGCGGATTGGGAAAACCAGGTCCATAATGGACCTCGAGAGAGAATTTGTAGAATGTCTAAGGGATGGCTTTTTAGAACTGCTTGTTGTTGAGCCCACTAGGGGATCGGCTGTGCTGGATTGGGTGTTGTGCAATGATCCAGAGGTGATAAGAGAGCTTAAGGTTAAGGAACGCTTAGGGAACAGTGATCACGATATGATCGAGTTCACATTGGATTTTATTTTTTTCCCTCTCAAATTTCATTGTGTTGGTAGTTCAGTGGAACAGAGGAAATTACAATGGCATGAGAGTGGAACCGGCTGAAGTTGACTGGAAAGGGACATTTGCAGGAAGGACAGCAGAGCAGCAATGGCTGGAGTTTTTGCAAAAAATGATGGAAGTGCAAGACAGATAAATTCCAAATAAGAAGAAATTTTCAAAGGGAAGAAGGAAGTGAAGTCAGAACCAAAGTAAAAGCAAAAGAGAGGGCATACAAGGAAGCCAGAGCTAGTGGGAAGATAGAGGATTGGGGAGCTTTTTAAAAGCTAGCAGAAGGAAACTAAGAAGGTCATTAGGAAGGAAAAGATGGGCTGGCTGGTGGCACAATGACATCAGCGCCAGACCCCGGAACAGAAGTTCCCGGGTTCGAATCCAGTCGGGGCCGCTCCTGAGTACGTTTTCCATCCGTGCTGGGTTGAGTGTCGAGATCGCAACTCGATCTTGTAAAATAAAAAAGGAAGGGAAAAATACTGCGAAAGTGTCTGTGTGAGGAGTGGCGCGCCACACAGTCTCTCTCTCTCTCTCTCTCTCTCTCTCTCTCTCTCTCTCTCTCTCTCACTCCACGCCTTGTAAAGGCTTGAAAAAGACATCATCGCACAGACGCACACGCCAAAAAAAGGAAGAAAAAGATGACTTATGAAAGGAAGCTGGCGACTAATACCAAAGAAGATACTCAAAACTTGTTTAAGTATATAAAGGGTAAAAAAGAGTCGAGGGTAGATATAGAGCCAATACAAAATCATGCTGGAAATACTGTAATCAGAGATGGCAGAGGAACTGAATGCGTATATTGCATCAGTCTTCACAGTGGAAGATGTCTGCAGTATACTGGACATTCAAGAGTGTCAGGGAAGTGAAGTATGTACAGTGAAAATTATGACTGAGAAGGTGCTCAGGAAGCTTAATGGTATGAGGGTGGATAAATCTCCTCACCTGATGGAATGCTGGAGAGATCGCAGAGGCATTAACGTTGATCTTTCAAGAATCAATGGATTCTGGCATTGTACCGGATGACGGGAACATTGCAGCTGTTACTCCACTAAGAAAGGTGAGAGGCAGCAGAAAGGAAACTATAGACCTGTTCACCTGACATCAGTGGTTGGGAAGTTTGTTGGAATCTATTGTTAGGGATGAGATTACAGAATACCTGCAGGCACATGACAAGGTGGCTCAAAGCCAGCATGGTTTCCTGAAAGGAAAATCCTGTCTGACTAACCTATTGCAATTTTTTTGAGGAAACTTCAAGCAGGGATGACAAAGGAGATGTAGTAGATGTGATGTACTTGGATCTTCAGAAGGCCTTTGACAAGGTGCCGTACATGAGGCCGATAAGCAAGATAAGAACCCATGGAATTACAGGGGAGTTGCTAGCATGGGTGAAGCATTGGCTGGTCGGCAAAAACCAGAGAGTGGGAATAAACGGATCCTATTCTGGCTGGCTGCTGGTTACCAGTGGAGTTCCAAGGGGGTCGGTGTTGGGACCGCTAGTTTTTACAATGTATGTTAATGATTTGGACTATGGTATTAATGGATTTGTGGCTAAATTTGCCATTGATATAAAGATAGGTGGAAGAGCAGGTAGTGTTGAGGAAACAGACTGCAGAGAGACTTAGATAGTTTAGGGGAATGGGCAAGGAAGTGGCAAATGAAATACAATGTTGGAAAGTGTATGGTCATGCATGTTGGTGAAAGCAATAAATGGGCAGACTATTATTTAGGTGGGGATAGAATTCAAAATGCAGAGATGCAAAGGGACTTAGGAGTCCTTGTGCACGATACCCTAAAAGTTAACCTCCAGGTTGAGTCAGTGGTGAAGAAGGCGAATGCAATGTTGGCATTCGTTTCTAGAGGTATAGAATATAAGAGCAGGGATGTGATATTGAGGCTCTATAAGGCACTCATGAGACCACATTTGGAGTATTGTGTGCAGTTTTGGGCTCCTTATTTTAGAAAAGGATATACTGACATTGGAGATGGTTCAGAGATGATTCACAAGAATGATTCCAGGAATGAAAGGGTTACCGTATGAGGAACGTCTGGCAGCTCTTGGGCTGTATTCCCTGGAGTTCAGGAGAATGAGGGGGGATCTCATAGAAACATTCTGAATGTTAAAAGGCCTGAACAGATTAGATATGGCAAAGTTATTTCCCATGGTAGGGGATTCTAGGACAAGAGGGCACAACTTCAGGATTGAAGGACGTCCTTTTAGAACTGAGATGCAGAGAAATTACTTTAGTCAGAGGGTGGTAAATCTGTGGAATTTGTTGTCACGAGTGGCTGTGGAGGCCAAGTCATTGGGTGTTTTTAAGGCAGAGATAGATAGGTTCTTGATTAGCCAGGGCATCAAAGGGTATGGGGTGAAGGTAGGGGAGTGGGGATGACTGGAAGAATTGGATCAGCCCATGATTGAATGGCAGAGTAGTCTCGATGGGCCAAATGGCCTGCTTCTGCTCCTATTTCTTTTGGTCTTGTGGTCTAAATGTGGAATGAGCTGCTAAGGTCGGCTGTGGATGCAAATTCAATTGTAATATTTATGGTAAGCTTTTTAAGTATATTGATGGGAGAG
Source organism: Mobula birostris (assembly GCF_030028105.1). Classification (NCBI taxonomy): domain Eukaryota; kingdom Metazoa; phylum Chordata; class Chondrichthyes; order Myliobatiformes; family Myliobatidae; genus Mobula; species Mobula birostris. Next base: position 87,722,854 of record NC_092370.1, on the reverse strand, counting down.
GTACGGAGGGCTATGGTCTGGATATGGGTGGATGGAACTAGGCAGGAAAACAGGTTGGCATGGTCTAGATGGGCTGAAGGGCCTGTTTCTGTGCTCTATGACATCAGAACAAATGCCAGCACATAATGTGTGTGCATGCAGCTACATTTCAGATCCACTGCACCAGGAACGGGGCAATTTGCACATCACACTGAGTTCCAAGCCGGGCATCAAAGAATGACTGTGCAATAAAAATAATATTGCACTTCCCAGCCTCATCGTTGTGCTGAGGTAGTACATGTCAATAAGAATATTTACAGTTAGCTTGCTTTGTTGCTGATTTACAAAGAGCCTTTTCCTTTGTAAAATGGGTGCAAAACATACTTGGGCAGGATAAATTGTTGGTCGTTGTGCTGGTAAATACCTTGGGGCAGGGTTGTTTTGGAGGCTTGTAGTTTGAGTGCTGTAGCTGTGGACCTCCTCATTTGGGGGGGGAGTGTGTGTGTGTATGTTTTGAGCTAATGTTTATCAGTTACCTATCTGCATCATTGACACAGGGAATCCTTTGAAATGTTGGTAGTTGGGATAATCCTTTCTAGCCAAGGTTTCACTTGTAGGGTTAATGTGGCTTTCTTATTTTGATACTCCATGATCCATATGGACTCCTGCACATTGGAATCAGCCCTGTTAGCTTAATTTGTCTGTGCCAACTGTACCCATTGGCGCATGTTTGGCACCCAACTCTCTCTATTGTCTCTATCTGCACTGCTCTTTTTCTGCATCCGTAACACTATATTCTGCATTTTAGTGAGGGATATAGAGATATAGATCCTTGTGCATGTGACAATAATAAATGAATTAACGTACATAAACTTCCAAGAATCACATCGTGATTAAGTACTTTAAAGCTTCTGTGCAGCCAGTCCGGTGTATTTGAGCTGAGATTTATTTTGAGCTCTGAGGAATTGAGCATTGAGATCACAAAAGATATTTGAATGGCCCAGTGTTTAGAAGCACTTTTAATTTGAAGCCAATAACTGACTTGAGTGCCTGTACCTATATTATTTTTGTTGCCTGAGATGTTGATGTCTAGTCTATTAGACTGATTGTGAAGATTGGCAATTTGTACTCTCAAGTTTTTGGTATCTTGGTCACTGATTCTAGATTTCAGCTTTGGGAAAACTGAGGATGTGCATTTGTACATCCGGGAGCCCTGAGAAGAGGTGTTACATGCTTGTCCATTCTTGTCTAATTATGACATTTGTTACTATTATTATCTTCCAGTGTTGGCGGGGACTTGCATTTCTAGCTCAGAGAATCAGAGTTCAAGAGAAATGGCAATGAAATGTCAGTGATAGATTAATAGAAAATTATTGACTTGTATGAAAATATCTGCCTAGTGTGGGCGGATGGCCAGACTCCTCTGAGTTCTGCCTTGGTTGCCTAGCAACCTGAAATGAAAGCGAGTGGTGGTTAAAGTTGTGCTGACAAAGGTATCACTGCTTTTTTTAAAGTGTCCATTCATTTCCCAGGACTTACACTTGTTGTCCTTGATGGTTACCACAGTTAAATGATGGTTCGTGAGGCAATCCATGTGGTAAAACTAGTGCCACAGTACTTGAGTATTGAGTTACAGATTTCAATCCAACAATCTACTTCCAGATGGCCCATGTTCCACCTGCTGTTGTACTTCCTAGTGGTAGAGGTTTTGTGTTTGGGAAGTGCTGTCGGAGTTGTCCGGAATTGGAACTGGTTTGTTATTGTCACGTAGATGCACTGAAAAGCTTGTTTACACAGATCACGTCATTACACATTGCAGTAGAGGTACGAGGAGAACATAGAGAACAAGGTAAAACGACAACAATTCAGAATAAAATACAACACCATAAAGGGAGTGCAGGTAAACAGTAAAATGAGGTAGATTGTGAGGTCAAGAATCTGTCTCATCATACAAGGAAACCATTTAATACCTTTTATAAAAGCAGGGTAGAAGCTGGTTAGTGTTTCCAGGATTTTGAATCTTCTGCCAATAGAAGAGCAGAGAAGAGATCATGTCTGGGGTGTGTGGAGTCTTTGATAATGCTGCTGCTTTACTAAGCAAAGTATAGAGGGGAAGCTGGTTTCCATGATGTGCTGAACTGTGTCCACAACCCTGCAGTTTCTTGCAGTCAGGTGCAGAGCAGTTACCATGCTAAGCTATGATGCATCTGCGTAAGATGCTTTCTATGGTGCATCAATCGAAATTAGTTAGAGTTGACCTGCCAATAATGGGCATAATTCCAGGGTCAAGTAAAGGCAGTGCATTTATCAGATAGTACACACTCTAGCCACTGTGCGCCATTGGCAGAGTGAATGATCATATTAGAGATAATAGGCTGCTCTTTCCTGGATGGTGTAAAATCTGTTTGTCCTTCAACTACACAGGCATGTGAGGAGTAGCTCATCGCACTTGTAATTTGTACTTTGTAGGTTGGAACATTCCATTGATATGCAAGATTAGATTAGATGCACACTAGGTCAGATTTGATTCATTTATAGCAGTGCGCAGTCCTAACCTGTGCTGCTGTGCAGCACTGAGCGTGCCCAGCATTGTTGAAGTTGCTGTCCATCAGACTAGATAGTAAATCTCCTGAGGTGGAAGATATCCCACAGTAATAATTATTCCTAGACATTTGTTCATCCTGGCAAAAAAAAAATTGGAGTCAACTTGCTATCAAGGTATGTATGTATCACCAAATACTGTCCTGAGAATCAGTTTCTTGTAGGCATTCACAGTGGAATCAGTGGAAAAACTACACCCAAATAAAGATGACAAGCAACCAATGTACAAAAGAAGATAATCTGTGCAAATAGCAATAATAATACTGAGACCACAAGCTATGGAATCCTTGAATGGAGTCAGTAGGTTGCGTTCAGTGATGTGGTGAGTGAAGTTATCCACGCTGGTTCAGGAGCCTGGTGGCTGAAGGATAATAACTGTTCCTGAGGCTCCTGTACGTCCTTCCTGATGGCCTCAGCAAGAAGAGAGTATGTCCTGGATGGTGGGGGTCCTTCATGGATACTGATACCTTATGGCAGTACATTTTGTAAATGTGTTCAGTGATGGGGAGGGCTTTGTCTGTGATGAACTGACTTTATCTGTTACGTTTTTGTAGCCTTTTTTTTTCCTGTGCTTGTGCAGTGATGGTTCCATACCAGGCCGTGACATCACCAGACAGGATACTCTGCATTGTGCGTCTATAGATGTTTGCTAAAGTTTTAGATGATGTGCCGAAAGTGCGCAAGCGTCTAAGAAAGTAAAGGCACTGCCGTGCTTCCATTGAAATGGCACTTATGTGCTGGTTCCAGGACAGATCCTCTGATATGATAACGGCCAGGAATTTAAAGTTACTGACCCTCTCCATCTCAAACCCCCTAATGAGCACTGGCTCATGGATCCCAGATTTCTTCAGCTTAGTAAAGCAGCCTGATGTGTCTCTTGTTAAATAGTTGCTGACGTCACAAGTGAATCTGTAGCTTGAAACTAATGTTTTGGTTCTGTGTTATAGCAGTTGTTGTATCGGGAATTCATCAATCACAACTCACTGCCAACATAAAAATTCACTTTCATAAAGCCATAACATAGGAGCAGAATCAATCCATTCAGCTTATTGGTTGTCCCGCCATTCAAACATGGCAGACTTTTTTCTCACGAAGAAGAGAAAATCCGCAGATGCAGGAAAGCTGAGCAACACGCACAAAATGATGGAGGAACTCAGCAGCTCAGGCAGCATCTATGAAAAAGAGTACAGTGGACACTTTAGGCCAAAACCTTTCGACAGGATATATTTTTTTTCTCAGTCGCATTCTCCTACTATATCCCTTAACCTCCTTTCCAATCAAATTTTTCAATCTCTGCCTTAGAATCCATAGCTCTCTATGGGAATGAATTCACCGTCCTCAAGCTGAAGAAAGACCTCCTCATCTCAGTTTAAGAAGGGCACCCATTTATTCCGAGGCTGTGCCTGTGGATCCTAAACTATCCTAATAATAAATGATCCTCTCCACATCCACTCTAGACAGGTCTTTCAGTATTCTCTAAGTTTCAGTGAGATTTCAACCTAATTCTTTCCCACCCACCCCCCCCCCCCAACACACACACACCCTCGTCCTTGTGAATTTTTTCAAGTACGGGATCAGAGAAACTTGTCATTCGTCATACACAGAAAACCTGCAGCACAATACAGGCCCTTCGGCCCACAAAGCTGTGCCGAAAACATATTTACTTTAGAAATTACCTAGGGTTACCCACAGTCCTTTATTTTCTAAGCTGCATGTACCTGTCTAAGAGTCTCTTAAAAGACTCTGTTGTATCTGCCTCCACCACTGTCGCCGGCAGCCCATTCCACGTGAGCTCCCTACATGATGGATGCTACTTGCTTGAGTCACTGCGTTTTGAAGGTGTCCTTGATGGTGTGGAGGGTTGTGCCCATGATGCAGCAAGCTAAGTCTACACCCCTTTGTGATCCTGTGCATTGGAGTCTCAGTACCAGCCAGTGATGCAACCGGTCAGAATGGTCTCCACTGTACATGTATGGAAATGTAAAAATCCTCAAACTTGTGAAGAAGTAGAGCCTCTGCATGCTTTCTTTGTGATGGCATCCCTGCGTGGGTTCGGAATAGGTCTTCTGAAATGTTCATGAAATGGTTGGGCAGTTGGAGAGGCGAAGTTTTCACTCTGTAACATTGCTTGTCTGTGTTGGGCTCGGGTCTCTGATACAACTGAAGCCAACTGGTCAGCTTTTCACTCACTGACCAATATCCATGGCAATTGTTGCTGCTGAAGTAATTTGTATTATTCATCAGCCAAAATCCTCCAGTTGCTGCTAAATTATGCAAAAGCTAAATGCTGTGGGTGTTGGAAATCTGAAAGAAAACCCAGAAAATCCTTTAAGTGTTCTGCAGGTCAGTTAACATTGGTCGAGAGAGTTCATGATTGAGTCTATCTCCAGTTACTCAAGGAAGCAATTATTGGATAGGCCATTGAATAGTAACTAAACTGTTTCATATAATATGCTTTTCAAAAAAGGGTTTCCTCATTTGGAGGTTTGTGCTTGTCAAAATATCTGCTTTTTTTTTGTTATAAGTTCCTCTTCATTCCTGTGGGTTTTGGATGTGATGGAGGAGGAGCGGGACAAAGGTGAATGTAAGCTGTATGGTATTCTGGTGGAGAATTGGCCATGGCTATGTTTCTCATATGACTGAGGAGGGAAGAGTAAGGGAGATCTGACCTGGGGAACAGTTTGGAACAGGGAATTATTACCAACTTGCCAAAAAATAAAATCAGAATTATATAACCAGAGAGAGTAAGAGAACTGAAAACTGCTGGAGATTTTTCCTGGTATAAAGTTGTTGGGAGGGGGAGGGAGAGAGAATAAATAAATAAATAAATAAATATGATTTGGCCCATCAGATTACTGCTAGCTCATTGAAAGAGGTATCCACTTCATCCCATTCATCTCTAATGCTGCATTTCATTTCTCTTTTCCAACCATTTCTCCAATTCCCTGTTGAAGAGTAATGCTCAGTCCATTTGGGTAACAAATAATCATTCTCAGCATTTGTTGAAGGCAGACCTCCTCACTTTCCTCTTGCCCAAATGTTTTGGAATTTAAAAGGGTTCTTAGATCATATTCTTTCCCCACAACCAGTGGAACCATTTTCTTCTGCCTCCCTTTTTTTTTTAAAGCAGAATGTCTACTGAACTAGTCCCATTTGCCTGTATTTGGCCCATATCCATCTAACTCCTTCCCAGCCAAACTCTTTGTTAATGCTGTAACTGTTCCCAACTTTATCTGCCAGCTTTTTTTCCATATACTCCCCATCCTCTGTGTGGGGGAAAAGTTTCCACCTCGGGTCCCTTTTAAATCTTTTCCCTCTCCCTTTAAACTAATTTTGGATTCTTTTACCCCGGGGAAAAGACTTTGGCTATTCACCTTATCTATGTCCCTTATGATTTCAGAACCAGAATTGGAGTCAGAATCAGGTTTAATATCACTGGTATATAGTATGTTGTTTTGAGCAGCAGTACAATGCAATACATAATAAAATGCTATAAATTACAATAAGAAATATGTTTAAATAAAATTAAATAAGTAGAGCGAGAAAGTAAAAGAAAAGTGATGCAGTGTAATGAGTTAATTGTCCATCCAGAAATCTGATGGCAGCGGGAAAGAAGCTGTTCCTGAAATATTGTGTGTGTCTTCAGCCTCCTGTACCTCTTCCCTGATGGTAGCAATGAGAAGAGCGCATGCCCTGGCTGATGGGGGCCCTTAATATTGGATGCTGCCTTTTTGAGGCATTACTTTTTGAAGGTGTCCTTGGTGCTGGAGCCCATAATAGACCTGGCTGAGATTGTAAATTTTTGCAGCTTTTTCCAGCCCTGTGCAGTGGCCCCTCCATGCCAGACGATGATGTAATCAGAAGGATTGCTCTCTGTGGTACATTTGTGAGAGTCTTTGGTGATATACCAAGTTACCTCAAACTCCCAATGAAATGTAGCCGCCTTTGTAATTGCATCAGTATGTTGGGCCCAGCATAGAGTTTCAGAGATGTTGAAACCCAGAAACTTTAAACTGTTCACCCTTTCTACTGCTGATCCCTCAATAAGGACTGTATGTTCCCTCGACTTTCCCCTCCTAAAGTCCACAATCAATTGCTTGGTCTTACTTTGTTGAGTACAAGGTTGTTGTTTTGACACCACTCAACCAGCTGATCTATCTCAATCACTACGCCTCCTCCTCTCCATCTGAAATTCTGCCAACAATAGTTATATCATCGGCAAATTTATAGATTGTGTGTGAGCTATGCCTAACCACACAGTCGTGGGTGTAGAGAGAATAGAGCAGTGGGCTAAGCACACACCCTTGAGGTGCGGCAGTGTTGATTGTCAGCGAGGTGGAGATGTTATTTCTGATCCATACTGATTGTGGTCTTCCGATGAGGAAGTCAAGGAGCCAGTTGCAGAGGGAAGTAGAGAAGATCAGGCTTTGGATCTTATTGGTTAACACTGAGGATATGATGGTGTTTGAATGCTGAGCTGCAATCATTAAACAGCAGCCTGATAAAGGTATTACTATTGTCCAAGAGATCCAAGTGGAAAGCCAGTGAGGTTGTATCTGCTATAGACCTAGTGTGTCGATAGGAAAATTGCATCAGGTCCAGGTCCTTGCTTAGGCAGGAGTTGATTCTGCCCATAACTAATCTCTCAAAGCACTTCATCACAGTAGATGTGAGTGCCACTGGGCGATGGCCTTTGAGGCAGCTGGCCCTGCTATTCTTGGACACTGCTATAATTGTCACTCTTTTGAAGTAGGTGGGAGCCCCCAACTGCAGCATTGCGAGATTAAAGAATTTATAAATCTCTAGGGTCACTCCTCACCCTCCTATCATCCAGGGAAAAAAAATATTCTGAGCCCATCCAGTCTCTCGTTATAACTCAAGCTTTCCAATCCCAAGTAATGAAAAGTTGTGAATCCTTTTACTTCAATGAGGAATGAATGAGCTAGTAGAAAATCTGCTCGTGCGAGTTTATAACAAGTGGCTACACATAAAAGGTTCTCAGTGAGATTGACAGGGTAAAAGCTGACAGGATATTTTGCTTGTTGGTGTCGTAGATCACGGAGACATCATTTCAAATTAAGGGTCACCTGTTTAATATGGAGATAACAAATTTCTTCAGAGTGTTGGCCATTCCCTTTCCTACAAATCCACAGATCCCTGTGTCTGTCCTTTATGCCTTTTTTTCTTAGAGTCCCTCTCCTATCCCTGTAGGATTATGTAATCCAGAAAGATGTAGAACCTGTACATTGAGGTTTTTGGACTGAAGGGCAAACATGGTTTATGAAACAGGCAGTGAATTAGAGTTGAGGTTAAGGTAAGATCAACCATGATTTTGTGGAAAAGCCTCAATAGGAAATGAGGCTCTTTTCCTTCAATAAATAAGGATCAGCAGATGCTGGGAATCTGTGGGGGCGGGGGATGCTGAAAACACTCAATAATTCACATTGCGTTAGTGGAAAGAGAAAGGGTTAACCTTTTGGGTCAAAGACCTTTAGTCAGAACTCTCCTTTTTGTTCTGTACCTGAGGTTGAAAGAAGCAGGCCAAGTTTTCTGTCAGCATTGAGATAGGCTGAATGGCTTACTTGTGCTTGATCAAAGTCCCTCAGTTTGAACAGTATCATCAGATTCAGACCAAAAATTTCCTGTGTGGCCAGAGTAATGTCTTCTGTAAATGTGTTCACAGGTGTTGTGGCAAAACTTACTGGGTTACTGGTTTTATGTTGGTCGCTTCTAAGTAACTGTATACAATGTCTTTGACAATTTTTTGCACGTACACAGATGCTACTAGACCAGTTGAGTTCCTCCAGCAAATTGTTCGTTTGCTCTAGGTTCCTGCATCTTTTGGTGGTCAGGTGCAGCTTTTTGATCAGTGGCTTCAACAACCACTAGGTGGTACAGTGATATATATTTTAATTCCAGAGCAATGATACCTAGTTTTTGAATTGGAATCAGGTTTTATTTTTACTGACGTATGTCATGAAATTTGTTCACAGCAATACAATGCAGTACATAAAGGTTACAATAAGGAATACAGTGGATTCTGTTTAATTAGGACTCACCGGGACCCATACGTTTTGGCTCAATTAAGCGGCTTTCCCAATTAGCTCAAGTTTAATGGAAATACAAAGTTAAAAAACCAAACTGCTATTTTAAACTGAGTAACAAATTTTGTATTTAAATGAAAAACTGAAAATAAATGTACACTAGAAAAACTGCTGCACTACTATAAAACTGTTTTAGTCCCTAAAAGTTATCAACAGAGGAATCCATCCAGTGTATGCTGCCATGTTATTTTGATTGACAGGAAATGAAAGAGCAATAGTACAGGCACCTAGTGCAAATAATCGATCAATTATACAATCCTTTGCTTTCTTTGGACCTGATAGTGTTGTGTATTCGGGGAGTTTTGTAGATTTCCATGTTTCTGCATGTACAGTCTCAGCATGTGCTTTCTTGAATGTAATGCGGTGCCAACACTTCCATTCAGACAGTTATACAGGAGCCTAAGGATCTACCCTCAGTATTTGAGGAATTGCTCTTCCCTTCCAACATCAGATTTCTTAGTAGTTCATGAATTTTACCCCACTATTTTGTTCTTTTGGCACTACCAACCTTTTATATACAGTGGATTCCTTCCAATGTAGCCAGCCATTTCTACTCTTTTTTTAAAAAAGATAATTATTATAACATAGTACCCACTCGACTGACTTTTTCCCCTTGCGTGAAAAAGAACCTTGTCACACTGCTTTTTAACTGGACCAATGTTTTCTTTTTTTTAAAAAAAACTTGAATGCCTCACTGTACTTCAACAGGTAGGTAGACATCTTGAGTTTGTTTAAAACTTCTTTGTTGCCATTGTTATGTTTTCCTCATTTGCTCATCACCTCCCTCTAGTTTCCCCCTCCTTCCCTTTCTTCCATGGTCCACTGTCCTCTCCTATTACGTTCCTCCTTCTGCAGCCCATTACCTCTTCTACTTGTCCTCTCCCAACTGCTTACTTCATCCTTCCTCCTTTTGATTGCTCGGGGTATAACTAGCTGATGTATACTAAGCGAATTGAGCAGTATTTTGAAGCAAATGAAATAGCCAATGATAAGCAAGTGCCAGTTTTGCTGAATGCACAGGGGTTAAAAGGCATACTGTTTGCTTAGGAATTTAACTGCTCCAACCAAGCCTGCTGAAATGAGCTTTGCTGATGCTGTGAAAGTAACGCAGAAACATTTAGAACCAAAACCATTGTTGATTGCAAAACACTTTAGGTTTCTGAAGCAAAATTAAAAGGAAATGGAAGCAACACACATCAAAGTTGCTGGTGAACGCAGCAGACCAGGCAGCATCTCTAGGAAGAGGTGCAGTCGACGTTTCAGGCCGAGACCCTTCGTCAGGACTAACTGAAGGAAGAGTGAATAAGAGATTTGAGTAAGAGAGGTCTCGGCCTGAAACGTCGACTGCACCTCTTCCTAGAGATGCTGCCTGGCCTGCTGCATTCACCAGCAACTTTTATGTGTGTTGCTTGAATTTCCAGCATCTGCAGAATTCCTGTTTGCGTTTAAAAGGAAATGGAGCCTGTTTTAGCATGTGTGGCTGAACTGAAGTTGTTTCAGCATTGTCAGTTCAGTAAAGGGGATAATAATGCACTGAGATGTTGTTTAGTTTGTGGAATCTTAGAAGAAAACATTCAAAAAGTGGCTCCTAACTGAAGCAAAAAGAGCAGATGAAATAGCTATGTCAATGGAAACAGCAGACAGAGACACCATTGAGTTGTAGTCAGGAATGAAGGTGAGCGTGAACAAAATTGCAAAGTCTAAACAGAAACCGGCCTGGCCAAACAAAGGTGTATTACCATTGTGGCAGGGGCTCCTATACACCAGACCCATGCAGGTTTAAAGATGGAACTTGCAGAAAATGGCACAAAGTGGGACAAAAGCATGTCAGGCAGACAAAAATAAATGGACTATTCAGGGAAGAGAAAAAGATAAAAAGCCAAGTTGCACTAATCTGCATACTGTTGATGAAAAGTCTGATAATGATAAGAATGACACAGGACTGAGTAGCCTTAAGATTTACAGTGTGAAAACTGACAATAGACAAGCAATATGGCTCACACCAGAAGTGAGCAGTAAATTAATTTAAATGGAATTGGCTGTTTCAGAAATTCCACAAGATGAGTATGAACAGCATTTCAAAGATACTGAACTGAAGCCTGCAGATATCCAACTAAGGACTGGCCATTCCTGGATATGTACTGTCTCGCCAGCAGGACAGACTGAGCAGAGGTCTGTGGTGTGTGTGTGTGTGTGTGTGTGAGAGAGAGAGAGATATATATATATATATATATACACACACACACACACACACACACACACACACACACACACACACACACACACCCTGGCAACTCTCAACATTGACTCTGGACCTCATAAAGTCTCATGGCACCAGGTGAAACATGGGCAAGAAAGCCTCCTGCTAATTACCATGTACTGTCCTCCCTCAATTGCTGAATCAGTACTTCATGTTGAGCAGCACTTGGAGGAGGTATTGAGAAGGCAAGGGCACAGAATGTACTCTGGGTGGGGGACTTCAATGTCCATCACCAGGAGTTGCTCGGTGGTACCACCACAGACTGAGCTGGTCTGGTCCTACTGGACATAGCTACTAGACTGGGACTACAGCAGGTGGTGTGGAAACCAACAAGGGGGAAAAATACACTTGACCTCATTCTCACCAACCTGCCTGCCACGGAAGCATCTGTCCATGACAGCACTGGTAGAAGTGACCACCACACAGAATTTGTGGAGACTAAATCCCAGCTCCACATTGAAGAGACCATGTTGTGTGGCACTACCACCATGCTAAATGGGATAGACTTTGAACAGATCTAGCAGCCGAAGACTGGGCATCTATGAGGTGCTGTGGGCCATCAGCAACAGCAGAATTGTACTCAACTATAATCTGTAACCTCATGGCCCAGCGTATTCCCCACTCTAACATTACCACCAGGCCAATGGTTCAGCTCTGGTTCAATGAAGAGTGCAGGAGGGCATGCCGAGAACAACACCAGGCATGCCTCAATATGAGGCGTCACCCTGGTGAAGCCACAATACAGGACTACTAGCATGCCAAACACCATAAGCAGATAGTAATAGACAGAGCTAAGGGGTCCCACAACCAACAGATCAGATCCAAGCTCTGTAATCCTGCCACATCCAGCCATGAATGGTGTTGGACAATCAATTAACTCTCTGGATGAGGAGGCTCCACAAATACCCCCATCCTCAATGACAGAGGAGCCCAGCAAACCTGTGCAAAAGACAAGGCTGAGGCATTTGCAACAAACTTCAGTCAGAAGTGCTGAGTAGATGATCCAGCTCGGCTTCCTCCAGAAGTCCCCAGCTTCCCAGATGTCAGTATGCAGACAATCCGATTCACTCCACGTGATATCAAGAAACAGCTGAAAGCACTGGATACTGCAAAGGCTATGGGCCCAAACAAAATCCCAGTAGTAGTTCTGAAAACTTGTGCTCCAGAACTTGCCACGCCACTAGCCAAGCCTTTTCAGTACAACTACAACACCGGCATCTACCTGGCAATGTGGAAAATTGCCCAGGTATGTCCTGTACACAAGAAACAGGATGTCCAACACAGCCAATTACCACCCTATCAGCCTATTCTCAATCATCAGCAAAGTCATGGAAGGGGTCATAACAGTGCTATCATGCAGCACCTGCTCGGCAATAACCTGCTTACGGATGCCCAGTTCGGGTTCCATCAAGGCCACTCAGCTCCTGGCCTCATCACCTCCTTGGTCCAAACATGGACCAAAGATCTAAATACCAGAAGTGAGATGAGAGTGACAGCCCTCGACATCAAGGCAGCATTTGACCAAGTATGGCATCGGGGTGCCCTAGCTAAAAGGGAATTAGGGGGAAAATGCTCCACTGGTTGGATGCAGACCTGACGCAAAGGAAGATGGTTGTGGTGGTTGGAGGTCAATCATCTCATCCTCAGGACATCACTGCAGGAGTTCCTCAGGGAAGTGTCCTAGGACCACCCCCCCCCCCAATCTTCAGCTGTTTCGTCAATGACTTTCCTTCCGTCATAAGGTCAGAAGCGGGGATGTTCACAGATGACTGTACAATGTTCACTATGTAAGGAGTCATGAAGTACTGTCTACACATAGTGTGTACTATCTACAAGATGCACTGCAACAACACACCAAAGTTCCTAAGGCAGCAGCTTCCAGAACCACAACCACTCCCATCTAGAAGGACAAGAACAGCAGCTGCCTGGGAACGGCACCACTTGGAAATCCCCCTCCAAGTCGCTCACCATCCTGACTTGGAAACGTATCATCATTCCTTCATTGTCACTGGGTCACAATCATGGAATTCCCTCCCGAACAGCACTGTGGGTGTACCTACACCTCAGGGACTGCAGCGACTCAAGAAGGCAACGCCCACATCCTGTAAATGAATACATTTTTTTAAAAAAAGCTAACTCTTGTGGGGAAAATGAGATTTGTAACAGTGAACTACAACGGTCAACTAGCCATATTGAGCTTGTATGTGGGAAAAACAGGAGGCCAGCATCGTGGGGCTGTGATTGGCTGAGACAACTACAATTTGATTGGAGATCCATTCACCATTTGGATGCTACATCATTGTAAAAGATGCAACTGAAAGTAGATAAAGAAAGGTACTGGATGATGCTACAACTCTCTCCATGCTGTACACCATGAATGATTGCACAGCAGTGGGCAAATGGGAATTGGTGCCAAGCTCTGTGCCTCGGGTTGGAAAGCATATTGGACCAAGGAAGGACTATGCTGCTTGGGGGTATCATAGCAGTGACAAAAGCAGTGATCAGGCTACAACAGCTTTTGTAGGCAAGGTATGCGAGAAAGCTTCTAATATGTTAGTCAGGCAGTTACTTGTGAAATGCAGCTTGGTTTTAACTGGAAGAGAATCTGAGGAGTTTAATGAATATTTGTAAGCATTTGACTTTTGTAAGAAAAAGATCCAGAATCTACTCTGCATGCAGTAAGGTTATTGCATGAACTTCAAGTGGGAGACAAAATGCTGTTTTTAAAAGTAAATGTACTTAACATCTCCCAGGTGGATGAATGGAGGGCTAAAAAGAAAGGAGTCAATGGAGGTACAAAAAGGGCGAACTCATCAGATGATGTTGTGGATGAGGAAACCAAGAGGAGAGATCAGATTATAAAGGGGGCAATAGAAGGATTAATAAGAGAATACTCCATGAACTAAATCCTAAGCTCAAGGAAAGAGAAGAAAGGTAAACACAAAGTCTGCAGGTGCTGCAAAACCAAAGCAACACACACGAAATGCTGGAAGAATTCAGTAGGTCAGGCAGTATCTATGGAAATGAATAAACAGTCAACGTTTCAGGCCACGACCCTTCTTCAGGTTTGAAATGAAAGGGGAAAGGTGACAGAATAAAAAGGTGGGGAAAGGGAAGGAGGACTAGCTAGAAGGTGATGGATGAAACCAGGTGGGTTCAGAAGATAAAGGGGTGGAGAAAAAGGAATCTGAGAGGAGAGTGGACCATAAGAGAAAGGGAAGGAGGAGGGGACCCAGGAGTGATTAGCCAGTGAGAAGGGGTAAAAGGTCAGCGTGGGAAATAGATGAGGGGAGGGGTGGGGGAGGGAAAAGTAAAATTTTATCGGAAGGAGAAATCAATATTCATGCAATTAGGTTGGAGACTACCGAGATAGAATATAAGGTGTTGCTCTTCCACCCTGAGCGTGGCCTCATCTTGGCATAGAGGACCGACGTCAGAATGGGAATCAGAATTAAAAAGTTTGGTCACCAGGAAGTTCCGCTTTTGGTAGATAGAGCGGAGGTGCTTGAGAAATCGGTCCCCCAATTTACAATAGGTCTCACCAGTGTAGTGGAGGCCACAGCGGGAGCGCCGGACACAACAGACGACCCCAGCAGATTCTCAGGTGAAGTGTTGCCTCACCTGGAAGGACTGCTTGGGGCTCTGAATGGAGGTGAGGGAGGAGGTGAACTGGTTGGTGTAACGCTTGGGCCTCTTGCAGGAGCATTAGTGGGAGAGGTGAATGGATAAGGGAACTGCAGAGGGAGAAATCCCTACAGAAAGCAGTGGGGGCAAGAGGAGGAGGTAACGATATGTTTAGTGGTGGGATCCCTTTGGAGATGGCAGAAGTCTAGAGCTGTCAGAACTACTCCCTGCATTCTCAAAGTCAACTCCTGCAACCATCACAATGGAAGCTTCAGAACCTGAGACTGTTTTCACAGCAGAAGGTCTCACCTGCCAAGCAGAGTGACCTGCCCTGTCAGGCAAGATGTCGTCCCACAAGAGGTTTGATTTTGCATTCTTGTTTGCTTAAATAATTCATCTTGAGTTGCATGATTTAAAAAAAAAAGTCAATTGCATACACCATGATGCTACCACAGGATAGATGTGTCCCTCGCTAAACGTAAAAACGAATGTGCACAAATTATCTCCCGGCTTCCTTATTTCCCTTGTAATTAGTTTTCATGTTTTGGAGTTACAAATCATAACAAGGAGAAGAAAAGGGGTGAGAGGGTAACCAGAGTTAGGAATGGAAAAAAGAGAGAAGGGGTGAGGGGAAAGAAGTTACCAGATTGGAAAAGTCAATGTTCTTGCCAACAGGCTCATGACCGAATGGATAAAGTAACACTTCCTTTTAACTTTAATGCTTTGAGATGATCCCTCTGTGTTTTCTCTCCCTGAGCATGAAAACACTGGGCCACATCCATAACATCCACCCCCACCTAGTCATCTCAACAGGATCAAAGCCAGCCTTGTGTTCTGCATGCCTTGCATTTGCCTGTCACACAGCTCTCCGTTCAGCTCTTGAGTTTTGGAAATGTAAGTTGCCACACAGACTACAGTGAGGACATGCACACAGCCTAATCACCCATTTCTACTCCGTTTTGGAAAGCACAAGTCAAAAACCACACAGGACGGGGCAGTTGAATCAATAATATTTCCACCATAAATGACTGCTTTAACTTGCCATTGAGTATGGTGGATTGTGTCCTACCCTGTCTGGATTTGACTGCAGCAATAAAGAGAGCTGGTGATGCGTCAGTGCTGAATTGAGAATAGGGCATCAGACACCAAGGCTTGAGATGGAAAGAAACAGATGAATTTTTAATGGCCCGATTATATTTTGCAGCTCCATTTCTGCTTGAGGTGAGGCTTTGATCAATCAGGAAAGCTCCTTGCCCACTTTCCTTCTCTTCTAATGGCACTGCTGCTGCCCAAACTATTTTGTGGTAAGATTTTGAAGTGACACCTCAGTCATTTCTGGTGAGTCTCTCCTCTCTGTTCCACCAACAATGGAACCCGAGGCTGCCAGCTTTTTTTAAAATCATAATTCAGGCTCTCAGTTCCCCCTCTCTTTGGCTATGCGTGCTATTTTTAATTATGTTCAAAGTAAATTTGTTATCAAACTACATGTGTATGTGTCACCATATACAGCCTGGAGATTCACTTTCTTGCAGGCATACTCAATAAATCCAATAACCATAATAGAATCGATGAAAGACCACAACAACAGAGCGGCTAACCAGTTTGCAAAAGGCAACAAACTTTGCAAATACAAAACAAAAAAGAATAAGTCAATAAGCAATAAATATTGAGAACATGAGATGAAAAGTCCTTGAAAGTGAGTCTATAGGTCCCCCTTCCTCTGCCACACCTTCCCTTTTCTTCCCCCCCCCCCCACACCTGCCCTACATACTCCTATCACAGTGTGCCTCCCTACTCTCCAGGGTAGGGTGTGGTTTGTTTCCTTCCTCCACTAGAGTAGACCTATTCTATCTTTCCCTAACCAAGCCCTGTATTCACTGAGGTGTTCAATTCCTTTCCAAGAAGCCAGACTACCTCCTGACCTCAATAGCACTCAAAGAGCACACATAATCTTGACTGCTGTGTGCTCCACCACAAGGGATTAACTATTTAATAAGAAAACTTGTGCTGCCTTAATGAACTCCTGGTGTCAGCAGGTCTACACCGTAGCCTCCATTGCTGTGGCACAGCCAAGTCGACTGAGGAATTAATTTAAATGCCACCTAGTGTGGCTGTCAGTAGAGCAGGTTTTTCTCTGCCCGTAGCTGCACAACCATTCCCTCAAAATGGCTGCACACATCCCAATGCCAATCGTAACCCACGCAAGATCTTCCCTAACTGTGCATTTTGCTTTGTGAAATTACACGACTGAGCTGAAAGTTTGAATTTGCTTTTGGCTCCATGGAATTGAGCACAGTACAGCATAGGAGTAGGTCTTTCAGCCCACCCAACACCAAGTTAAGTTCCATCTCTTCTGCCAGTACATGATCCAAATCCATCCATTCCCTGCACATTATTTTCTCTATCTAACAGCCACCCAAGCACCACAATTGTAACTGCTTCCACCACTAAATAAGACTGTGGCAACTGCAGAAGGGTCTCCATGTTGTCTACCAATATCACTCTATGGCAACAGCCCATTTCAGGCATCCACCACACTCTGTGTAAGGAGAAAACAACTTGGCCTAAAAAATCCCTCAAACTTTCTCTCTCCCGTCTTAAATGCATATCCTCCAGTACTTGACATTCCTACTGTGGGAGAAAGGTTCTTTTTCAGCTGTAATTTCTGTAAATAACTTTGAAAGTACCAAAGCCATTGGCTGGGATTTGTCTTCTTGAGGTGTGTTATTATAAAATCATGAGGTGCATTGCAAATTTGTAGATCGTGCCAATTTGTTTTAAGAAGTGCCTGTGTACAAATCTGCTCTTACCAGTAAGTGCACAATGGTGCTGGTGATGTAATGATTAATGGGTCACACATTTAAGCTCAAAACTATCTCGTTACAGGCCATTACAGAGACTTGGATGGCTCAGGGGCAGGATTGGTTACTTCAAGTGCCAGGCTTTAGATGTTTCAGAAAGGACAGGGAGGGAGGCAAAAAAAGGTGGGGGTGTGGCACTGTTGATCAGAGATAGTGTCACGGCCATAGAAAAGGGAGAAGACATGGAGGGATTGTCTACGTAGTCTCTGTGGGTGGCAGTTAGGTACAGGAAGGGGTCAATTACTCTACTGAGTGTTTTTTAATAGACCACTCATAGGAACAGGGACATCGAGGAGCAGACAGGGAGGCAGATTCTGGAAAGATGTAATAATAAGAGTTGGTGTGGTGGGAGATTTTAATTTCCCAAATATCGATTGGCATGTCCCTAGAGCGATAGTTTAGATGGGGTGGAGTTTGTTAGGTGTGTTCAAGAAGGTTTCTTGACAATATGTAGATAAGCCTACAAGAGGAGAGGCTGCACTTGATCTGGTATTGGGAAATGAACCCGGTCAGGTGTCAGATCTCTCAATGGGAGAGCATTTTGGAGATAGTGATCAGAGCTCTGTCTCCTTTACCACAGCATTGGAGAGAGATAAGAACAGACAAGTTAAGAAAGTGTTTAATTGGAGTAAGGGGAAATATGAGGCTATCAGGTAGGAACTTGGAAGCATAAATTGGAAACAGATGTTCTCAGTGATCGTAAAATAGGCATACAAGATGAACAAATATGGTGAATTGTGGGCATTGATACGGTGAAAACACATAAATAATTTTCCCAAGGTGAAAGTGCTAAAAATGAAAAGTTTAAGATCTGATCTAAGAGATCGGAGCAGCTTCTTCGTGCAAAGAATGGTGCGTATTGTGAGTGAGCTGCCATAAATAGTAGTTGAGAAAGGCACAGTAGCAAGTTTTAAAAGCCATCAAGATAGGTACATGAATAGAAGAGGTTTAGAGTGGTGTGGGCAGATGGAATCAGCTGACTGGGCAACACGGTTGGGCTGAAGTTCCTGTTTCCATGTTGTGTGACTAATTCTATCTGGATGCAGAGGAGCTGGGTATGGCAGCTCTCTGCCCGGGACTGTAAGAAACTGCAGAGAGTTGTGGACATAGTTCAGAACATCATGGAAACCAAGCTTCCCCTCTTCTTCCCCCCCCCCACCCCCACCCATTAGCTCTGTCTGTACTTCTCACAGCCTTGGAAATGCAGTCAACATAATCAAAGACGTTCACCTTCCAGCACAGACATTCTTTCATCTTTCCCCCTCTCCCACTGGGCAGAAGATATCAAGAGCCGAAAGCACATACTACCAGCCTCAAGGATGGCTTTTATACCACTGTTAGAAGTCTACTGAACAGACCAATTTTACCCTAAGATGAACTTGTATATCTCCTCGTGGCTTAGTACCTTATTATCTGCCTGCACTGCCCTTTCTCTGTAATTGTAAAACTTTATAATCGATACCTGTACTCAGCTGGATGCCGGAGAAGAGTTCATTTGTTTATTTGCATTGTAATTATGTTCACTTGTGCAACCTCAGTACACTGATGTGATGACATGATCTGTATGGATGGCATACAAAACAGAAGTTTGTCATTGTTGCTCAGTATATGTGACAATAATAAACCAATTTACCTCCTCCCCTTAATCTTTACAGATATCATAGTTGTTACTGTCCATCATCTACTGTCTGTGTGAATAATTATACCCCTTACTGCAATTCCTGCTGACGACAAAGTGGGACCCACCATTCTCCCCTTCCTCTTCTGGAGCAAATAAAATCCTTCTAGCTGCAGAAATTGTCGAGTGTGAATCTTCGAGCAGCTCTAATCAGGCAGGAGGTACAGAAGCCTGAAGTTCCACACCAGGTTCAAGAGCATGGTTTTTCTCTTCAGTCATTCAGTTCTTGAACCAACTGGCACAACCTAACCACTACTTTATTATAGCAACATTATCACCCCTTTGCACGAGAAATGGACTGTGGATATTTTTTCTGTTCTAATTTTCTCTTTCTTGTGTAATATGTCTTGTATCTTTTTTGTTCAAGTCTTCCTCAATCCAGATTTTGACTTTGAGGAAGACTTCAGAGACTTTCTTGGCAACTATTCTGTCCCTGACACGAATGCCCTTGCTTCCATCACACAGCAGCATGCTCAGTCCAGGCTTTCCCTGCTCCTGACTCATAAGGACAAAGAACAGTGAGAAAATTGTAATGAAAACTGGGGCAGAAAATTTCCAGCTTGAAGTTCTGAAGCTTGGCGATGAAGTGCTTTAGTCACCAATCCACAATTTTACTGTCCACATCAGGGAAGGAGAAGTATATACTGGGACCTAAATGTTATCGTTGTGATTAACTGCATGGAGGAGGATAAATCCACTGTGGAAACTACAGAGAGGTCTCTCTGTTGTCAACTAAGAGAAGGTAATCACCAGGTAGCTGGGTGACCACACTATACTCCAAGTGTGGTCTTGCCAAAAACTTGTGCAGTGATAACATGAATCCCCAGCTCTTGCACTCAGTGCCCTGACTGACGAAAGCAAGCCTTTCATCCGGAAGATGCACGGCCTGAATAACTGGCAAAAGGAAAATGCCATATCTTCCCACTATCCAAAGGCCAATCCTATCAAACACCTCTTGCCCCCATCTCATATGAATGCATCCTATGTTAGCCGTGGGGGCCACCTCAGAGCCCAGAAACTTGGGTTGGAGCCAAGTTATCCTAGATTCTGAGGGACTACTAAAGAAAAAATAGGAAGTGTTTCCTTGATTGCTTCCCATATCAATGGCAGAGCTAAATCAACTCACAGACATGTCACTTGAGGTGGTAAAGGAAGAGCCAGTCCTCTAACCTAGCACTTGAATAAACTTGCGTGATGTCACTCATTTCTGGGAGTTCTCTGTTGCCTGAGCTGAACTCCAAAGGCATGACGGATTGTGTTCTGCGTCTACATTGGTACTGCAACTATGGAAAAGTTTGTAGAAAATATGAGCCAAGTCTTGTGTCTCAACCGACTGGCATCTTTTATTAACGAGGGAACTGCACTGATTTAGTGCAGAAATCGTTTTGCTTTTGGTATCTCATGAAAAGGGATCGGAGGTGCAGGAAATGTTGAATCTAGACTAATAACAAAGTCATACTGCAACTTCCCAAGAAGCAAAAAAAATTTAAAACAAAAGTTTTGAAATCTTGCGGTGTTTGATTGCACATAATTAGAATGGAACTTGTATTACGCTGTGAAAAGCTGTAACAAACAGGCATGTGGTTTTTAGTCAGTGTGGACTTCCTGCATCTTAAACGCGTATCATTGTTTAAATACAAGGTCAGGACAAAGCTCTTCTCACCCTAGTGCAATTGAAGTTTCCAAAGTAAGTCAGTTATAGAAAGTGGGAAAGTTTTCAGTGCACTGTGAAACCTCAATGATCTGCTAAACATTTAGTTCAGAAACACTGGGATTTGGCATTTGGGTCATTGAGTCCTGGTTCCCACACTCCCTCCAACGCACCATGCTCCCTTTAAATTCTAGATGAGTCTAGCTAAAGTGTAGCAAGCTGAAATGTAGACTATTTCCCTCTACCGATGCTGCCTGACCTGTTGATTTCCTTCAGTACTTTGTGTTGCCTCAGATTCCAGCATCTCTTGTGTCTATTTTGAAACTTGCTGAGTTTATTCAAATTGAGTAAACATTTCTTTAAGTTTTCCTATCTAAGTAGTAAGTGAAAACTATGGTTTGAGTATTAATTGAAATAATATCTGATGGAAAATCTCTTGGTCCAGCAGCACCAAACTCCCTACTGTTCTAGATTATCAGAGCTGTGCTCTTCTTGGCCTTTTAGGTCAATTGGGCTACTCTTGAGCCGTAGAGAAATTGGCAAACTGCTCTACTAATCTGTTATCATTTCAAGGTGCACTGTCCCAATTAACTGGATGTAATATTCTTAAAGTAATTTTTGATGAATTTCGTTTAGGTTATATTTGGATTTCTATTGTGTTCAAGTTCTAAATTTGAACTTTGATATAAACAGTTACTGAGGTTTACCCACATACATTATTTTCCTGATGAAGAGTATTAACTCTTCTGCATTTCTTGTTACCAGCCCTTTTAAAAATAATGATGTTTTATGTTCAAAATCTTTTGCATGAAAGTGAGAAACAACAAAGGACATTGAGTTTACTAGGCATTGTGAAACTTTCTCCAATGAATGCATGTTAGCACTTGCACTCATTCTGATTATATTGCAAAAGTTCTGCAAACCTAATGATACTCCATCAACTATATTAAAACATTGCTGCAAAGTTAGGCCTTTCCGTGCTGAGCTGACAATTTTGAACTTGTCCTGTTTTTCAGTAATGTCAGTCATAAGGATTATACATCACTTGAAGGAGAAAACAATTAGGAAGTTCTTTTAACTTTTGAACAAGCATTGATCAAAGATTCTTTCTACATTACATACAATGCCAATCGTTCAAAAGTACTTTTGGTTGTAAATGGCTTTGAGGTGTCATGAAAGCTTCATTCTTTTTTTTCTTTCTGAAGTATGGTGTATGCAATGACACATCTGCACCCTCTGCAATTGAATGAAGGTCAGACTGGTGTCTGGGTTGAACAAGTCGATGCCCTAGTGTTCTCTTCATAAGCTAAGAAATGTTGTTTGACTTTCCTTTGCCCCCTAAAATTTACAACTTACAGCCTTGATGAGCATTTTGTGACACTGAGGTGTTAAATGCCAGCCATAAAAACTAGCTATCCTTATTTCCTTGAGGTACTAAAGCGTACTTCATAGATACCTCCTTTATGCATGTTATAAGCAGCCATTCCTTCACGTGGATTTGCCCAAGCTTATTCTATATATTTGTTTTGCTTCCCATTATTTTGATTCTTCCTTGCCACACAGAAGATCAATCAGCCCATCTGGTCTATACCAACTTGCGGAACAATCCCATCACCCTAAAACCTATCCTCCCTATAGTCTCAGCAGCTGCCCCTTCTTCTTTAAAAAATTTCCTCTCATCTACACACTAGTGACGTTGTTTATTGACCAATTAACCTATCAGACTGCACAACTTTAGGACATGGGAGGAAATGGGAGCACCAGGAGGTGGCAGGGAGGCATGACTAGTAGAGGATCAATCCTGACTCTGGAAGCTCTCTGTGTGTGGTTTGTGTGTTCCTTCTGTGACTGCTAGAGCTTCTGGGTGCTCCAATTTCCTCCCACATCTCAAAGATGACAAGTTTCGCAGGTTAATTGACTGCTGCATATTGTTACTAGTGTGTGGGTGAATGTTGATATCTGGGAATGGGGATATTACTGGGAATAAAAGGAAAATAAAATGATTCAGATATGAATTGTATGAGGTTTTGGACCATCTATAATTTGTGAGGGAGCTGATAGTTTTACTCAAGGAATTTTCCTTACACGGAGGAGTCTCCATATTGAAAACAACCTTCTGCCACAATAAAGCCACAAATAGTTGTGCAGATTATTCATCAGGTTATGCATTTTGAAAAGATGTGCATGGAAACTAGACCATGGCATTGAAATGGACTTTTTCCACATTCTAGAAACTTCATGCTTAGACAATGAAGCCCTTAAACCAATAGTGGGAACATCTAGGACCAGAGATCACAGCCACAGAAGACGTAGGATCGGTTCATCCCAAAGAAGAAGAAGAAGCCTTATAAAGGGAGGATGAGGCAATGTGGTTCACAAGGAAAATCAAAGTCAGCATAAAAGCAAAAGAGAGGGCATATAATATAGCAAAAATTAGTGGGAAGTTAAATGATTGGGAATCTTAAAAAAAAATCAACAGAAGGCAATTAAAAAAGCGGTAAGGACAGAAAAGATGAAATACAAATGTTATCTAGACAATAATATAAAAGAGCACCCCAAAAGTTTATTTTCAGTTATGTGTAAGGTAAAGAGAGGGGTAGAAATGGGGAACAAAGAATTGGCAGATGAACTGAATAAGTATTTTTGTCAGTTTTCACTGTGGAAGACACCAGCAGTATGAACAAATTTGGTAATTGGGGGTAGGAGAGATTGTTGTTGCTATTACCAAGGAGAAGGTGCTTGTGAAGTTGAAAGGTCTGAAGGTAGATAAAGAGGTGGCTAAAGAGATTGTGGAGGCATTAGTAGTGATCTTTCAAGCATCACTGGATCCTGGAATGGTTCCAAAGGACTGGTAAATTTGAAATATCACTCCAATCTTTAAGAAGGGAGGGAGGCAAAAGACAGGAAATTGTAGGCAAGTTAGCCTGCTTCAGTGGTGGGCAAAATGTTGGAGTCTATTATTGAGGATGAGGGTTTGAGGTACTAGGAGGCACATGGTAAAACATGCTAAAGTTAGCATGGTTTCCTTGAGGGAAAATCTGTCTGACAAATCAGTTGGAACCCTTTGAGGAAATAACAGACAGGATAGACAAAGGAGAGTCAGTGGGTTTTGTTTACTTGGTCTTAAAGAAGGACTTTAACAAGATGCCACACATGGCGCTACTGAAGTAAGAAATCCTGGTATTATCAAAAAGATACTAGCACGGACAGAAGATGGACAGGTGCGTTGAACTGCAACAACTTAGGGACTGCGTTAGGGAACTGGAGATGCAGCTCGATGACCTTCATCTGGTCAGGGAGAGTGAGGAGGTGATAGAGAGGAGTGATAGGCAGGTAGTCACACCAAGTCCTGGGGAGACAGATAAGTGGGTAACAGTCAGGAGAGGGAAGGGCAGGTGTGAGAGGCTAGAGAGTACCCCTGTGGTTGTACCCCTTGATAAAAAGTACTCCTGCTTGAGTATTGTTGCAGGGGGGTGGGGGGATGGCCTGCCTAGGGGAAGCAACAGTGGCCACAGCTCTGGCACAGAGTCTGACCCTGTGGCTCAGAAGGGTAGGGAAAGGAAGAGGATGGCAGCAGTGATAGGGGACTTCATAGTTAGGGGGTCAGACAGGTGATTCTGTGGACGCAGGAAAGAAGCACAGATGGTAGTTTGCTACCCAGCTGCCAGAGTCCGGGATGTTTCTGATCACGTCTACGATATCCAGAAGTGGGAAGGAGAACAGCCAGAGGTTGAGGTACATATTGGTTCCAATGATATAGGCAGGAAAAGGGAGGAGGTCCTGCAAGCAGACTACAGGGAGTTAGGAAGGAAGTTAGGAAACAGGACCACAAAGGTAGCTATCTTGGGATTACTGCCTGTGCCACGTGTCATTGAGTACAGGAATAGAGTGAGGTGGAGGATAAATGCGTGGCTGAGGGATTGGAGCAGAGGGCAGGGATTCAGATTTCTGGATCATTGGGACCTCTTTTGGGGCAGGAGTGACCTGTATAAAAAGGATGTGTTGCACTTGAATCTTAGGGGGACCAAAACCCTGTTGGGGAGGTTTGCTAAGGCTTATTGGGGAGAGTTTAAACTAGGATTGCTGGGGGTTGGGAACCAAACTGAAGAGACTGGGGAAGAGGAGGTTGGCTCACAAATAGAGAAAGCTTGGAGACAGTGCGAGGGGGAGGAGAGGCAGGTTATAGAGAAGGGACGCACTCAGGCCAATGATTTGAGATGTGTCTATTTTAATGCAAGGTGTATTATGAACAAAGCAGATGAGCTTAGAGCGTGGATCAGTACTTGGAGCTATGATGTTGTGGCCATTACCGAGACTTGGATGGCTTAGGGGCAGGAATGGTTACTTCGAGTGCCAGGCTTTGGATGTTTCAGAAAGGACAGGGAGGGAGGCAAAAGAGGTGGGGGCGTGGCACTGTATATCAGAGATAGTGTCACGGCTGTAGAAAAGGAGGAAGTCATGGAGAGGTTGTCTATGGAGTCTCTGTGGCTGGAAGTTAGGAAGAGGAAGGGGTCAATAACTCTACTGGGTGGTTTTTATAGACCACCCAGTAGTAACAGGGACACTGAGGAGCAGATAGGGAGACAGATTCTGGAAAAATGTAATAATATCAGGGTTGTCGTGGTGAGAGATTTTAATTTCCCAAATATCGATTGGCATCTCCCTAGAGTGAGGAGTTTAGATAGGGTGGAGTTTGTTAGGTGTGTTCAGGAAGGTTTCTTGACACAATATGTAGATAAGACAAGAGGAGAGGCTGTACTTGATCTGGTATTGGGAAATGAACCTGGTCAGGTGTCAGATCCCTCAGTGGGAGAGCATTTTGGAGATGGTGACCTCAATTCTATCTCCTTTCCAATAGCATTGGAGAGGGATAAGAATAGACAAGTTAGGAAAGTGTTTAATTGGAGTAAGGGGAAATGTAAGGCTATCAGGCAAGAACTTGGAAGCATAAATTCGGAATTGATGTTCTCCGGGAAACATATGGAAGAAATGTGGCAAATGTTCAAGGGATATTTGCGTGGAGTTCTGCATAGGTACATTCAAATGAGGCAGGAAAAGATTGGTAGAGTAGAGGAGCCGTGGTGTACAAAGGCTGTTGTAAATCTAGTCAAGAAGAAAAGAACTTACGAAAGGTTCAAACAACTAGGTTATGATAGAGATCTAGAAGATTATAAGGCTAGCAGGAAGGAGCTTAAGAATGAAATTAGGAGAGCCAGAAGGGGCCATGAGAAGCCCTTGGCAGGCAGGATTAAGGAAAACCCCAAGGCATTCTACAAGTATGTGAAGAGCAAGAGGATAAGATGAGAAAAAATAGGACCAATCAAGTGTGACAGTGGAAAAGTGTGTATGGAACTGGAAGAGATAGCAGAGGTAATTAATGAGTATACTGCTTCAGCATTCACTACAGAAAAGTATCTTGGCAATTGTGGGGATGACTTACAGTGAACTGAAAAGCTTGAGCATGCAGATATTAAGAAAGAGGATGTGCTGGAGCTTTTGGAAAGCATCAAGTTGGATAAGTCACCGGGACAGGATAAGATGTACCCCAGGCTACTGTGGGAGGTGAGGGAGGAGGTTGCTGAGCCTTTGGCACTGATCTTTGCATCATCAATGGGGACGGAAGAAGTTCCGGAGGATTGGAGGGTTGCAGATGTTGCTTCCTTATTCAAGAAAGGGAGTAGGGATAGCCCAGGAAATTATAGGCCAGTGAGTCTTACTTCAGTGGTTGCTAAGTTGAGAAGATCCTGAGAGGCAGGATTCATGAACATTTGGAGAGGCATAATATAATTAAGAATAGTCAGCATGGCTTTGTGAAAGGCAGGTCATGCCTTACTAGCCTGATTGAATGTTTTGAGGATATGACTAAACACATTGACGAAGGTGGAGCAGTAGATGTAGTGTATATGGATTTCAGCAAGGCATTTGACAAGGTACCCCGTGCAAGGCTTATTGAGAAAGTAAAGAGGCATGGGATCTAAGGGGACCTGGCTTTGTGGATCCAGAACTGGCTTGCCCACAGAAGGCAAAAAATGGTTGTAGACGGGTCATATTCTGCATGGAGGTCGGTCACCAGTGGTGTGCATCAGGGACCTGTTCTGGGACCCCTACTCTACGTGATTTTTATAAATGATTTGGATGAAGAAGTAGAGGGATGTGTTAGTAAATTTGCTGATGACACAAAGGTTGGAGGTGTTGTGGATAGCGTGGAGGGCTGTCAGAGGTTACAATGGGACATTGATAGGATGCAAAATTGGGCAGAGAAGTGGCAGATGGAGTTCAACCCAGATAGTTTGTGAGGTGGTTCATTCTGGTAGGTCAAATATGATGGCAGAGTATAGTATTAATGGTAAGACTCTTGGCAGTGTGGAGGATCAGAGGGATCTTGGGGTCCGAGTCCATAAGACACTCAAAGCTGCTGCGCAGGTTAACTCTGTGGTTAAGAAAGCATACAGTGCATTGGCCGTTATCAATTGTGGGATTGAGTTTAGGAGCCAAGAGGTAATGTTGCAGCTATATAGGACCCCAGTCAGACCCCACTCGGAGTACTGTGCTCAGTTCTGCTTGCCTCACTACAGGAAGGATGTGGAAACCATAGAAAGGGTGCAGAGGAGATTTACAAGGATGTTGCCTGGATTGGGGAGCATGCCTTATGAGAATAGGTTGAGTGAACTTGGCCTATTTTCCTTGGAGTGACAGTGGATGAGAGGTGACCTGATAGAGGTATATGAGATGATGAGAGGCATTGATCTTGTGGATAGTCAGAGGCTTTTTCCCAGGGCTGAAATGGCTAGCACGAGAGGGCACAGTTTTAAGGTGCTTGGAAGCAGGTACAGAGGAGATGTCAGAGGTAAGTTTTTTACATAAAGAGTGGTGAGTGCGTGGAATAGGCTGCCAGCAACTATTAACTGACTGGAAGGAGGCAAAACGTGGGAATAAAAGGGGCCTTGTCTGGTTGGCTGCCAGGGACTAGTGGTGTACCACAGGAGTCTGTGTTGGGTATGCTTCTTTTCACGTTATAAGTTAATGATATAGATGAGGAAATTGATTACTTTGTGGCCAAGTTTGTGCGTGTTACAAACATATGTGAAGTGGCAAGGAGTGTTAAGGAAGCAGGGAGAGTGCAAGATAGCTTGGACAGATTAGGAGAATGGAAAAGATGTGGCAGATGATATACAGTATAGGAAAGTGTATGGTCATACTCTTAGAAGGAATAAAGGCATAGACTATTTTCTAAATGGGGAGTGAATTCAGAAATTGGAGATGCAAAGGGACTTTGAGTTCTAAGGCAACACACTCAAAATACTAGAGGAACGCAGCAGGGCAGGCAGCACCTATGGAAATGAATGTATAGTCAACATTTCAGGCCAAGACCATTCATCAGGATTGATGGGGAGTCCAAGTATAGGATTCCCTGAAGGTTAACTTGCAAACTGAGTCAGTGGAAAGGAAGGCAACTGCAATATTAGCATTCATTTCAAGAGGTGGAGAATATAAAAGCAAGGATATAGTGCTGAGGCTTTTGTGTGACAGCATTTGTAGTATTGTGAGCAGTTTTGGTCTTTGTATCAAAGGAGGAATTTTTTAGTATTGGAGAGGGTCCAGAGGAGGTTCACAAGAATTATCCCGGATATGAAAGTATTATTATATGAAGAGCATTGGATGGCTCTGGGCTGAGAGTCAGTGGAGTTCAGAAGAATGAGTTGGGATCTCATTGAAACCTACTGAAAATTGAAAGGTGTAAACAGATGGATGTGAAGAGGATGTTTCCAATTGTGAAGGGATCTAGGACCAGGGGGCAGAACATCAGAATAGAAGGAGGTCCCTTTATAATAGAGATGAGGAGGAATTTCATGATCCAGCAGGTGATGAATCTGTGAAATTCATTGTTACAGATGGCTGTGGAGGCCAAGTCATTGGGAAGAGTTAAAGTGAAGGTTAATAGGTTTTTGATTAGCAAGGGTATGAGAAATTATAGGGAGAATGCAGGAATGGAGATGAGATGGAAAATAAATCGGCCATGATTGAGTGGCACAGCAGAGTCAATGGGCTGAATGGCTTAATTCTGTGCCTGAGTCCTATGATCTTGAATGGGTGTTGGGCAATTGGCAAGACTGAGTGGACTGAAGGGCTTGCTTCCATGCTGTTCTCTTCCCTGCCTGTGGAATCATTTGATCACACACAGCAGCAGAGGTCAGTATTGAACCCAGGTTGTCGGAGTGGTGATGCAGCCTCGTGCAGCATAACAGATGCAGAAAATGAAAGTAATCGAGACAGAAGTCTCAGACTCAAAGTTTGGGTTTAACTTGTTGAAATTATGTAGGTAGTTGTATTCGTAGAAAGCCCAAACCAAAGCTAAACCAAAGGGAACATGATTTATTGTAAACACCATTAAATAATTGGAGATGCCTAGTGTAAGTCTTCACCACTAGTTCACCATCATATCTGCTAACAAAGTCAAATGATAGTGGTCTCCAATATATCTGGTGCTAGGATAACGTGGCAATCAGGTTAATCTTGAGACAAGGGAAAGCATTGTTACATCCTGCTTGTTAGAGTTTTTATTAAGAACACTGTGTCTCTGTCTCTGGTGGTTTTTTTTCTTGTAGCATGCATCACTGTTTTTATTCAGAATTGGAAATGGTTTATCATCGTCACATGTACTGAAATATAGTGAAAAGCTTGCCTTGCATATTGTTCATACAGATCAGATCATTACACGATGCATTGAGGTAGAGCAAGGTAAAATAATAATGCAGAATAAAATGTAATAGCTACAGATAAAATGTAGTGCAGGTAGACAATAAAGTGCATGATCATAATGAGGGTGATGTTGGTCAAGAGTCCAATTTTTCATTCTAGAGAACTATTACTAGTCCTAGCAAGTGAGATAGAAGCTGTCCTTGAGCCTGTGGGCATCATTAGCAAGGATGAGATTAATGGTCAATCTCCCTACTAGCCCTCGAAAAGGTGATTTTGAGCAGTCTTCTCAATTGCTGCATTTCTTTTAGACCATAAGATCTAGGAGCAGTATTAAGCCATTCTGCCCATTTGAATCATCTCCACAATTCAGTCATGGCTGATTATCTTTTTCTCAATTCCATTCTCCCACCTTTTACCCATAACCTTTAACCTCCTTTCCAATCAAGAACTTTTCAATCATCTGCCTTAAATAAACCCAATGACTTGGCCTTCATAGCTGGAATTCCACAAATTCACCACCCCCTAGCACCCCCTGTTGGTGAAGATGCTCCCAGTGTGTTGTTGGGGAAGGGGGTTTCTTGAGTAGATTTGCTCCTGATTCCAGTATTTTCAGTCTCTTGTGTCTCTATCATTCACAGATGCTGGGACAACAAGGGCATCGCAAAGCTGATGTTCCATTTCCAAAACTGTATGCACAGTAAACCAGATCCCAAAATATACAACTGTGCTAATGCCCAGAATCTCTACAGGGTGAGGAAGCTTAAAGTAACATTAACTCAGTGTCTTACATACACATAATGTGACTATTGATAAATTCATTGAATCTTCAGCAATTGTTCCATAATCCCAGGTGACATTGGAACTAGCTTTACAAAAGATAACTATTCTCTCAATAATATTTTTGCTCGAGGTCCAATAATTCTTCTGCCAGCATCTTCTCAACGTGCACTTTTCAATTAGACATTTTAAGGGAAGGAAGTTTTCTGTGATATGTCAATATAATATGTAATTATATCAGTCTGCCCCAGCTTGACAGAAAAGTGTAGTGAATTCACATAGGAATTTTCACCATAATCACTTTTCTTTGACCTATTGCCAAAGGCGCCTACAGCAATTAATTGAAACACTTCTTCAAACTCGTTCCCAAATGGCTTCCTGGCTGCTTGATTTAGTGTTTTCTGTCCATTGTCAAGCAATATGGCCAAGGTTTTATGTTATTATATCATTTGAATATCTATCCAATTCAAATTCTGTTTAACTGAAACTTGTTGCTTAAATAGATTTCAGTTTCAGGAACATTGCCAATTGGTCATCCAATTGAATCCTCATGGATCTTGATGTAACTTCAGATTCTGGCCAGTGAAGTTATGGCTCAGTAGGAAATGCCAAATTCTCAATCGAATTGTTCCCACTTACTTTTATGTGTTAGGTTAACAAGCACAGAGGGTCAACTGCTATCACAAGGAGATATGGTGAAAGTTGACATCAGTTAGCATTACCCTTGTTTTAAAAAGTGGAGCAATTGATTAGATTCGACTTAATAGTCACATCAGCATTAAAACATATAGTGCAATACATTGTTTGCACTAACAACAAACTGTCTGAGGATTCGTTGGGGCAGCCTCCAAGTGTCATCATGCTTCCAGGGCCAACATAGCATGCCCTCAATGTTCGGCAAAATAACACACAGCCAAAGTACAATACAACAGACACATTCCACCCCTCAACACCATCATCGGGAATCACTGGGGTTTGTCTTCAGGGCCTGCCAACTGCAGTCCTTGATCTCAGGGGATCACGTCTTTATCCTCAATGGCTGCTGACTGTACCTCTGCCCACAGATGGACAATTCATTGCTGGTAAAGGTAAACAGTTCAGCATGGTATCATGCTTTTTTTTTACTCTAGCACATAACCTTCACCAATAATGTCAATAGTTTTAGTGATGATCCCTACTCTTTATGCAGTTTCTCCTCTTGTTGGATAGTTTGGAAATTCTTTTCCCAGTGAATCGATAAGGTCAATCATTGCTGAAATTCCTGTCAGTGGCCTTCCAAGTCTTCCCCTTGACAAACTCAGGGAAAGACTTGGAAGGCCACTGACACGAGGCAGAAACAGCTCAGCTGGTCTCATGAATGCTCAAGCAATCCAGGTGCTGGCCAAAGAAAAAAATATGTTCACGTGGAGACACAGATGCAGATGCTAGAAATCTGGAGCAAAGTGGAGGCTTCTCGTGACCTTGGGTGTTGGTAAAGTTCCTAACAACCAGTGAAGGACTTTTAAAATGTAGTGAATTTCGTAATGCTGAGTTCCCATTTGTATACAGAAAGCTCCCATATACAGGAACGTGATGAAACTACTGACCAACTTCACAATAATTTTGAAGGAGCGGTCTGAACTATCAAAGGCTTGGTTACAAAACATACAGGCCCAGTTGAATTTTGTACCTGATGGTGGCTTTTTTTAAACTTAGCTGGTTGTCTTCAGTGTGAAATCTTCAAAAACATCTTGGCATCCGGATTTTGAAGGGTTGTTTCTTTACTAATGCAAGTAAACCAATAGGGTCAGGTTTTGTCTTACACACTGAGGCTTTGCTCACTTGGTCGTTTTGATGAAGGTTTCCGCCCCAAAACATCAACTGATCGTTTCCACGGATGCTGCCCGACCTGCTGAGTTCCTCCAGCATGTTGTGAGTGTCATTTTGATGAGTGCTTCCTCAGGCTGGTACTTCTCCCCTTTTCAGAGTTGGAAGATCCTGAGGTAGCAGGCTTCCCTATTCTTGCTGCACTGACCATCAAGCACACAGTGCACCTACTCCCCATATTCCCATCAAATGATCAAAGTCAGTCCATTGGTGGACCGTCATCCATTCTGCTAGTTATAACCTTATAGTGAATTCTTCACTTCTGACCTCCATCTGCTTGCAAATAATTTTTATTTTCGAATTCTAAACTTGGTTTTAAACAATCCACCGTCATTGTTTTAAAAACATTCTAAATTGGAAGCAAACTAGGCAATCTGTCTGAAAAAAGTTATAGTTTCCTGTAGTAAAAAAAATTCTTGGTTAGGCTAAATTCAGGATATTGTATACAGTTCCAGTCACTCCATAGCAGGTAGGATATGGAGGCTTCAGAAAGGATACAGAAGAGATTTACCAGGATGCTGCTTGCATTAGAAGGTCTGAGCTGTAAGAAGAAATTGGACGAATGTAGATTTTTTTCCTCTGGCTGAAGGGAAGCATGACAGAAGTTTACAAAATTATGAGAGTCCTAGATAGGGGCAACTATCAGCAGAATATTTTTTTCCGAAGTTAGAAATGTTAAATACTGGAGGACATGGATTTAAGATGAGAAAGAAAAAGCTTAAAGGAGATGTGTAGGGCAAGGTTTTTAAACAGAGATGTCTGGAAATTGACTGCCAAGTCTTTTAGATATACACATGAATATTTTGAAAATGGAGGGTAATTGATCATATGCAAGCAGAAGATATCAGAGCTAATTTGTCGTCATGTTTGGTGCAGACATTGTGGACTGAAGTACCCCTTGTGCTGTACTGTTCTATGTTTTATGCCGTCCACCCTGACTGCTCTCAGTGTATTCCACTGTGGCTGTGTTCTATGATCTTTCATTCACAATAAATACACTTTTTTTTCTTGCAATTCTTGTGCTCTCATCATTATCCTGTTGACCATTGGTAAAGATATTCACTACTACGTTACCGTAAGGTCCTCTCGTCTTGTGAAATTTATTCTGCGTTTACCAATCTTGCCTCATAGAGTGACCTCTCATCAGTCTGAACAGTGAAATCCTTTGTGATATTGTCTCAGAGAAACTGTGCAGTGTAATTTGCATTGATTTTGTATCTTGTGCATAATGGGATATTCAGAGCTGAATCCACTGCACCTACTAAGGGCTTGTCCAATTGGACAATCAATATGTCCTTTAATTCTAGGAAATCCATCTGTCTATTTTGAGTTAGTTAGCAGGTTCTGAAGTGTGTGATAATTAATAGTTAAATATATTAGTCTCAAGACCTTGCAAGAACACAACATCAATACTGATAAACTTGGGAGTCCCAAGGCGGCTCAAACTTGAGAAACAGGCTAGTTGTACTTTCTGAGGAAAAGCAAAGGAATATATGTCAGTTCAACCAACCCCCCACTCCTCCACCACGCACTCATTCTGCCAAACACTACTTGGTCCACCTCTGATGAAGTCTGCAGATAGTGAATTAACTTTCTTTTAACCCTTTGATCTCACAGAAACCAAGGATTCCCTGATTTCAAGAAAAGAACATTTTGGCTGGAATGCCATTTGGGTAGCTGGCTAGCCTCTTTACCCCTATCAGATGCCTTCTCAATTGACTCCATCATTCAATGAAGGTCATACCACATCTCTTACCTCAACATCACTTTCCCACAATCAGGTAAATCTGCATCACCTGATTTCCTGAGTATTTTACTCAATGTCATTATCCCAGTGTTACATCCAATTGGCATAAATCAAATTTTAAGTTAGAATAATACTATATTGCATTAACTGTGATTCTGTGAATAAACGTTACCAATTTTTGTGGCTGTCTGTTCAAGGTGATTCAGAGAATTTGAATCAAAATCAGTACACATGATATGCTGGAGGAACTCAGCAGACCAGACAGCATTTATGGAAAAGAGTAAACGGTCGATGTTTCAGTCCAAGACACTTCATCAGGTCCTGTGGGGGATCTCGGCCTGAAACATCAACTATTTATTCTTTTCCATAGATGCTGCCTGACCTGTTCAGTTTCATCAGCATTTTGTGTGTGTTGATTTGGATTTCCACCATCTGCAGATTTTTTTCAAGCTTGGGAATCAAAGTCAGGCTTATTTT
This sequence comes from Mobula birostris, assembly GCF_030028105.1. Classification (NCBI taxonomy): domain Eukaryota; kingdom Metazoa; phylum Chordata; class Chondrichthyes; order Myliobatiformes; family Myliobatidae; genus Mobula; species Mobula birostris. The sequence continues at coordinate 87,688,529 of NC_092370.1, read as the reverse complement.
TACTGACGGTGTCATTAAATTTCTTGTTTAACAGCAGAAGTACAGTTCAATACGTTAAAAAAAATAACATTAAGAAATATATGTACAAATAAATGTCATGCAAGAGGAGAGCGAAATAATGAGGGAGTGGTCATGCATTCATGGGCCGTTAGAAATCTGTTCCTAAAACGTGTGTGCATCCACAGGCTCCTGTACCTCATCCCTGTTGGTAGTAATGAGAAAAGGGCATTTCCTGGATGGTGAGGGCCTTAATGGTGAATGCCACCTTATTTGTGCCCCACCTTTTGAAGATACCTTGAAGATGGGAGGCTAGTTCCCATGATGGAGCTGGCTGAATCTTCAACACTCAGCAGCTTTCTCCAATCGCATCGATGGGCAATAGTGCATGGAAATGCAGCAATGAAAAGCAACAGAATCCCTTTTGTATCTGCGTAGTTAAACACTCGCACTCTGTGTCCTGTTGACTTTTTGCTTGAAAAAGAATTTCAGCTTCATCGTGAATTGAGCTGGTTTTATTGGACAGTTTGGAGTACTCAGTTTGCAGCAACGTCTCGAAGCGTGCTTCATGCCAAGTAAACCCCAAAGGGAAATAAACTAAAAGAAAATCCTCTAGGTGCCAAATAACTAAGATAAAAATAGACATTGCTGGAATACTCAGCAGTCATGCAGCATTTGTTAAAAAATTAAAATGGATTAGAGTTACTGGCTGAAGACTCTCAACCAGTCATCAAGCTGAAATATTCGCAATTTCTCTTTCCACAGCCCAGCTGCTCAGTGTTTCCACTCCTGAGTGTTTCAACATTTTCTTTATCCCTAGCTCCTCAGATGTATCATATTTCTATCCACAGTCTACCTTGCCGTAGCTTTGCATTTTATGGTTTACCTGCACTGTACTTTTTCTGTGACCATAATATTTTATTCTGCATTCGGTTATTGCTTCTCCATTGTACTGCCTGCATGTACTGATGTAATGACATGATCTGTATGGATAGCATTTAAAATGAAGTTGTTCACTGTACCTTGATATATGTGACTGTAACTAATTATTTACCAATAAAGAAATTAATGGTCAATCTGATTGTAACCTCAGCTCTAGTAGTCGAGGCAGGTACAATGAAAAAACACTTAAAAGGCACTTGGACAGGTACATGGATAGGAAAGGTTTTGAGAGAAGTGGGTCAAATGCAGGCAAAAAGGACTGACTTAGGTGGATAATGATATAGGAGCAGAATTTGGCCATTCAGCCCATCAAGTCTGATCTGCCATTCAATCATGGCTGATTTGTTAAGCCCTCGTAAACACAAAATAATCTGCAGATGCTGGGATCAAAGCAACACTCACCACACGCTGGAGGAACTCAGCAGGTCGGGCAGCATCCATGGAAAAGATCAGTCAATGTTTCGGGCCGCAACCCTTCGTCAGGACTGTAGAGGGAAGTGGCAGAGGCCCTATAAAGAAGTGGGGGGAGGGTGGGAAGGAGAAGGCTGGTAGGTTCCAGGTGAAAAACCAGTAAGGGGAAAGATAAAGAGGTGGGGGAGGGGAAGCAGGGAGGTGATAGGCAGGAAAGGTGAAGAAAGAATAGGGGAAAACACAATGGGTAGTAGAAGGAGGCGGAACTATGAGGGAGGTGATAGGCAGCTGGGGGAGGGGGCAGAGTGAAATAGGGGTAGAGGAAGGGAAGGAATTACTGGAAGTTGGAGAACGGTATATGAGGTGTTGCCGCAACAGACAGGATCTCCCGGTAGCCACCCACTTCATCTCTGCTTCCCATTCCCATTCAGATATGTCCATACATGGCCTCCTCTACTGCCATGATGAGGCTAAACTCAGATTGGAGGAGCAACACCTCATATACCGTCTAGGTAGTCTCCAGCCCCTTGGTATGAACATAGAATTCTCCAACTTCCGGTAATTCCCTCCCCCTCCCTTCCCCTATCCCTATGTCACTCTGCCCCCTCCCCCAGCTGTCTATCACCTCCCTCATGGTTCTGCCTCCTTCTTCTACCCATCTGTACAGATATCTCAGGGGGGCCAGCAGAGATGTTCAAAACATCCCTCTGTTCTACCGTGCTCCTCTGTATTACCGCTTACCGTGTAAGACCTACCCTGCATGGTCCTCCCAAAGTGCAACTCCTCACACTTACCTGCATTAAATTCCATCTTTCATTTTTCAGCCCACTTTTCCAGCTGGTCTAGATCCTATTGCAAGTTTTGACAGTCTTCCTAACTGTCTACTACACCCCCAATCTTGGTGTCATCTGCAAATTTACTGATCCAGTTTACCACATCACCCAGATTGCTGATATACAGTGCCTTGGAAAAAAAAAGTATTTACCCCCACCCTTTGTTCACATAAATGAGTATTACAATCAGGGAATTTGCTCAATTTTTACTGAGAATATTTATTTTGAATCGCATGCTGCTTTTTTCACAGTAGAGCCCAAAGAACAGGGAAAATCGTGTGGCATGAGAAACTAAAACTTCAGGAACTGAAATGTCAGCAATTCAGAAGTATTCATCCCACTTTGCTTAGTACTTAGTTGAACCACCTCTCGCAGCTATTACAGCCAGTAGTCTTTTCGGATAAGTCTCTATTAACTTTACACAATGTGATGACCCATTCACCTTTGCAAAATTGCTCAAGTTGTGCCAGGTTGGTTGGACAGCAATCTTGAGGTCTTGCCAGAGATGTTCGAGTGGGTTAAGGTCAGGAATCTGACTGGGCCACTCAAGGACATCAATTTTCTTCATTTGAAGCCACTCCATTGTTGCTCTGGCAGTGTGCTTTGGGTCATTGTCCTGCTGAAAGACAAACTTCCTCCCCAGTTCAAGCCTTCTGGCAGAGGCTAGCAGGTTTTTATCCTGCATCTCACTGCACTTAGTAGTATTCATCTCCCCATCTATCCTAACTGGAGTTCCAGTCCCTGCTACTGAAAAGCATCCCTAAAGCATGATGCTACTTCCACCATACTTTACAGTAGGCATAGTATTAGCTGTCTGATGTGTAATATCTGACTTACTCCACCCCTACTGCTGGGTGTTGAGGCAGCAAAGTTCCACTTTAGTCTCTGACCACAAGACTTTCTTGCACATGTTTACAGTACCTTCTAATTGACACTTTGCAAAGTCTTATGGGCAAAGATGTGCTTTTTTTAGCCAGGGCTTCTTCCTTGCTGCTCTTCCATATACTCTGTTTGTGTAAGACCTTAGAAATTGTGGATCCATTAAATGGAGATTGCTGCAGCTCACGCAGAAGGACTGGCTGTGCCTCTTATACGTGCCTTTCTTCTCCAGTGACTATGTTTAGACGGGTGGCCTGATATAGGCAGTTTGGCTATGGTTTCATATTTTTCCCACTTTTTCCCCATTGGACTACACTGAACTCTGAGGTATGTTCAGTGCCTTAGATGGTCTTGTACCCTTCCCCAGAATTGTGCCTCTCTATTATAATTTCCCTGAAATGTCTTGAATGCTCTTTTGTCTTCATTTCACTGTGATCTGTTGAAAATCTACCATACATCTCAATCTTACAGAGATTGGGGTATTTATTCAGGTGATCTGCCAATATTTTACATCAACAAATTGGGTGAGTTGGTAAGGTAATATTGCACCTGAGGAAAGTTAGCTTAGTAATTACAAAGAGAATGAATAATTTTTCAGCTTCACAACTTTGTTTTATAATTTTCAGTAAATTAGGATTAGGTTTTAGAATTTTTCTATATATTTGAATTGACATGATGCATAGTGTTTTGTAGATTAGCTCAAAATATCCTACCTCAATATATTTCAAATTTAGAAGATGAGACAGTAAAAGGTGAATATATTTGTGGGGGCCGAATACTTTTACAAAGCACTGTAGATGACAAACAACAATGGACCCAGCACCGATCCCTGTGGTACATCACTAGTCACAGGCCCACGGTCAGAGAGGCAGTTATCTACAGCCACTCTGGCTTCTTCTGCGAAGCCAATGTCTAATCCAATTTGCTACCTCATCTTGAATGCCAAGTGACTGAATATTCTTGACCAACATCCCATGCGGGACCTTGTCAAAGGTTTTGCTGAAGTCCACGTAGACAACACCGATTGCCTTGCTTCATCAACTTCCTGGTAACTTGCTCGAAAAACTCTATAAGATTGGTTAGACATGACTTACCACGCACAAAGCCATACTGACTATCCCTAATCAGTCCATGTCTATCCAAATACACATGTATCTGGTCCCTTAGAATACCGTCCAGTAACTTTCCCACTACTGATGTCAGGCTCACTGGCCTATTATTTCCTGGTTTATTCTTAGAGCCTCACCTCACCGTAGCTAAGGATTTTTTGAATATCTCTGCTGAGATATCTGTACTAGCTTCCCATGGGGTCCAAGGGAACACATTGTCAGGTCCTGGGAATTTATCCACCCTAACTTGCCCCAAAATAGTAAACACCTCCTCCACTGTAATCTGTATAGGGTCCAAACCTCACTGCTGCATTATGTCACAACTATAGACTCTGTGACTGTCTTCTGTGTAAATACAGATTCAAAAAAATCCATTTAAGATCTCCCCTATCTCCTTCAGCTCCATGCAAACATTACCACTCTGATCTTCCAGAGGACCAATTGTGCCCCTTGCAATCCTTTTGCTCTTAATATATCTGTAGAAGCCCTTGGAATTCAAGATTAAAGTACATCTTTTATCAAAGAGTGTTTAAGTTATACAACTTGAGATTTGTCTGCTTATTGGCAGCCACAAAGCAAGAAACCGAGAACCCAATTAAAGAAAAGACCAACCCCCAGAATGCAAGCAATAGAAGAGAGCAACAACAGCACTCTGAAGCAAATTGAGTACTTGGATCCAATTGCCTGGAGTAGGCCCAAAGCTTCAGTACAGGTTTCCTATTTAAACCTATTTAAGATCTCCCCCATTTCCTTTGGTTCCGCACAAAGCCGACCACTCTGATCTTCAAGAGGACCAATTTTATCCCTTACAGTCCTTTTGCTCTTAATATACTTGTAAAAGCTCTTTGGATTATCCTTCACTTTGACTGCCAAGGCAACCTCATGTCTTCTTTTAGCCCTCCTGATTTCTTTCTTAAGTATTTTCTTGCACTTCTTATACTCCTCAAGCACCTGATTTACCCCCTGTTTCCTATACATTTCATACAACTCCCTCTTCTTCTTTATCAGAGTTGCAATATCCCTTGAGAACCAAGGTTCCTTATTCCTATTCAAATTGCCTTTAATCCTGACAGGAACATACAAACTCTGCACTCTCAAAATTTCCCCTTTGAAGGCTTCCCACCTACCAATCACATCTTTGCCAGAGAACAACCTGTCCCAATCCACGCTTTTTAGATCCTTTCTCATTTCTTCAAATTTGGCCTTCTTCCAGTTCAGAACCTTAACCCTAGGACCAGATCTATCCTTGTTGATGATCAAATTGAAACTAATGGTGTTATGATCACTGGAACCAAAGTGCTCCCCTACACAGACTTCTGTCACTTGCCCTAATTCATTACCTAAGAGGAGATCCAATATTGCATCCCCTCTAGTTGGTCCCTCTATATATTGATTTAGAAAACTTTCCTGAACACATATTACAAACTCTAAACCATCTAGACCCCTAACAGTATGGGAGTCCCAATCAATGTATGGAAAATTAAAATCCCCTACCACCACAACTTTATGTTTCCTGCAGTTGCCTGCTATCTCTCTGCAGATTTGCTCTTCCAAGTCTCGTTGACTATTGGGTGGTCTGTAATACAATCCCACTAATGTGGCCATACCTTTCCTGTTTCTCAGCTCCACCCATAAGAACTCAGTAGACAAGCCCTCTAATCTGTCCTGCCTGAGCACTGCTGTAATATTTTCCCTAACAAGCAATGCTACTCCCCCACCTTTCATTCCTCTGCCTCAATCACATCTGAAACATCGGAACCCTGGAATATTAAGCTGCCAGTCCTGCCCCTCCTGTAGCCAAGTTTCACTAATTGCTACAACATCATAATTCCACGTGTCAATCCACGACCTCAACTCATCCGCCTTCCCCGCAATACTCCTAGCATTGAAATATATACACCTCAGAAGATTTTTACCACCACTCACAACCTTTCTATCAGCAGATTTGCTTAAACTTTCAACATCATTTATTTTCACCCCAGCCACACTGTCAGCTCTGGCACTCTGGTTCCCATCCCCCTGCAAATCTAGTTTAAAGCCTCCCCAATAGCACTAACAAACCTCCCTGAAAGGATAGTGGTCCCCCTGTAGTTCAAGTGTAATCCGTCTCTCTTGTACAGGTCCCACCTGCCCCAGAAGAGGTCCCAATGATCCTGAAATCTGAAACCCTGCCCCCTACACCAGTTCCTCAGCCACTTGTTCATCCTCCAGAGCATCCTATTCCTACCCTCACTGGCACCTAGCACAGGTAGCAATCCTGAGATTACCACCCTCGAGGTCCTGCTTTTCAACTTCCTACCAAGCTCTCTATAGTCACTGTCCAGGACCTCCTCACTCTTCCTTGCTATGTCATTGGTACTGATGTGCACCACGACATCTGGCTGATCACCCTCCCACTTCAGAATGTCATGCAATCGATCAGAGACATCCTTGACCCTGGCATCCGGGAGGCAACAAACCATCCTGGATTCTCTGTCACGACCACAGAACCTTCTATCTGCACCTCTAACTATCGAGTCCCCTATCACTACTGCTCTCCTCTTTCTCCCCCCTCCCTTCTGCACTGCAGAGCCAGATTCAGTGCCAGAGATCCGGCTACTGCAGCGTGTCCCAGGTAAGTCATCCCCCCCAACAGTATCCAATGCTGTATACTTGTTGTTAAGGGGAATGGCCACAGGGGAACCCTGCTCTGCCTGCCCTTTCCCCTTCCCTCGCCTGACAGTGACCCAATTTCCTGTCCTCTGCTCCTTTGGTGTAACTACCTCCCTGTAGCTACTATCTATAATCTCCTCATTCTCCCAAATGATCCGCAGGTCATCCAGCTCCTGCTCCAGTTCCCTAACGCGGTTTGTCAGGAGCTGCAGCTGGATGCACTTCTTGCAGGTGTCGTTGTCAGGGACACCGGAGGGCTCCTTGATTTCCCACATCCTGCAAGAGGAGCATTCCAACATCCTGCCTGGCATTCTCTCTACTCTAAACAATCTGAACAAAAAACTTACCGGAACCTACCCTGGCCTCTGCCTGTTCTCGCCGAAGCCTGTTTGAGCCAAAGCCGTCCCACTCTGACTCAGTCCACTCTGACGATGGCTGCTATATATGGCGGTCTGCTTTTTAAACCTTGGCGCACTATGTCACGCGCCTGCACAGTGCAGACCCTTCTCCCCGAGCAGTGTTTAAAAAAAAAAACAACTTTTTCTCCCCGATTTCTTCACTCCTTCTCAGCTGCTTGCTATTAGGCAGCCTATTAGGCGGGGGTACACTTTAGGGTAGTCTGGGCTGACGTACATTTTATATTTTCTTTTTTTGGAACACTTTACCACTCTGACATTTTTTGGAACTCTCTCGCTCTTGTTCTCTCTCTATCGCGCGTGCGCGCGCTCTCTCGCTCATGGTCGCTCTCACTCACGCTTTCTTGCTCTCGCTCGTGGTCGCTCTCACTCGCGCACGCTTTCTCACGCAAATCAATTTCCGGGACATTGTATATAATTTGCGGGCATCAGGGAGCCACTATTAATATGCGGGAGACTCCCGGAACTTCAGGGAGAGGTGGGATGTCTGCTGAAGGGAGCATGTAAGGACAGCCTACTACCTTCCTTGAAGGTGAACCATATCATTAATCCAGATCAGTATTTAAAAACATAGATAAGCAACGGTCCAGTGCTTTCCTATCAATACTAGCCAATACCAGTTTCCCTTTGTAACTCATTCTCCAGCCTTATTTTAAATTTCTCTGCTGTGCTGGAGGGGGAAGGGGTTGATAGGAGTCTGGTCTCTATTGTAAGTCCAGGCCTCTGTTTGCAACCCCATGTCACCATTTTTCAGGTTACGGAAATAAACCCTTGTAGAATTCACAGATCACTGCCCCTCAATTTGAGATGCAGAATAGAAAGAGTTCTAATGGGATCTGTGTGAGAAAAGTGTAAATAAATAAACACTATATTTATTGTTCTTTAACTTTCATTTCTTGATGCATACACAAATGGCACAGTTTAGTGTTCCAGAAAATTGCAATATGGACCATTTCCTAGGGGTGCAATACCCCCACTGTGTAGGGGTCACCTGTAGTGTAGTGATTTTGGTTGAAACATTGAAGTGCAATTCTGAAGGGTCTCATTGGGGTGGATGAGGAGAGGATAGTTTCTCTTATGGGAGAATTTAGAACTAGGGTCAACCTTTTAAAAATAGGGGCGGCCCTTTTAATTCAGAATTGTGATTTCTTTCTCTCTCAGAGGTTGGTGCTGTTGTGTATCAAATATTTCAGTAATATTGTAAGTGCACAGCATTCTTCCCTCAATATCAACAACATATTTACGATATTATTCAAATATTACTGAAATATTAAATACACAAAAGATAAGTCTTTGGGATTCTGTTCCTCAAGGACCATTGGAAGCAGAGCCCTTTAATATTATTATGCATTAGTACTTGATGGTCAAGGGATTAACTGTTACTGTGAGCAAGATGGAACAGAGGTTACCAACAATTGAACTATGGCAAAGCGGCATTGAGGGAGTGAGAGACCTGCCTATAGATTTGCGTGTCACACTTTAGCTACTGCATTTGCTTGTTCACAACACTGTACCCTGTTGAGAGCCACTATGATCTTACCCAGAACACAAGAGGAATTTGTTTATTAGAACAGCAGGAGAAGAGTATGGAAAGATAAAATTTATTTAAACTTTGGCAGTGAGTGCCTAGTAGAATTCATTTTTGATGCAGCAGAGGCACCTGGCGGACAAATTCAGTCATTGAACTGTGAGACATTTACGGAGGGAAGCTGTAGACAGCAGCAGTAGACAGCTGCAGACAGAGTTCAGTTGTATTAAAAAACAGGAGATGGTTACAGGGAGAATTCAGTCATTAAACAGAGGGACATAGTTACAGGCAGAGTTCAGTCATTAAACAGAGGGACATAGTTACTGGCAGAGTTCAGTCATTAAACAGCAGGAACTAGTTACAGGCAGAGTTCAGTCATTAAACAGTAGGGGATGATTACAGCAAGAGGTCTGTCATTAAACAGCGTGAGTCCTTTACAAAGCAGTTCAAATCACTGAGAGCACCAGTTACGTTGGGTCTCACCGATATACAAGGGACCACACCGGGAGCACACCCTGACCATTTCTGTGTTCTACAGGGATCACTCCCTACGCGACTCCCTTTCCATTCATCCTTCCCAACTGATCTCCCTTCTGGCACTTAATCTTGCAAGCGGAACAAGTGTACACCTGCTCCTACACCATTCAGGGCCCCAAACAGTCCTTCCAGGTGAGGTGACACTTCATCTGTGAGTCTGTTGAAGTCACCTACTGTAGTTAGTGCTCCCAGTGTAGCTTCTTGTGTATCGGTGAGACCTGATGTAGATTGGGAGACGGCTTCACTGAGCACCTACGCTCTGTCCACCAGAAAAAGCAGGATCTCCCAGTGGCCACCCATTTTAGTTCCACTTCCCATTCCCATTCCAATATGTCAATCCATAGCCGCTTCTATTGTCGTGATGAGGCCACACTCAGGCTGGAGGCACAACACCTTATATTCTGTCTGGGTAGCCTCCAACTGGATAGCATGAACATCAATTTCTCAGACTTTCAGTAATGAATTCCCCCCTCCTTCTCTATTCCCCATCCATTTTTCTCTCTCTCTCACCTCATCTCCTTGCTTGCCCATCGCCTCCCTCTGGTGCTCTTCCCTCTTTTTCTTTTCGTGGCTTTCTGTCCTCTCCTATTAGACGCCCTGTTCTCCAGCCCTGTATCTCTTTCACCAATCAACTTCCCAGCTCTTTACCCTCCCAGTTTCACCTATCACCTTGTGTTTCTTCCTCCCCTCCCGCCACTTTCTAATTATGACTCCTCATATTTATTTCTCTCCAGTCCTGGTGAAGGGTCTTGGCTCGAAACGCCGACTGTACTCTTTTCCATAGATGCTGCCTGGCCTGCTGAGTTCCTCAAGCAATTTGTGTGTGTTGCTTGGATTTCCAGCATCTGCAGACTTTCTCTTGTTAGTGTACAACTCCTCTTGCCTGTTCTGACATGTATTCAGATCACAACTAATCTTTTACCGCCATGCTACTTTCCTGCATTAATCCCACATCCCCCAATTTGCTTAACCAAAATATCTACTCATCTTTGAGCGACTGAACTCCCACAGACAACTTCTACCCATTTACTACCGTCTGGCTGAGGAAGTGTCTTCTTAGCTGTGTCCTTAGTAGCTGACTGCTGATATATTGCCAGCAAGCCCTCCTTATTCTACTCCCCAGGCACAGGAACCATTATCTCTGCGTTGCTCTATCAAGCCCCAGAGAAACTTTACAGTTCAAAGTAAATTTATTATCAAAATACATATATGTCACCATATACAACCTTGAGATTCATTTTCTAGCAGGCAGACTCAATAAATCCATAATAGGTTAATAACCGTAATAGAATCAATGAAAGGCAGTTCCAACTTGGGCATTGAACCAGAGAGCAAAAGAGAACAAACTGCAAATACAAAAAGAAAGAATAATAATAAATAAATAAGCAATAAATATCAAGGACATGAGATGAAGAGTCCTTAAAAGTGAATCCATGGTTTTGGGAACATTTGGTTGAGGGGTAATATCTGTTTCTAAATTTGGTGGTGTGAGTCCTGAGGCTCCTGTACCTTCTTCCTGATGGCAGCAGTAGGAAGAGAGCATGACTTAGGTGGTGGGGTACCTGATGACAACTGCTGCTTTCCTGTGACAACACTCCATGTCGATGTGCTCAATGATGGGAAGGGCTTTACCTGTGATGGACTGAGCCACATCCACTACTTTTTGTAGGATTTTCTGTTCAAGGGCATTGGTGTTTCCATACCAGGCTGTGAAGCAGCCACAAGGAAATCTGCAGATCCTGGAAATTCAAGCAACACACATAAAAAATGCTGGTGAACGTAGCAGGCCAGGCAGCATCTATAAGAAGAGGTACAGTGGACGTTTTGGGCCGAGACACTTCGTCAGGACACAGGGTCTGATGAAGGGTCTCGGCCCGAAACATTGACTGTACCTCTTCCTATAGATGCTGCCTGGCCTGCTGCGTTCACCAGCATTTTTTGTGTGTAATGCAGCCAGTCAATATCTATACATCTATAGAAGTTTGTCAAAGTTTTAGATATCATCCCAAATCTCTGTAAACTCCTAAGAGGAGATGCCGTGCTTTCTTTGTAATGGCACTTACATGCTGGATCCAGGACAGGTCCTCTGAAATGATATCACAGAGGAATTTAAAGTTGCTGACCCTCTCCACCTCTGATCGTCCAATGAGGATTGCTCCATGGACCTGTGGTTTCCTCATCTTGAAGTCAATAATCAGCTCCTTGATCTTGCTGACATTGAGTAAGAGGTTGTTGTTATGGCACCACTCAGCCAGATCTTCAATCTCCCTCTGAAATGATTTATCAGCACCTTTGATTCAGCCTACAACATTGGTGTCATCAGCAAACTTGAATATGGCATTGGAGCTGTGCTTAGCCACACATTTATACAGTAAGTGTAAAGCGATTTGGTTGATATGGCTTCATTATTGGTATTGGTTCATTATTGTCACATGTACCAAGAAAAGCTTGTTTTACATACTGCTCATACAGATCCAAGCGTTAGACAGTGCACTGAGCTCGTGCGGCCACTCAAGTCGGGTATGATATTCTGTTAAGTGGTTGTCAATTGGTGGGTCCTCAGGAGACTGAAGAGGTCGATCCAGGATTCACGTATTCTGGTGCTGTGTGGACACGAGTACGTGGTGGCTGTGGTTAGTGGTTGGGTCTTTTTGTTGTTCAGTCTCTCCTTTCGCAGCTGTCGTTTGTTCTCAGTGGCACACTGGACGTCATTCTCATGTAGTACAGCTTTCTCTTAAACAGATTTCCCCCAGTTGTATCTTTCGAGTGCAATGTCTTCCCAGTTTTTAGATGTAATGTCGAATTTCTTGAGGCTGATTTTGATGTTATCTTTGAAATGTTTCCTTTGTCCTTCAGGGTCTCCCTGAACCTCCTTCAACCGGGAGTAAAGGATCTCCTTGGGGAGAGACAAGTTAAGCATTCGGAAGACATGACCTTTCCAACAGTTAATAATGATTTATTGTGGTGGAGATGCTGCCAGTATGTAAGAACCTTTGGTGATATTGTTCCAGGGCTTTAAGGTGTCTACTGGAGGTGGTCTGCGATTTAGCTCCATACAGTAATGTAGGACGGATGACTGTTATATAAATCAAAAGATTTGTCTGGACCTACCTGTAGGTCATAGTCTCCAAAAACACTTTTCCTTAATCCTACATAGCCTTCACTATCACCACGCAGGCTAGTACTCACTCAGTCGTGTGAGTAGTACCTGAACTGGAATAAGGTAAAACAATAACAAGTGTAAAAGCTATTGAAAGAGTGTAGTGCAGGTAAATGATAAAATGTAAGATCATAATGAGGTAGATTGTGAGACCAAGAGCCATCTAATACAAGAGTCTGATAACAGTGGGATAAAAGCTGGCCTTGAGCCTGGTGGCTATACATTAAGGTATCTCATTCTCTGATAACCAAGTTTTGACCCACTCGTGTTTAATCTGTCCTCACTATTTGGCTCCTTGTTCCAGGAACTAATCTGCAGAAACTTTGTTGCACACCCTCTAATCCAAGTCCAATGGATTTCTTGGCCTTCAGTCCCACTATTTTTATCCCATAATTTTTTTTTTTACTGAGCAGTTACTTTCTGTCTCTCAATCTGAGGCTGATAGCCCTCCAATATTTCTGTGAAGGTTTTAGTGAAGACTATGCAGAATTTAGTGAAGAGGTAGGTAAAAGACTAGTGGTCTGTAAGTAAAGAGGAGGAATTTGATGCCTTGCCACGCTCAAAGACTGATAAATCCTCAGCACCAGACGGGATTGATCACAGGTTGCTTCAGGAGGCAAGGGAAGAGATTCACAAAGACGAGAAAATCTTCAGATGCTGGAAATCCGAGCAACACACCCAAAATGCTGGGGGATCTCAGCAGGCCAGGCAGCACCTAGTAAACATTCAACGTTCTGGGCTGTGACCCTTCATCAGGGAAGAGATTGTTGGGGTCCTGGCTGAAGTTTTTAAAATTTTTCTGAACAGAAGTAAGATACCAGATGAATGGAGGACAACAAAAGTGGTCCCTCTTTTCAAGAAAAGCAGCAAGGAAAAGCCTAGTAACTAAGGAGACATGAAACAGGAAATGCTGGTATGTAGATCAAAAAGATTATGGTGCTGGAGAAACTGAGCAGACCAGGCAGCATCTGTGGAGGGAAATGAACAAGTGACATTTCAGGTCAAGTCCAGAAAGTAAGAGGGAAGGTAGCCAGCATAAAGAGGTGAGGGGTAGGGATGGAACAAGCGCTGCAAATAATAGTTGGATCCAGATGAGGAGAGGTTGATTGGTAGATGAGTCAGATGAGCAAGGGAACAGAGGAGATACTGATGACAGTCTGGAAGGTGATAGATGGAGGAAATACAGAAGCGTTGCACTTTCTTGTCTCCACCACTCTTGTCCCAAATGCTGCCACCGTTTCCATCCTTCCCTTCATATTTGCCATTGTCAATTGGGACATTGAATACAGAAGCAGGGCGATTGTGCTGGAAAACCCATACTCAATAAGTTAGAAACAACTTCTTCCCCTCTGCCATCAGATTTCTGAATGGCCCATTATTCTTCTTTTGCACTATCTATTAATAATTGTGCTTACAGTAGTTTTTTATATGCACTGTACTGCTGCCACAAAACAAGGCACATATGTCAGTGATAATAAAGCTGATCTTGAAATTTATAAAAACTTTGGTCAGACTGCAGCTTGAGCATTGCACACTGTTTTGATCACTAACATCTAAGAAGCACTGGAGAGGATTCAGTGCTGAAGTTTAGTTATGAGGAGAGACTGGACGGTCTAGATCTTTTTTCCCTAGAGTGGTGGATGTTATAAAGGGACAAGATTGAGGTGTATGAAATGATGTGGGGATAGAAAATTATAAAGAGTATAAATAGAGTAGGGTGCAACAAATCTTTCCCCAGATTGGTAAGTGATTATAATTAATTAACCCCTTCATATTGCACAAAATTAAATCTAAAAGTCTTTTAACACAAACAGTACAAGAAACTTGATAACAGAATTCATTTCCAAATGGAGTAGGAGATGGCTGCAGGAAAATTTAATTATTAAAACAGCGTGACACAGTTACCGGGAGAAATCTTTTTGTTAAAACAGTGGGTGATAGTTAATGAGTGAATTTATTTATAGCAACAAATGTAGTCAGTGATCAGAACATTTCATAAGTTAAAAACTGATAATTATTGGGAGAAATCATATACAGAGATTTGGGGACAATCCTAAGAGAATTCATGTATGAAAACAAGCGGGAGATAGTTCTTGGGAAAAAAAAACGATTAGCAGTGGGAGATAATAGAAGAATTCATTTACTAATGGAGTCATGGATGGTTCAAAGATTCAAAGTCTATTTGTTATCAAAGTATGTATACGATAATCAAGGACAAGACCCACCTAGCCAACACACTTTTTGTCCCTTTTCCCTCCGGGAGAAGGTTCAGGAGCTTGAAGACTCGTATGGCCAGATTTGGGAACAGCTTCTTTCCAACTGTGATAAGACTGCAAAACAGATCCTGACCCGGATCTAGGCCATACCCTCCAAATATCCGGACCTGCCTCTGTTTTTTTTTTGCACTACCTTACTTCCCATTTTTCTATTTTCTATTTATGATTTATAATTTAACTTTTTAATATTTACTAATAACTATTTTTAATATTTGTAATATTTAATATTTGTAATCCAGGGAGTGTGAAACGCAGAATCAAATATCGCTGTGATGATTGTACGTTCTATAACCAATTGTTTGGCAACAATAAAGTATAAAGTATACAACCCAGAGTTCTGTCCTCCCACAGGCAGCTGTGAAACAAAGAAATACCAAGGAATCCATGTAAAGAAAACATTAAACACTCAACGCATGAACAAAAAAGAATGGCAGAAAATGAGCAAATAACACACAGCATATTAAACTTCAAACTGCAGAGTCCTCAGAACAGTTTAAGAGTGTTCAGTTCAGTTCAGTGTCACTCATTGACTGTAGGTCACAGAGCCAGTCCACGCTGAAGTGCCCCACTCAAATCATGCAAAGTAGGAGAAAATAAGTAACTAGAAACTAGAAACCCATGTAACTTGAACTACAGTGTCCTCCAAAAATAATTTCACAGCCGCAAGCAGTGCCACTCAAACCTCGCAGCACAGGATCCAAGGTTCCTACACATTCCTGCGGAAGCATCAAGCAAGAGGGAGAGTGCAGGCAGACAGTACTGAACACCCACTCTCCTTCCGTTCTTATGCTCGCCAATTTCAATCTTGTTTGACGCTTTAATCGGCAAGATCGACAGTGAGTAATGGAGCCGATCATGGGTTTGTGCTCCACCATTAGGCTACACACTTTGTTCTCAACCTTATCAAATTCTCTCAGAGGCAGTAAAAGTGCCAGATTGTTCAGTCGGTCTAAAAAAAAGCAGATGATCAAAATGTAAATGACAGGCTCCAGTCACGCAGTTTAGTAGCAGAAGCATGTTTAAAAGAAGTAGTAGGTTTGTGAACTGTCTGAAGGTAGTCACCATTGGTCACTGGTGCCAACTTGTAGTGTATATTCTTGGAAGAGTTCAGTTATTGGAACTTTTGTAGACAGCAGAAGAATTCAATTTTTCAAAATGCTGGAGAGAAATGAGGACAGTGTATCAAAAAACCAGCTGAAGAATATTACTGGAGGAATTCAGTTATTAAGTCAGTGGTAGACAGTTACCTGAAGAATTCAGATATTAAATCAGTGGTAGACGGGAGAATTCAGCTTGCGAGGCAGCTAGAGGAGAATTCAATTGTTAAGCAACAAGAACACTGGAAGAATTAATCATTATTCTAGAGAAAGGCTTCATTGACTAAGTCAGCAGGAGGCAGTTACTACGGCCATTCATTTAATAAAACAATGGGCAACAATTGCTTGGAGACTTAATTCTTTAAATCAATAGGAGATGTTACTGGGTGAATTAATTTATTAAAACAGCCAGAGATTGTTGTTGGGAAATTTCCATTATTTGAGCAGCAGGAGACAATTACAGGACAAATTCATTTATTAAAAACAATGGAAAACACAACCCCAGAGAGTGTTCATTCATTAAAACTGTGGAGACACAAAAACAGTAGGAAATAGGTGCAGGCGTAGGCCATTGGGCCCCTCAAGCCTGTCCTACCATTCAATAGTCTTGGTTGTTCTGCCCTAGGCATCATCTCCTCTTCTGTGACACATCCCCGTAGCCCTCAATGCTCCAATTATCTGCCTGCAATTTAAATACATCTAATGATCCATCACAACAGCTCTCTGGGGTAGAATTCTCTGTGAGCAAAAGATAATTACATACTTACATTTTAAAATGACCAATCCCTTATCTTATAACTGAAAATACCAAAATACCATTAGACATCCTGACCACCCATTTCATCTGCCTGCTCACTCCTTGTGATCTGTGCACTATAACCTAGGTTCTTTGCAAAGTTCGAAGTAAATTGATTATCAAAGTACATATATGTAACCATATACAACGCCGATCATTTTTTTGCCTGTATACACAGTAAATCCAAGAGACATAGAATCAATAAAAGACTGCACCCAACAGGATGGACAAACAATCAATGTGCAAAAGACAACAAATTGAGCAAATAGAAAACAGAGAATCATATAAATAAATAAGCAATGAATATTGAGAACATGAGATGTAGAGTCCTTGAAAGTGAGTCCATAGGTTGTGGGAACAGTTCAGTAATGGGGGCAAGTGACATTGAGTGAATGTTATCCCCACTCGTTCAAAAGCCTGATGGTTGAAAGATTAGATTCATTAGATTGAACTTTATTGTCATTGTGCCAAATACAGATACAAAGCCAATGAGAAGGAACTTGACGGTGAGGACAATATGAGTGAGGTTGATGTTCTGGAGCATGTTGATATTAAGGGAGAGGAGGTGTTGGAGTTATTAAAATATATTAGGATGGATAAGTCCCCGGGGCCTGACAGAATATTCCCCAGGCTGCTCCATGAGGCAAAGGAAGAGATTGCTGAGCCTCTGGCTAGAATCTTTATGTCCTCGCTGTCTACAGGAATGGTACCGGAGGATTGGAGGGAGGCGAATGTTGTCCCCTTGTTCAGAAAAGGTAGATGGGATAGTCCGGGTAATTATAGACCAGTGAGCCTTACATCTGTGGTGGGAAAGCTGTTGGAAAAGATTCTTAGAGGTAAGATCTGTGGGCATTTAGAGAATCATGGTCTGATCAGGGACATTCAGCATGGCTTTGTGAAGGGCAGATCATGTCTAACAAGCCTGATAGAGTTCTTTGAGGAGGTGACCAGGCATATAAATGAAGGTAGTGCACTGGATGTGATCTACATGGATTTTAGTAAGGCATTTGACAAGGTTCCACATGGTAGGCTTATCCAGAAAGTCAGAAGGCATGGAATCCAGGGAAGTTTGGTCAGATGGATTCAGAATTGGCTTGCCTGCAGAAGGCAGAGGGTTGTAGTGGAGGGAGTACATTCAGATCGGAGGATTGTGACTAGTGGTGTCCCACAAGGATCTGTTCTGGGACCTCTATTTTTCGTGATTTTTATTAACGACCTGGATATGAGGGTAGAAGGGTGGGTTGGCAAGTTTGCAGACGACACAAAGGTTAGTGGTGTTGTAGATAGTATAGAGGATTGTCGAAGATTGCAGAGAGACATTGATAGAATGCAGAAGTGGGCTGAGAAGTGGCAGATGGAGTTCAACCTGGAGAAGTGTGAGGTGGTACACTTTGGAAGGACGAACTCCAAGGCAGAGTACAAACTAAATGGCAGAAAACTTTGTAGTGTGGAGGAGCAGAGGGATCTGGAGGTACATGTCCACAGATCCCTGAAAGTTGCCTCACAGGTGGATAGGGTAGTTAAGAAAGCTTATGGGGTGTTAGCTTCCATAAGTCGAGGGATAGAGTTTAAGAGTCGCGATGTAATGATGCAGCTCTATAAAACTCTGGTTAGACCTCACTTGGAGTACTGTGTCCAGTTCTGGTCGCCTCACTATAGGAAGGATGTGGAAGCATTGGAAAGGGTACAGAGGAGATTTACCAGAATGCTGCCTGATTTAGAGAGTATGGATTATGATCAGAGATTAAGGGAGTTAGGGCTTTACTCTTTGGAGAGAAGGAGGATGAGAGGAGACATGATAGAGGTATATAAGATATTAAGAGGAATAGATAGAGTGGATAGCCAGCACCTCTTCCCCAGGGCACCACTGCTCAATACAAGGGGACATGGCTTTAAGGTAAGGGGTGGGAAGTTCAAGAGGGATATTAGAGGAAGGTTTTTTACTGAAAGAGGGGTTGGTGCATGGAATACATTGCCTGAGTCAGTGGTGGAGGCAGATACACTAGTGAAATTTAAGAGACTACTAGACAGGTATATGGAGGAACTTAAGGTGGGGGGTTATGTGGGAGGCAGGGTTTGAGGGTCGGCACAACAATGTGGGCCGAAGGGCCTGTACTGTGCTGTACAATTCTATGTTCTATGAAATACAATGACCAGAACTGCAAAGAATATTGTTATTTACAAAATAACTGCGAATAAAAAGTAAGTGCTACAGCACACAAATATAAAAGTACTGAGACAGTACAATATGGGTGCAATACTGCTTAGCACTTTGATGTGAGTTTCAGCGGGGTCACAGCCTCAGGGAAGAAGCTCTTCCTATGCCTGCTAGTGCAGAAGCGGAGGCTCCTATAGCGCCTGTCGGATGGGAGGAGAGTAAAAAGTCCATGGTTAAGGTGAGATATATCTTTGATAATGCTTTTCACCCTGCCCAGGCAGCGGTTATGGTAGGTGTTCTCAATAGTGGGCAATTATTCCTGAACCTGGTGGTGTGTGGATGGCGGCAGCAAGAAGAGAGCATGTCCTGGGCGGTGGGGGTCTTTGATGATGGTTGCTGCTTTCATGTGACAGCGCTCTATGTAGATTTGCTCAGTGATGGGGAGGTCTTTACCTGTGATGAACTGAGCTGTATCCACTACCTTTTGTAGGATTTTTCATTCAATGACATTGGTGTTTCCATACCAGTCCATGATGCAACAAGTCAATATACTGTCCACCACACATCTTTCGAAGTTTGACAAAGTTTTAGATGTCATGCCGAATCTTCACAGACTTCTAAGGAAGTAGAGGTGTTGCCGTGCTTTTTTGTAATTGTATTTATGTGCTTGGTCCAGGACAGATCCTCTGAAATGATAACACCAAGGAACTTAAAGTTGCTGACTCTCTCCACCTCTGGCTCATGGACCTCCGGTTTCCTCCTACCGAAGTCAATAGTCAGCACCTTAGTCTTGCTGACATTGTGTGAGAGGTGGTTGTTGTGGCACCACTCAGCCAGATTTTCAATGCTCCTCCTATGTGCTGATTCATCATTACCTCTGATTTCACCAATGACAGTGGAGTCATCAGCAAACTTAAATGTGGTAACTTCATTCACTTGCGGTCCCTCTCCGTTCAGATAATAATCTGCTCTTGGATTCCTTGAACTGAAGTGGATGACCTCACACTTCCCCATATTAATCTCCAGCTGACAAGTGTTTACATAATCATACTATCTATATAACATTGCAAAATCACAATTTCCTCATTGCAGTATGCTCTCCCACTGACTTTTGTGGCATTGGCAAACTTGGGTCAGTAACTCAATGAGTAAAAACATGGAGACGTGCTCAAGAGTTTCAGTTGTTATTCAGACCAAACATCAGAGTGGGGAAGAAGTGTAATCTAAGTGACTTTGTCCATGGCATAATTGTTGATGCCAGACATAGTGGCTTGAGTATCTCAAAAACTGCTGATTTCACGGGATTTTCTCACACCACCACCTGTAGAGTCTACAGAGAGTGGTGCGGTCAACAAAAAGTATCCATCGAGTGGCAGTTCTGTGGGTGAAAACGCTTTGTCTGAGGAGAATGGACAGACTGTTCGAGCTGACAGGAAGACAGCAGGAACTCAAATAACTACATGTTAGAACTGAAATGTACGGAAGAGCATTTCTGAACACACATGTTGAAACTTGGAGTGGATAGGCTACAGCGCCAAAAGACCACGAACATAGGTACCAAATAAAGTGACCACTGAGTGTAAATAGTAAATGCTTGAAGGACCAAGTACTCTAGGGTTTTCAACTACTTACAATCTTACAACCCAATAAAAGACCTATTTAGTCCAACTCCTTGTTTTCCATATGATAACCAGTTTTCCATCCACACTAACACACTTCCTAAAACATATGCATCAGCCTCTTAAGTGGCATCTTGATAAATGCCTTTTGAAATCCAAATAAACTACATCAACAGGATCCCCTTTCCCTACTCTGGGCATTGCAGGAAGAATTCAATGTTAAACACAATTTGAGACTGTCACAGGGAGAATTCATATAATTCAACAGTAGGGATCATTTATTTCTAATAGGTGATATTTTGGGCCAAGATCCTTCATCAGGACTGGAAAGGAAGGCAGCAGAAGCCAGAATGAGAGGGTGGGGAATGGGGAGCTTCTCACTTTATCCCCCCTCACTCACCCATCCATTCCCCCCCCCCACCTACCTTCCCCTATCACCTGCCATCTTGTACTCCTTCCCCTCCCTCCCCCACCTTCTTATTCTGGCTTCTTACCCCTTCCTTTCCAGTCCTGATGAAGGGTCTCCGCTTGAAATTCTGACTGTTTATTCCTCTCCATAGATGCTGTCTGACCTGCCAAGTTGTTCTAGCATTTTGTGAGTGTTATTCTGGATTTTCAGCATCTGCAGAATCTCTTACGTTTGCATAGGTTGAATAGGTTGGAACTTTATTCCTAAAACATAGAAGATTGAGGGGAGATTTGTTAGAGATGTACAAAATTATGAGGGGTATGGATAGGGTACCTGATGATTTCAACAGACAACCGAAGAGAAGCAGGCTTTTTCTACTGAGGTTCGTTGAGACTAGAACTAGAGGTCATAGGTTAAGGGTGAAATGTTTAAGGGGAAATGAGGGAGAGCTTCTTCACTCAGAAGGTGATGAGAGTGGGGAATGATTGACACAGGTTCAATTTCAGCATTTAAAAGCAATTTCAATAGATTAGATAGGCCGGGTGGCTGTTTCTATGCTGTAGGTTTCTATGATTCTATGATTTTATCATTTATTTCTAAAATGCATTTATTACATCAATGTGGGTCAGGACAAGAAATTATTTCTTAAAGCAGCTTGAGTATTATGTGTATTTCTGGTTTCTTAATCTAAGGATAAGTATTCTTTCTTGAAAATAGTGCAGCAAAGGATCACCAGACTGAATTATGGGTTGGCAGGACTGATGTATGAAGAGTGATTGGGTTATAGTCACTGTAATTTAGAGATTAGATACATCACAGGCACATCTATCCCCACCATCACTAGTATCTGCAGAACATGCAGCTTTAGAAGACAAAATCCATCATCAAAGATCCCCACCATCCAGGTCTGCCATCTTTCATGGCTACCATCAGGTAGGGGTTATAGGAGCCTGAAGTACCACCTCACCAGGTTCATGCACAGCTACTTCCCTTCAACTGCTCAGTTCTGGAACCAACTGACTTCTTCCCAAATTGTGTTCTTTCTTGTAAAACCTGTGTATAATTTATGGTTAATTTTTGTTTACTTGTGAATGCTACTTGTGTGATGTTACAAGCCAGTGATCAGAATCAGGTTTATTATCACTGGCAAATATCATGAAATTTGTTGTTTTGCGACAGCAAGTAAGTTTTCACTGCATCTGTAATTACATGTACTGATGCATATGACAGTAAACTCAACATTGACTTTGAGAGGAGCTCTCATTGAAATGTATGAGATCAACCTGGGACTAGTCAGAAAGGATATCCCACAGATGGGGGAATCCAGAACAAGGGATCACAGCCTGAGAAGACAGATAAACCATTTATGACTGGAATGAGGAGAAATTTCTTCACCCAGAGGGTGAGGAAGCTGTGTAATTCTCTATCACTGAAAGTAATTGACAGTAAGTTATTGAATGTATTTTGATGTGGTTCTTATGGCTAAAGATACCAAGAGACTTCAAGAGAATGCTTTGTTTTGGTTTTCTTTCATTTTGTTTTAATTGTGTCATTTCTTGTATAATTTTTATATAATTTATGTACAATTTATGTTTCTCTTGTGTATCTAATAGTAGGTGCCAGCAGTGCAGCTGCTAGTAGTTTTTCATTGCACCTGCGCATAAGTTAATAGTGCACATGATATTCAATCTGACTCAAAAGCAGGAACAGCGCACAGAACGTGGACAATCAGCCAGGATTGTACTGAATAAGGTAGCAGGCTCTACTTGCCAACAAGACCATTCCTGCCTCAGTTGTCAGTAATTCTATACTTCCAGGCATCAACCAAGTGAATATTGTCTGCACTGCCTCAGCACAAGCATATCCTTCCTTAAACATTCAAAAAAAACTGTACATGGTATTCCAGTTGCATCTCACCCACCAGAATCTGTGGAACCTTAGTAGATTACAATCAACTAACAAAGACATTTGCATTTACAAATACAGTTATATCCACTGTGTAACCATTTCCTTTTAGACCTCAGATGTAAGGCACCAGCTACAACTTTAGCTCCATTAATTTGCTTATCCTTTTCTTCTAAAGATTGTGATTGTTTTATGCTTCCCTTCTATATAGATGTTTGATTGTATATTATAGGACCATAAGACATAGAAGTAGAATTAGACTATTCAGCCCATTGAGTCTGCTCTGCCATTTGTGCATAACAGGTTTATTATTACTGGGATGACTTTAATGTCCACCACTTTGAAGAATGATCATTTGTGAAGGCAATTACTTTGATCATTTATTTCTTAAAACATAGTTACTGGGAGAATTCAGGGAATTAAACAACATGACATAGTAACTACGTGAATTCCTTTATTAAATATTAGGAGAGGATTCTGGAAGAATTCTGCTATTAAAACAGGGCGAGTGCTCCTGGGAGAGTTTGTTTATTACAACGGTGTATAGCAATTAATGCGAAGATATCTTCACAACACAATTACCATGAGGTACCATTTGCTTTGTTGGAGCAGTATAAAATTTAAGGGAGAACTTGATTAATAAAATATTGAGACTGAGAGAATTTATTTATTAAATCACTGGGGCACAGTGGCTAGTAAATTCATATGTTATAACTGTGCAATAGTCATTGGGAAAATTAATTTGTAAAGACAGTAGGAGATGAATTGCCTGGGAAATGAATATTCAAGGATATACGTCCTATCAAAAGGACAGACTGATGGGCAGAGGGGGTGGGGTGGCTCTGTTGGTGAGGAATGATATTCAGTCCCTTGTGAGGGGGGACATAGAATCAGGAGACGTAGGTAGAACTGAGAAATTCTAAGGGTAGAAAGACCCTAATGGGAGTTATCTACAGACCCCCAAACAGTAGTCTGGATGTAGGGTGTAAATTGAATCTAGAGTTAAAATTGGCATGTCGCAAAGGTAATGCTTCAGTTGTGATAGGGGACTTCAACATGCAGGTAGACTGGAGGAATCAGGTTGGTATTGGACCCCAAGAAAGGAAGTTTGTGGAGTCCCTCTGAGATAGATTCTCAGAACAGCTTGTACTGGAGCCTACCAGAGAGAACGCAATTCTAGATTTAGTATTGTGCAATGAACCAGATTTGATCAGGGACCTCGAGGTAAAGGAGCCATTAGGAGGTAGTGACCATAATATGATAAATTTTAATCTACAATTTGAGAGGGAGAAGGGAAACTCGGAAGTGTCAGTATTACAGTTGAACAAAGGGAACTATGGTGCTATGAGGGGGGAGCTGGCCAAAGTTCAATGGAACAATACCCTAGCAGGGATGACAGTGGAACAGCAATGGCAAGTGTTTCTGCGAATAATGCGGAAGGTGCAGGATCAGTTCATTCCAAAGAGGAAGAAAGATTCTAAGGGGAGTAAGGGGAGGCCGTGGCTGACAAGGGAAGTAATGGACAGTATAAAAATAAAAGAGAAGAAGTATAACATAGCAAAGACGAGTGGGAAGCCAGAGGATTGGGAAACTTTTAAAGAGCAACAGAAGGTAACTAAAAATGCAATACGCGGAGAAAAAATGAGGTACGAAGGTAAACTAGCCAAGAATATAAAGGAGGATAGTAAAAGCTTCTTTAGGTATGTGAAAAGGAAAAAAATAGTTAAGACCAAAATTGGGCCCTTGAAGACAGAAGCGGGTGAATTTATTATGGGGAACAAGGAAATGGCAGACGAGTTGAACAGGTACTTTGAATCTGTCTTCACTAGGGAAGACACAAACAATCTCCCAGATGTAATAGTGGCCAAAGGACCTAGGGTAATGGATGAATTGAAGGAAATTTATATTAGGCAGGAAATGGTGTTGGATAGGCTGTTGGGTCTGAAAGCTGATAAGTCCCCGGGACCTGATGGTCTGCATCCCAGGGTACTTAAGGAGGTGGCTTTAGAAATCGTGGACACATTGGTAATCATTTTCCAATGTTCTATAGATTCAGGATCAGTTCCTGTGGATTGGAGGTGGCCAATGTTGTCCCTCTCAGTCGGGATTGGTCTGAGTCAGCATGGATTTACGAAGGGGAAATCGTGCTTGACTAATCTTCTGGAATTTTTTGAGGATGTAACTATGAAAAAGGACAAGGGACAGCCAGTGGATGTGGTGTACCTGGACTTTCAGAAAGCCTTTGATAAAGTCCCACATAGGAGATTAATGGGCAAAATTAGGGCACATGGTATTGGGGGCAGAGTACTGACATGGATTGAAAATTGGCTGGCTGACTAAAAACAAAGAGTAGCAATTAACGGGTCCCTTTCGGAATGGCAGGCTGTGACCAGTGGGGTACCGCAGGGTTCAGTGCTGGGACTGCAGCTGTTCACAATATATATTAATGATTTAGATGAAGGAATTAAAAGTAACATTAGCAAATTTGCTAATGACACAAAGTTGGGTGGCAGTGTGAAATGTGAGGAGGATGTTATCAGAATGCAGGGTGACTTGGACAGGCTGGGTGATTGGGCAGATGCATGGCAGATGCAGTTTAATGTGGATAAATGTGAGGTTATCCACTTTGGTGGTAAGAACGAGAAGGAAGATTATTATCTAAATGGAGTCAAGTTAAGAAAAGGGGAAGTACAACGAGATCTAGGTGTCCTTGTTCATCAGTCACTGAAAGTAAGCATGCAGGTACAGCAGGCAGTGAAGAAAGCTAATGGCATGCTGGCCTTCATAACAAGGGGAACTGAGTATAAGAACAAAGAGGTCCTTCTGCAGCTGTACAGGGCCCTGGTGAGACCACACCTGGAGTACTGTGTGCAGTTTTGGTCTCCAAATTTGAGGAAAGACATTCTTGCTATTGAGGGAGTGCAGCGTAGGTTCACAAGGTTAATTCCAGGGATGGCGGGACTGTCATATGTTGAAAGATTGGAGCGACTGGGCTTGTATACTCTGGAATTTAGAAGGCTAAGAGGGGATCTTATTGAAACGTATAAGCTTATTAAGGGATTGGACACGCTGGAGGCAGGAAGCATGTTCCCAGTGATGGGTGAGTCCAGAACCAGAGGCCACAGTTTAAGAATAAGGGGTAGGCCATTTAGAACTGAGTTGAGGAAATACTTTTTCACCCAGAGTGTGGTGGATATATGGAATGATCTGCCCCAGAAGGCTGTGGAGGCCAAGTCTCTGGATGCTTTCAAGAAAGAGATGGATAGAGCTCTTATATATAGCGGAATCAAAGGTTATGGGGATAAGGCAGGAACTGGATACTGATTGTGGATGATCAGCCATGATCACAGTGAATGGCGGTGCTGGCTCGAAGGGACGAATGGCCTACTCCTGCACCTATTGTCTATTGTCTATTGAGATAGTTCTGGGAGGATTTACCTTTTAAATCAGCCAGGAATAGTTATGGGAGAAATCATATTAAATCATTGAGATAGTTACTGGAAGAATTCATCTATTGAAGCACAAAGGCATAGTTTGTCTTTAAGTAAGCAGGAGACAGTTACAGAGAGAATTTCCCTATTAGATCAGCAAGGGACAGTTATCGGCAGAATTTATTACATGAGCAGGAGACAGTTACTGGGAGAACGGGCCTTTTAAATCAGCAGAAGATAGTTAGGGGGAGAATTCATTGATTAAATCGACAAGAGACGCTGATCAGGAGAATCTATCGTTTAATTCAGCAGGACTTGGTTACTGGGAGAATTCATTTAAATCCACAGACAAGAGTTACTGGAAAAATTTATTAAATCAGCGGGGACAGTTACTGGAAAAAAAATCATACACTTAATCAGCAAGAGATGGATATTTTGAGAATTCATTTGTTATAAAAGTGGCAGGTAATTACATAGAGGATTGAGTTATTAAAACAACGGGGAACAGTTACTGGCAGAATTCCTGTATTAAACCATTGGGAGACTTTTATTAGGATAATTATATTGTGAAACAGATTGAACCAGTTTCTACAATTCGTCTGTTACTGCCAGAATTACTTTATCTTAACAGGAGTATTATTTTTGGGATAATGTACTTATTAAATAATGGAATATAGTTACCGAGATAACTAATTTTTATAACAGCAGGATATAGTTTTGGGAAAATTCAGCTGTAAAACAATGGAGGACTGTTGCTCAAATAATTTGTTTAGCAAAACACCAACTGAATGTTGTTTTAAAATTTAATTTATTTAAATAGAAGGCAACTTCTAGAAGAACAGTGGGAACATTTATTGGGAGAATTCAGTTATTAAATCAGTTTGGAAGTTAGTTACTGTGGGGAATTTATCAACATTTTTGGAAGAATGCGTTTATTGTCATAGCAGCAGGCAATTTATGGGAGAAATAAATCATTAATTTATCAGAAGAACATTTTTGGGCAAATTCATGTATTATAACAGAAGGAGACAGTTATATGGAGAATTAATTTCTTATCATAGATGGAGATGCTTTTGAGGGAATTTATTTATTAAAATATCAGGAGACTATGCAAGGAGGTCCGATTTATATAAGTGGCAGGATACCGTCACTGAGTGTTCAGTTATTAAAACAGAGATATACAGTTCATCTGAGATCTTAAAACTAGGAAGCATTTAATGGAAAACTTAGATGTAGATAGATACTGAGAGAATTCATGTATTGAAACAACAGGAGACAGATTCCAGAAGAATTCATTAAATAAAAGATAGGCAAATTGATTTGTTGTTAAAGCTTTGGTGGACAGTTACTAGCACACAAAAAGGAAAACTGCTTCTTGGAGAACTGGAATATTGTGACAGGGATTTAACATATTTGCTAAGAGCAGGGTACAGCAGTTCACAGTTACTTTGAGAAATCATCAGCTAAACTGTGGGAGCATTCAGTTGCTAAAGAGAGCCACTGGGAGAATTAACTTACTGAAATGTAAGTGGAGGAACTTAGAAGGAAAGTAAATGTATTCAAAAAACAGGAGACAGTCGTTGGGAGAATTTGACTATAAGAATAGTGGAAGAAAGTTACTGAGAGAATTCAGTTGTTCAATCACTAGGAGAGAGTTACCAGAATTTGTTTATTTATGCAGCCAGAACAGGAAGAATTTATTCTATTAAGAAATACAGTGAATATTCAGAAGACAATCAAAGAGAGAAATCATCAGGAGATGGTTACTGGGAAATTTCAGTGATGAAAACTTGAGAGTTATTGGATGATTAATTTATTGAAACATTGGGAGGCAATTATTAGTAGAATTCAGTTATTATAACAACAGGGAAGTGTCACTCAGAGACTACATTTACAAAAGTGCTGGGACATTGCATATGTCAAATTCAGATAATAAACTACTGGAAATGGGTACTGAGAACCTCACAAATAAAAAGTACAAGAGGTCAGTGAGAGAATTCAGTTATTTAAGAATTACTAGGAGAATTATGTTATTGCAACAATCGTGGACAGTAACTGAGAGAAGGTGTTTATTAAAATAAGAATTCTCATATCAAAACGGCATACTGAGAGAATGCATGTATTGAAATAGTGGGAACCAGTTACTGATAGAATTCTGTTATCCAAACAGCAAGCCATAGTTACTGGGAAAAGAAATCCTTTAATATAACTGCCGGAGACATTAACTATGTTCATTTCTTAAAACAGAGGTGGGTTAGGGAAAGTTCAGTTATTGAAACTGCAGGAGACAGTTTCTGTAAGGAAGTGGGAGTCAGTAAATGGGAGAAATCCCTTAGCAAAACAGCAGGGGGCTGTTACTGACAGAATTCAGTTAATAAAGCAGTTACTGGGAGCATTCAATAATTAAAACCATGGTAGACAGTTACAGGGAGAATTAATTTATTGAAATAACTGGGAACAGATGCAGAGAGATTTCATTTCTTAAAATAGTGAGAGACAATTACTGGAGAAATTCCTTAATAGAACATCAGAGCAGGTATTGGGAGAAGTCAGTAATTAAAACAGTGAAAGACAGTTACTGCAAGAGTTTAGTTGGTTAAAAAGCAAGAGACAGTGACTGGGAGAGATCAGTTGTTATAACTGTGGGCGCAGTAATTGGGAGAAACCCTTTATTTAAACAGTTGGAGACAGTGACTGGGAGAGTTCAGTTATCTAATCAGAATGAGAGTTACTGAGAGAAAGTTCATAAAAGGGATACAGAAGACTACAGATGCTTGAACCTGGAGCAACAAACAATCTGCTGGAGGAACTCAGCAGATTGAGCAGCATCTTGGAGGAAAGGAATTGTCAATGTTTTGGGTGGAAACCCTGCATCAGGACTGAGAGGGGAGATGGCCAGCATAGAGAGGAGAAGGTGGGTGTCAAGGAAGTACTCTGAGGTGGTTGGTGGACTGAGAAGGGGTGTAAGAAGGTAGTGCCAGGTAGGGGAGGGGAATAGAGGTAGAGTTGGGAGAGAGTGGCAGGTGTGTGATAGGTGGAAGCATCCAAAGAGGGAAAGAGAGGAAAATATGGAGAGGCAGATGCAGCAAGTTGTGGAGAGAGAAGGTTGAAAATTGGAGAAAGCTGCTCAACTCCTATCCAAAACAATGACAATTCCTTCCCTTCTTCAGATACTTCTTGAGTTCCCCCAGCAGAATTCATTTCTTACAAGAGTGGAAGACAGAAGTAGAAATCATCCTAAAACGGTGGGAGACAGTTACTGTGAGAATTAAATTATTTATGTTACAGGAGCCAATTATTGGGACTTATCGTTTATTTAAGCGGTGGGAGGCTGATTCCAGAAGAATTCATTTCTTTAAAAAGGTGGGAGGGTGTTACTGGGAGATTTCAGTTACTGAAGCAGTGACTCACAAGCTACTGGGAGAATTCTAATACTTAAACAGCAGGAAACTGTTACTCAAAATTCATGTATTAAAACAAGAGACAGTTTGGGGAGAATTCAGTTATTGATACAGTAGGAGACAGTTACTGGGAGCATTTGTGGCATACAACATAAAAGCATGTCCTTTGCTCCGCTATGCCCCAATGACCATCAAGTGCCAATCTATAACTATCCTATTTACCAGCACTTAACAATTACCTTCACAGTTCAAATCCTCGTGAATGAAGAGAGGCAACGTACCCTCGGGTCCAACTCATTTGTGCTGATCATGGCATCTGCCAAGCTAGTCCCACTTGCCTATGTATGACCCATATCCCTCTAAACCTTTCCTATTCATGCCTTTTTAATGTTATTATTATACATGCCTCAACCACTTCCTTTGGCAACTCCTTCCATATATGTGGCACCCTCTTCATGAGGAAGTTCCCATCAGGTCACTTTTAAGTCTTTCCCTTTTCATCTTAAACCTATTAACGCTAGTTTCTCATTCCTTTTCTCTTGGGTTAAGACTATGTGTGCTCAGCCTATTTATATCTATCATCATTTCATATACTTCCATAAGGTCACCCCAACCTCCTTCATTCCTAGCTGACCCTTTAAGTCCTATCTCTCTCTATAACTCAGGTTCTCGACTCCTGGCAGCATTCTTAAACTGTAAATCTCTTCTGCAGTCTTTCCAGTTTAATGGTTTCTTTCCTATAATAGGGTAACCAACACTACACAATCCACACCAATATTTTGTACAATTCAAAGTCCAAGTTTTAGTTTATTGTTATATGCACAGGTGCAATGAAAATCCTACTTGCAGCAGCATGGCAGGCAGAGAGCATCTGATACACAACATTCAGAACAAAAACATAAATTAGACAAAGTTATTTGAAATGATACAAGAAAGAACACAGTTAGAACAAAACCAAAATCTAGTTAATTTTTAATGTTGTGAAAGTCTGTGCTCTTCCATCCCTCTGGCAGTGTGTTCGGATTGTAACCTTTTTTCTGGTGAAAAAAATTCTTCCTCGCATTCCTTCTAATTGACTTACTCACTGCCTTAAACCCACACCCTCCTGTCTTAAACACCTCTACTTTAGTGATAAGTTTCTTTTTATCTACCCTATCTATGTCCCTTGTGATTTTGTATACCTCAGCCACATCCCACGTCTTCCCTCCGGGTACAAGGAAAACAAATGCAAGATATCTGGTCTTGTCTCATATCCGAATTGGTGTATACCAGGCAACATCATGGTGAATATCCTCTGCATCCTCTCCAGTATAATAACATCTTTTCTTTGGTGTGGTGACCAGAACACACAATGCTCCAGCTGTAGTCTAGCCATCATTTCGTAAAGTTGTATAAAGCTTCACTATCCTTACAGTCAGTGCCCTAGCCAATGAAGGGAACTATCCTGATTGTCATCTAATATGTCTGTGTTGCTACCTTTAAGGTTTCTTGGACTTATACGACCCCATCCTCAGTACTCCATTGGGTCCTTTCATTGTGTTTGTCCTACACTTATTAGTCCTTCCAAAGTGTTATCTGCTTGGAATTACCAGGATTAAACTCCTTCGGCCATTGTTGCACCCATTTTTGCAACTCATTGTATATAGGCAAATGCCCACAATGACCCACCGATAAACAATGCTATTTGTATGTCATCTGCAAGCACATTATTCATACTTCCTATATTCATAAGAAAATGGTTACTGCATATTACAAATGTCACAGGTCCCAGCACTGGTCCCTATAGTACACCACTGCTCATAGATCTCCAATTGCAAAATCAGCCGTCTGTCCTAAGACCATACGATATAGGAGCAGAATTAGGCCACTTAGCCCATTGAGTTTGCTCCACTATTTTATTACGGCTGATCCATTTTTTCTCTCAGCCCCAGTCTCCTGCCTTCTCACCATAAACTTTCATGCCTTGACTAATCAAGAATCTATCAATCTCTGCCTTAAATATACCCAATGACTTGATTTCCACAGCTACCTGTGGCAATGAATTCCACAGATTCACCACTCGCTAGCTAAAGAAATTCCTCCTCATCTCTGTTCCAAATGGACATCCCTCTATTCTGAGGCTGTGTCCTGTAGTCCTAGACTCCGTCACCAGAGGAAACATCTTCTCCACATCTATTCTATCAAGGCCTTTAAACATTCAATTGGTTGCAACAAGATTCCCTCCACCGCCCCTCCCCCATTCTTCTGAATTCCAGTACAGGCCCGGAACCATCAAATGCTCCTCGTGTGATAAGCCTTTCAATCCTGAAATCATGTTCATAACCTCCTTTGAAACCGCTTCAAAGTTAGCACATCCTTTCTTAGAGAAGGGGCTCAAAGGTGCTCATCACGTTCTGCCTCGGGTTACAAGGCCAATTCTGGAACAAACATGCCAACTTGTTTTGAATTCCATAAAGTCTGACCTTGTGGAACAGTCTCTCAAGTGGGACTTTATCAAAGGCTAACTGAGGTCTATGTAGACTACGTCAACTGCACTGACTTCATCAGTACGCTTTGTTGCCTCTCCAAAAGATTCAAACAAATTAGTTAGACCGGATTTAAGATGGAGAGCGTTCTGCCTGGTCTGAACACTCCAATGTGCAGGATCAAGAGAGGCTGTAGAGAGTTGTAGAGCTCCAGCTCCATCACAGGTACAACTCTGACACATTCGACTGTATTTTCAAAAGACAGTGCCTCAAGAAGGCAGCATCCATGTTAAGACCCTTACCATCTCCTGAACACTACCTCACTGTTCCTCTTTGGCACGATTTGTTTTTTTAAACTTATGGAAATTTTAATGTTTTGTACTGTCACAAAACAGTAAACTTCATGTCAATTGTAATAAACCTGATTTTTATTCCGATTCTGAGTAAAGTCATGCTGATTAACTTTGATCATCCCTGCTTTCTAAATCTAGATTAATCCTGTTCTCAGATTTTTCCCAATAGTTTCCCTGCCTTTGGCATCTGCTTTCGTCTTCCTGATTGTCGAACAACAGTGTCCATCTCCTTAATGAACGTAGATCAAAGGAATTAATGTAAGATCCCGGCAACAGTGGTGGAGGCGGATACGATAGGGTCTTTTAAGAGACTTTTGGATAGGTACATGGAGCTTAGAAAAATAGAGGGCTATAGGTAAGCCTAGTAATTTCTAAGGTAGGGACATGTAAGGCACAACTTTGTGGGCTGAAGGGCCTGTATTGTGCTGTAGGTTTTCTATGTTTCTATCCCACCTCTATCCTCTGACTCCAATAATACATTTAACCTATAGCAGACATTTACGAGAAGAATTCAGTTATTGAAAAAGTGGAAAGCAGTGACTGAGAACAGTAGTGGTACATGACTGGGAAATTTAATTTATAAATGGTGGGACACAGTTATTGAGAGAAATCAATTATTTATACAACAGAAATTAGTTACTGGGAGAACTCAGTTAAACAATAAGAGACAGTTCCTGGGAGAATTTAGCTATTAGAACATGAAGATTGTCCCTGGTAAAATTCGCTTGGTAAAACAGTGGGAAACCACTGCTAGGAATAAGATAATGCTTATTAGAACAGTGTAAAAGTTTGTTGGGTGAATTTAGATGTTCAACTAACAAAAGTTACTGAGAATTAAATTTTTAAAACCATATTCAATAATTGAAACAATGGGAAACAATTACTGGAAGAATTATATTTAAAATATAGGGAGAGGGTTACTACTAGAATCCTATTATTAAAATAATAGGAGACAAACATTGAAAGAGCTCATATTAATAGAGGAGGTAGCTATTGGCAGAAATCCCTAGTTAACTAAGTGGAAAATAGTTATTGGGTGAAGTTCCTAATTAAATTTGCAGACAATATGCCTGCAGTACACACAAAATGCTGGAGGAACTCAGCATAATAAAGGGTTTCAGCCCAAAACCTTGGCTGTTTATTCCCCTCCATAGATGCTGCCTGACCTGCTGAGTTCCTCCAGTATTTTGTGTTTGTTGTTCAAGATATTCAGCATCTGCAGAATCTCTTGTGTCGAGAATTTGCTGGAGAACTCGATCATTAAAACAGTGGCAGAAGACTATTATTATGAGAAATGCAAAACTATACGTAGTAGACTTCATTTATTAAAATGGTGAGCTGTTTCTGGGAGAATTGTCATTTAGATGGCAGGAGACCAGTGGAGAATTTAGTTATTAAAACAGCAATGTTCAAAGTTAAAGTATTATCAAAGAACATACATGTTACCATATACAGTACTGTGTAAAAGTCTTAGGCACATATATATAGCTAAGGTGCCTAAGACTTTTGCACAATACTGTAGAACTTTGAGATTCATTTTCTTGCGGGCATTCACAAGAAAACAAAGAAGTACAATAGGATCAATGAAAATTACACATAAATGAAACAATTACTGGGAAATTGATTCATTAAAACAGATTCCAGGAAATTCAGGCTGAGTTATAGGCACGGACTGATTTATTTTACAAAAACATGGGAGACAGTAAGCAGGAAAATTATGGTTATTAAACAACAGGAGACAATTCATGAACTAGTGTTAGACAGTTATTTTGAGAATTAGTTTATCAAAATAGTGGGATACAGTTACTTGGAGAGCTTGACATTAAAGAGAAGTGTGAGGAAGACATTTGGAGAATTCATTTGTTGAAAGAGTGTGTCACAGTTTCTGGGAGATTTCACTTATTAGATCAGTGGGAATCATCTTGTGGAATAATACAGATGATAAAAATAGTGGAAGCTATTTACCTGGAGAATTTGGTGATTAAAACAGCAGGATATAGTTACTAGTCTAAATCCTTAATTGTAACAGTGAGGTCGGTGGGAGAATTCTTTTATTAAAATTAATGGAGACTGTTACTTGGAGAATTGAGTTCTAAAATACTAGGAGGCAGTCACTGGGAGGAATTCACAGATTATATCAGTTCAAAGTAAATTTATTATCAAAGTACATATATGCCATCATATATTACCTTGAGATTTATTTTCTTGCAGGCATTGACAGTAGAACAAAGAAATATGATATAATCACAGTCATTGAAAAACTACACACAAACCAAGACTGACAAAATAATGTCCGAAAGAAGCCAAACCATCCAATAAATAAATAAATACATACAAACAAACAAATAAGTAAATAAGAGTGAGAACATAAGCTGTAGAGTCCTCAAAAGTGGGTCCATAATGTGGTGTATTTAATATCGCAATAATATTTGAGATATATTGTAAATATATTGTTTGATTTAGTATTCCTTGTTTACATCATTCATTATGGGTTATTTATAATAGGTATATTCATGGCACAGAGTATGTCATTACACCACCATGTAATATGTGAGAGTCTTACTAAAAGAAAAGGAAAGAAATACTAAGTAGACAAAACATATCCCTGCTCCTGTGTTTTTCTTTCAATTAGTTTCTGCAGTTACAAAATGTAACGATAGCAACAAGATTGTTTTAAAATAAACCCAAGATGACGACCTACGTGTTGAAGAGCAGCAAGTTTTTCTTCGGGGGGGTGGGGAAGAGAGGGAGAGGCATTCAAGTTAAAAAAAAAGGCAGAAAATGAACAAAATTAACAAGCAGTAAGTATGGCCGCAGGCTTATACACAGTGAGTACCAGCTGATAATAATAAATAAATAAAAGCAGAAATGGCTGGCTACACTGGAAAGACAGAGATGATCGATTGCACAACAGATAACTGGATAATGTATATTGAACAAATTAAGCAGTATCTTGCAATAAATGAAAAAACCAAAGAAAAACAAGTTCCAGTGTTGTGAGTGCAGTGGGTGGAAAGGTGTACAGTTTGCTTAGAGGTTCTAATCAAACCAGCCGAAGTGAGCGTTGCTGATATCATGAGTGTAATGCAGGAACATTGAGAACTGAAACCATTGTTGATGCAGAGCACTTTAGGTTTCATAAGTGAAATCAAAAGGATGATGAGTCCGTTTCAGCTTACACGGCTAAATTGAAGAAATTGAATGAGCATTGTCAGTTCAGTGACGCTTTGAGGGATTATTTGCTTTGTGGAATCATTCAAAATGACTCCTAACTGAAGTATAAGTTTAAAAGAGAAGTTGAAATCAGTTTATCAATGGAAACAGCAGACATGCATTTGAGTTGCAGTCAGGAATGAAAGTGAGTTTGAACAACATTTTTCAAACAGAAAGCAGCCTGGCTAAACAAATATTGTTACTGCAGTGGCTGGAGCTCACATACACCAGAAGAATGCAGGTTTAAAGGTCAAACTTTCAGAAAATAACACATACTCAGAGCATGTCAGGCAGACAAAAATAAAAGGACTGCACAGGAAAGAGAAAAAGATAAAAAGTCAATATGCAGTTTCATAAAGAGCAGTAATCTGCATGCTGTCGATGAAAAATCTGATGATGAGAGTAGCACAGGACTATGTAGCCATGAGAATTATAATGTGAAAGCTAACAATAGTCAAGCATTGTGGCTTATACCAGAAGTAAACAGCAAATTAATTAAAATGGAATTGTACACTGGTTCGTCATTCCACAATATGAGTTTGAATGGCATTTCAAAGAGAGGAAACTGAAGCCTGCAGATATCCAACTAAAAACTTATTCTGGAGAAAATTTATTCCTATGGGAATGACATTCGTAACAGTGAAATGCAACAACCTACAAGGCACAGTTGGCTTGTATGGGGTAAAAACAGAAGGGGCAGCATTGTGGGGCTATGATTGGGTAGGACAACTACAACTTAATTGGACATTCATCCACTATTTGCATGTCACATCCCCTGCAATAGGGACAAGTGAAAGCAAATTAAGAAAGGTATTGGATGATGCCACTGCAGTGTTCAAGAATGGTATTGGAAAATTCAGACGTATCAAGGGTAGAATAACGTTAAATGAAAATGCCACACCTAAGTTTTTCAAAGCGCGTCTAGTTGCTTATCAGTGATAAAGTAACCAATGAGATAGATTGCATGGAAGCTTAACAAATTCTTTGCAATGTGAAGTGGAGTCCATGGGCAACACCAGTGGTCACAGTAGCCAAGAAGGATGGGTCTGTCAGGATCTGTGGTGATTTTAAGGTCACCAACAACCCAGTACTAAAAGTAAGAAATCATCCTCAGCAATCCGCCCTTATGGATTGAAAGTTGTTGTACCACCCAAGCTGAGAGATAAAGTGTTGGAGGAGCTACATGCCGATTGTCTAGGTGTGGTCAAAATGAATGTATTGGCTTGCAGTTTTGTATGGTGTCCTGGGATAGATCAGTTTGAGCAGCTTGCCATGCACTGTTCGGGATCTCAACACGTCCAAAAGATGCCAGAAGCAGCGCCTGTCCATCCCTGGGAATGCCATCCACCCTGGCAGAAGATTCATGTGGATTTTGCCAGACCATTTATAGACACAAATTTCTTGGTAGTAGTGGATGCAGCTACAAAGTGGCCAGTAGTGTTCCCAATAGCCTCCACTACAGCCCCACACACTGTTGGTGTGTTGAAAGCCTCTTCACAAGGACTGGTGTTCCAGAACATTTAGGCAGTGACAATGGATCACAGTTTGTGACATCTGCACCATACCATCCAGCTACAAATAGCTTGGTGAAGGGGTTTTCCTAGAGTCTAAAGAACACACTGCGATCAATGTCAGCAGAACACACTACACTAACATTGAATCATAAGCTTGCATATCGCAATGTAGCACACTCTACAACCACAACTCACCGGCTAGGCTGTTCCTGGGACACCCCTTACGCTCACACTTGGATCTCAAACAAAATCTCAGAAGGAGTGTGCAGGGCAAACCGCTGAGACAAACTGAGGTTTGATGTTTCAGTCCTGGACAAGCAGCCCAGAAGAGGGACTGTAGAGGTGATCAGAAAAGGGTACTTGGAAAGACTAAGGACAGAGCTGAAACACTCACCAACTCAGTGGAGATTGTGTTTGATGTCATCTGTAGATGACACATCATTTGAAGAGAGCAGTGTTAATGGTTAGAGAAGAAAGGTGCCCAGAGCTTTCAGAACCACCTCCTGCAGTCCCAGAGTCAACTTCTTCAGACACCACAGAGGAGGCCCCAGAACCTGGGATTGCTTCACAGCCACAAGTCTCACCTGCCAAGCAGAGTGACCCCCCCCCCCCCACCACCACTGTCAGGAAGGATGCGATCTCACAAGAAATCATCCTCTGCAATTAAGTCTTCAGGCCTGAATGGTACAATTTAAAATTAACTATGCTGTAGATGTCTTGATAGTAGTTTTTTTTAATACAGTGTACTGTGTGTATATGTCTATCTACCTACATATATATGACTAGAGAGCAATATGTTACATATTTGAGTTGAGATACATTCTATATTGAGTTAGAGTTTATAGCTAAGCAGGGAGGAATGTAGTGTATATAATATTTCAGTAATATTGGAGTAAGATTGTAAATATATTGTTTGATAAAGCATTCCTTGTTTACATAATTTAGAAACATAGAGAACATACAGCACAATACAGGCCCTTCGCCCACAAAGCTGTGCCGAACATATCCATACCTTAGAACTACCTAGACTTCACCCATAGCCCTCTATTTTTCTAAGCTCCATGTAGCCATCCAGGAGTCTCTTAAAAGACACTATCGTTTCCGCCTCCACCATCGCCGCCCGCAGCCCATTCGACACACTGACCACTCTCTGCGTAAAAAGACTTTCACCTGACATCTCCTCTGTACCTGCTTCCAAGCACCTTAAAACTATGCCTTCTCGTCCTTGGCATTTCAGCCCTGGGGAAAAGCCTCTGACTATTCACAAAATCAATGCCTCTGACTATTCACAAAATCAATGCCTCTCATTATCTTATACACCTCTATCAAGTCACCTCTCATCCTTCGTCACTCCAAGGGGAAAAGGCTGAGTTCACTCAATCCATTCTCATAAGGCATGCTCCCCAATCCAGGCAACATCCTTGTATATCTCCTCTGCACCCTTTCTATGGCTTCCACAACCTTCCTGTAGTGAGGCGACCAGAAATGAGCACAGTACTCCAGGTGGGGTCCTATACAGCTGCAACATTACCCCTCGGCTCCTAAATTCAATTCCACGATTGATAAAGGCCAATGTACCGTATGCCTTCTTAACTACACAATCAACCTGCGTAGCAGCTTTGAGTGTCCTATGGACTCAGACCCCAAGATCCCTCTGATCCTCCACACTGCCAAGAGTCTTACCATTAATGCTATACTCTGCCAACAGATTTATTATGGGTTATATGTAAGAAGTATATGTCACTAAGCCAGCACATCATGTGTGACCGCCTCACTAAAGAAAAGGAAAGAAAAACTAAGTGGACAAACAAATCCCAACTCCTGTGTTTTTCTTTTGATTAATTTCTAGAGTTACAAAGCATAACAGATAGGTTGTGTAATCAGTTCAGAGTTGAGGTTATTCATGCTGGTTTAGTGGTCTGATGGTTGAAGGGTAATAACTAGTAATAACTATTCCTAAATCTGGTGGTGTGTGACCAAAGACACTCGAGGCCAGTGGCAGCAGCGAGAAGAGAGCATGGCCTGGATGGTGGGGGTTCTTGATGATGGAGACTGCTTTTTTTGTAGCAGCATTCCTTGTAAGTGCATTCATTTGTAGGGAGGGTGTTGCCTGTAATGGACAGGACTGTATCCACCACTTTTTGTAGGATTTTCTATTTTTTGGGTATTGGCGTTTCCATATCAAACCGTTACTTTCCACTGTACATCTATAGAAGTTTGTCAGAGTTTTAGATTACGTGCCAAATGACCACACACTTCTAAGAAAGTAGAGGTGCTGTCATGCCTGCTTTGTAATGGCACATATGTGCTGGTCCCAGAACAGATCCTCTGATATGACAATGTCCAGGAATCTATGACTGACTCTCTTTGTCTCTGATCCCCGAATGATGACTGGCTCATGGATGTCTGGTTTCCTCCTCATGTGGTCAAAAATCAGCTCTGTAGTTCTGCTGATGTTGAGTGAGAGGTTGTTGGCCAAATGTCTTTTAAACTTCATAACTGGACATAGCTCTACCATTTCCTTTGGTGGCTTATTCCATATACATACTACACTCTGACTCTCAGATCTCCTTTTAAGTTTTTGCCCTCTCACTTTAAACCTTTGCTCTGTCATGTGGCAATGCACTTCTTAATCAGTGGAAGATTGTTACTGGGAGAATTTGGTTATTAAAATAGTAGGGGTCAGTTGCAGGTAAAATTCAGAATTCAATTTTGAATTTACAAAGAATAATCAATGACAAAACTGAAGTAGACAGAAAATTCATTTTCTTCAGCTAGTGGGGGCTGAGTGGTGCCATAACAACAACCTCTTATTCAGCATCAGCCAGACCCATGAGCTGATTATTGACTTCAGGAGAAGGAAACCAGAGGCCTATGACCCAGTACTCATCGGGGGATCAGGTAGAGAGGGTCTGCAACTTTAAATTCCTCTGTGTTATAATTTTGGAGGGCCCATTCTGGGCCCAGCATGTAAGTGCATTTATGAAGAAAGTACAGCAGCGCCTCTACTTCCTTAGGAGTTTGTAAAGATTCGGCATGACATCTAAAGCTTTGACAAACTTCTATAGATGTGTAGTGGAGGATATATTGACTGGCTGTATCACAGCCTGGTGTGGCAACAGCAATACCCTTGAATGACCCAGTCCATATTGGGTAAAGCCTTCTTCACCATTGAGCACATCTGCATGAAATGCTGTCAAAGGAGAGCAGCATACATCTTCAGGGACGCTCACTATACTTCTCACTGCTGCCATCAGGAAGAAGGTAAAGGAGCCTCAGGACTCACACCACCAGTTTCAGGAACAGTTATTACCCCTCAACCATCAGGTTCTCGAACCAAAGGAGATAAGTTCACTCAACTTCACTCACCCCATCACTGAACTGTTCCCACAACCAATTGACTCAATTTCAAGAACTCTTCATCTCATGCTCTCAATATTTATTGCTTATTCATTAATTATTATTATTTATTTCTGTAGTTGCATAATTTGTTGTCTTTTGCACACTGGTTTAACATCCAAGTTGCTGCAGTCTTTCTTTGATTCTTTTATGGTTATTATTCAACAGATTTACTGAGTATGCTCACAAGAAAATGAATCTCAGGGTTGTATATGGTGATTTACTTTGAAAGTTGAATTAAAGGATCTGTTAGTGACGTTTTGTTCCACAACTTAGCAGCCTATCATTCCTTTCATAGTACCCGCTACACTTTATATATGCCTGTTATGCCTTCCTTGTTTTCCCGTTTCTACACTTAATCCGAACACTCTCCTCGCAGTGCTGAGAAAGGGCCCTGACACAAAATGTTATTTGGTTTCTCTTTCTGCACCTGCTGCTTGACTGACCGAGTTCTTCCAGCATTTTCAGTTTCTCCGTTTTTGTTTGTATATGTTTTATTTTTATTTTTCTAAATGTATCCATCCCTT
This sequence comes from Mobula birostris, assembly GCF_030028105.1. Taxonomy (NCBI): domain Eukaryota; kingdom Metazoa; phylum Chordata; class Chondrichthyes; order Myliobatiformes; family Myliobatidae; genus Mobula; species Mobula birostris. The sequence continues at coordinate 87,647,502 of NC_092370.1, read as the reverse complement.
AATATCCCCTGACATCCAAGCTTCTTTGAAGGGGAACATGTTGGTCCTGAGTTCGCAGTGTTTCAATTTTGTCAGATGTGGATTAGAAGTTTCTGCTCCTGCTCCATTTTGGCTGGAGATACAGATATAGAACTGCACTCAGTGACTGTAACTCAGTGTTGTGGCTTTGGAAAGGGTGCTGAAGACGATGTCTGCATGCTGTCTGGTTGAGACAGCATCTGTAATTATGTGAGGTTGGATAAATATGGGTTGTTTTCAGGGCATTTTCAGGCAGGATACACTGTTTAAATAGTAAGATATTGAAAATCCTGGTGTTTAGAGTAACCTGAACAACAATAAGAGCAGATATCCCACCTCTCCCAGAAGTTCCGGGAGTCTCCCGCATATCGATAGTGGCTCCCTGACACCTGGAAATTATATACAATATCCCGGAAAGCGATTTTTTTGAGTGGGAAAGGGAGAGAGAGAGCGAGCATCCTGATTGGATTCTGTTCGTGCTAAGAGTGGTCCCCAACCACCGGGCCACGAGGAAATGATATGATTTGGCAATATGAAACGATATGAGTCAGCTGCACTTTTCCTCATTCCCTGTCACGCACTGTTGAACGAGCGCACGCAAGGTCATTACGCACGCGTCATCCATGTCAGCGCGGGAAGAAGATCAACTTCAGGGATGTGTACAAGGAAGATTCGCTAGATCGATTGGGGGAATATTGTGCATTGGTCTGCCTCTCTATCCATAGAGGGTTGGCTAAAATAACTCTCGGGATGGTGGGTGTGTTGTGTGAGCAGAGATTAAGCAATGGATGTACAATTATTAGGGATTACATTTGCACGTGGAGACACGAGAGACTTACAGATACTGTCATCTGGAGAAGAGAAATCTGCTGGAGCAGCTCAGCAGGTTGAGCAGAGGGAAAAGAATCACTGGCATTTCAAACTGAGCCAAGAGTGCGGAGGAAAGGCCGCTAGTACAAAGGGGAGAAGGAGAGAGATGAGCCGGTAGGTGACTGGTAGTCTGAGGGGTGAGGGGCATGTTGAAATGCAGAGGAAGGTGGGTGATCAGTGGAAGCATGTAAGCGAGCAGAAGCGAGGGAGGACAGCTGGAACTGGGAGAAGGTGGGATGCTGAAGGTGGAGACAGGGGCTGGCGGGTAATAAGTGGAGACAAAAAAGGCTACAAGTGCTGGAATTGATTATCAAGGAAGGTGATAATGGGGACCACGATGGGAGAGGTCATTGGCAGATGGAACCAGAGGAATGGGGTCTCAAGGGAAATGCTAGAAATCAGAGTAATGCACACAAAATGCTGGAGAAACTCAGCAGGCCAGGCAGCATCTATGGAAAAGAGTAAAGAGTCGACATTTCAGGCCGAGACCTCTCATCAGGAATGAAATCTGGTGATAAAGTGTTGTGGGGGAGGGGGTGTTGTAGGTGAATAAAGGAGATAAAAGCATGGCTGTAAACAGCACTGGGGATTGTATTGGCTCCCTTCCAGTTTCCACTGTATATCTTGCACTTTAAATACAATACTGAGTCATGTCTCATCTGCAAAAATTCTCTGATGACTCAGCAATAGTTGGGTGTATAAAGGGAGGACGGGAAGATGAATACAGGGCCCTGGTGAATGACTTTATCAAATGATGCAACTGAATCCTCTGCAGCTCAACATCAGTAAGACGATGGAGATGCTGATGGACTTTAGGAAGGCTAAGTCTACACTGCTCCCTGTTACTAGTGATAGCAAAGCCATGGATGTGATGAGGACCTACAAATACTTGGGAGTGCACCTGGATGACAGACTTGAGTGGAGCACCAACCCAGAGACAGTGTACAAGAAGGGCCAGAGTCACCTCTACATCCTGAGGAGACTGAGGTCCTTTGGAAAATGCAGGCCTCTTCTTCACATGTTCTTGCAGTCTGCTGTCGCCAGCACAGTCCTCTATGTAGTGGTGTGCTGGGGATATAAGATGGCGCCATGTACGGCAGTCGTGTTGCGAGCTCCATTCCAACTTGACAGTGTACTGCTAATTTCTGCGATTTCCTTCGCATTTCTTGTTCAAGTAGCTGATAGTCACATCAGATATGATCGACTGACTCTTCTGAACATTGGGACGACGGCATTTACACACTACGGCCTTTCCTGCACTGGGAACCGCTGCTTGCACTGTCCATGGAAGGCTCATCTATTATACGCTGCTACCTCAGAAGTTGCGTCAGAGGTGAGGGAGAAGGGCTGCCTCCTGGTGAGGTTGAGATGGCGTGCTAATCAGCTGCTGCTCCCTGGCATACTCCTGGCTGACGTTCAATCCCTGGACAATAGCTTTGTGAACTAAGGACCAGAATCTCCTATCCGCGGGAAACAAAGGAATATAACATTTGGTGCTTCTTGGAGACCTGGCTGACAGAGGAGATACCAGATCACGCCACCGAGCCCTCGGGGTTCTCCCTGTTCCAAGCGGACAGGTCTAAGAACCTCTCTGGGAAGAGTGAAGAAGGTAGGGTATGCTTCATGGTCAATAATGCCTGGTGCAACCCCTGGAATGTGCATGCACTCAAATCCTTTTGTTCCCCAGATCTGGAGTACCTTGTGCTGCTGTGTAGACCTGTCTGGCTGCCTAGGGAGTTCACAGCGGTGTATATTCCACCCCAGGCTGATACTGACCTGGCTCTCAAGGGACTGTATGAGACCCTCAGCACCCTGGAGACTGCCCACACAGAGGTTGCCTTCATCGTCGCCAGTGACTTTAATAGAGCGTCACTGTCTAAATTCTCTCCAAAGTTTTGCCAGGTGAGCACACAGGGAAATAGCACACTCAACCACTGCTACTCTCCCTTCTGCAACACTTGCAAGGTGCTCCTCTGCCAGCTATTTGGAAAGCTGGATCACTCCTCCACCTTGCTGCTGCCGAGGTACAGCTATAAGCTGAAACAAGAGGCGGCCATAGTTAAAACCGTCCACTGTTGGTCCGACCAATCAGCCTCCATGCTGCAGGACTGCTTTGATGACGTCAACTGGAACGTCTATCATGATGAGGATGTCTCCGGGTTCATGGAAGGAGTCACGAGTTTCATCCGGAAGTGCATCGAAGATGTTGTCCCCCAGAACTCGGTCAGGGTGTTTCCAGACCAGAAACCCTGGATCAACAGTTCCATGCGAGCAGTACTTACCGCGCAAGACAGAGCTTCCATTGCCAGTGACCAACAGGAACTCAAGAAATGCGGCTACGATCTGCACAAAGTCATCAAGGCAGTGAAACGACAATACAGGGACAAGATCCAGGCACAACTCTCCACCAACAACACACGCAGCTTATGGCAAGGTCTGCACGCCATCGCAGACTTCAAAGCTGAAAGAAGTGGCGTTTCCACCATTGCTGCTTCTCTCCCAGATGAGCTAAATCTTTTTTACTCTTGGTTCGATGTCGCCAACACTGAGTCCCTGAAGAGAGCTGCCGAAGAGACCTGCACCTTGGTCATCTCTGAGGCTGAAGCGCGCAGGTTGCAAGGCTGCGGGACCAGACGGCATCCCAGGGTAAGTACTCAGGATGTGCGTTGCACAACAGGCAGGTGTGTTTACAGACATTTTTAATGTCTCCCTCTCCCAATGTAGAGTGCCCTCCTGCTTCAAAACATCTACCATTCCTCCATTACCTAAAAAGACCAAGGTAACATGTCTGAACAACTGGTGTCCTGCCACACTCACCTCAATAATAAGCAAATGCTTTGAGAGGCTAGTCAAGGTCTACACCTGCAGCATGCTACCACCCGCACTGGATCCCCCACAGTTCACCTACCGACACAACTGATAGCCAGATGATGCAATAGCCACAGCTCTGCACACCGTCTTTACACATCTGGAGAAGAAGGATGCTTATGTGAGAATGCTGTTCTTGGACTACAGTTCGGCATTCAAAACCATAATTCCCTCCAGGCTCAACAAGAAGCTCAGAGAACTCGGCCTTCACCCTGCCTTGTCCTGGACTTCCTGTCAGATTGCTGGCAGATGATAAGAATGGGCTTCCTCACCTCTGACCCTCAACACAGGTGCCCCTCAGGGTTGTATCCTAAGCTCCTTCTGTACTCTCTATATACCCATGACTGCGACGCCACCCACAGCTTCAATCTGCTAATTAAATTTGCTGACAATATTACATTTATTGGCCTAATCTCAAATAATAACGAGGCAGCTTACAAAGAGGAAGTCATCATCCCGACACAGCAGTGTCAAGAGAACAACCTCTCCCTCAATGTCGCAAAATCAAAGGACCTAATTGTGAATTACAGGAGGAATGGAGGTGGGCTAACCCCTCTTGACATCAATGGATCTGGGGTTGAGGGGGTGAACAGCTTTAAGTTCCTTAGCATGCACATCACCGAGGATCGCACATGGTCTGTACATACCGGCTATGTAGTAAAAAAAGCACAACAGCGCCTCTTTCACCTCAGGCAGTTGAAGAAGTTTGGTATGGACCCCAAATCCTACGAACTTTCTACGGGGGCACTACTGAGAACATCCTGACTGGCTGCATCACTGGCTGCTATGGGAATTGTACTTCTTTCAATCGCAGGACTCTGCAGAGAATGGTGCGGACAGCCCAGCACGTCTGTAGATGTGAACTTCTCACTAATCAGGATATTTACAAAGACAGGTGTGCAAAGAAGTGCCCGAAGGATCGTTGGGGACCCGAGTCACACCGATCACAAACTGTTCCAGCTGCTGCCATCCGGGAAATGGTACCGCAGCATAAAAGCCAGGACCAACAGGCTCCGGGACAGCTTCTTCCACCAGGTCATCAGACTGATTAATTCATGCTGATAGAATTGTATTTCTATGTTATATTGACTGTTCTGTTGTACATATTATTTATTATAAATTAATATAAATTGCGCATTGTACATTTAGACGGAGACGTAACATGAAGATTTTTACTCCTCATGTATATGAAGGATGTAAGTAACAATTCAATGGCATCAATACAGGTTCAATGAACTGATTAGAAGGGCTGGCTCTATCAGAGGAGTGCCCAGGCCTGCGCCCTGGAAACCTTCCAAGGTGCAAATCCATGGTCTCACGAGACTAACGGATGCCTAATTAAACTAATTAGAGGAGTCAAACTGTATACACTGGAGAATGTGGAAGAACAAAAGACCATACAGAAAATCCTGGCAATTCTGGGCAATGTTTCCCACCCTCTGCATGCCCCCTTGGCTGAACAGAGGACCACATTTACCAAGACAACTGCGGTGCTCCAAGGAGCACTATATGAGGTCAAGCTTATTCCCAGCCATTAGGCTTTATAATGAGTCAACCTATAGCCAGGGAAGTGATGACCCCCTCCTGTTCGACTGTTTAAGGTAACTTACTTTTTATTTACCCTTCTTGCTTCTCTTCTAATATTGTATATCTGTGCACTTGTAATGCTACTGTGAACCGCAATTTCCTTTGGGATCAATAAAGTACCTATCCATCTATCTATCTAAAAATGTATAAGTGGGTGATGGTGAATGTAAGAAGGGGAACAAAATGGGAGGACCAGGGGAGGATTGGAAGGAGAAGAAGACGGTGGAAAAACACCATCATGATCTCTCCCTGAACCCTGGCAATTGCAAAATAGGCAACTGGTTTGTGGAGCACCTGTGCTCTGTTCACAGTGGTCGTTCCCACCTCCTGGTGACATGTTGTCTGAACTCCCCTTCCCATTCCCAACCCAGCCATTCTTTAGCCTTCTCCACTGCCTGGGTGGGACCCAACCCAAATCAAAGAAACAACACCTCATATTCTGCCTGGGCGATCAACAATCCAATGATATGAACACTGAATATTTCAGTTTCAAGTAAGACTTACAACCCCCCCCCGACCCCTGTGTTCCCCCCTCTCTTCTGACTCACCTCTAGACCTCCCATTTTAGTTCACCTTCCCATATCCCTGTCCACCCACCCCCAACATTCATTCATTCCCCCTCCCCCTCCTGTTTCCATCCATCTACGATCCCTACACTCAACCACACTCAATCTGGTTCCATCTGACCATCTCTCCTTTAAGTGTTCCCATTATCCCCTTTCTTATCAAGTTCCGGCAATAGTAGCTTTTGTGGTCTCACTTATCACCTCCCGTCTCTGTCTCCATCTTGAGCCTCCCTCGCCCACCTGGCTCCCATCTGCCTTTTATTTTGTTATTTTCTTCCACCTATCACCTACCTGCTGTTTCCCAACTCCACCAAGGGTAGATGAGATACTTGGGCCTCAGCGAGGCCTTTGACAAGGTCACCCATGGTAGTCTAATCTGGACAGTTAGATCACACAGAGTCCAGTTGACTGCATTCACAATTGGTTCAATCGTACGACGCAGAGGATGGCAGTGGAATGTTGTTTCTCAGACTGCAATGCTGCGACTTGTGGTGTGCTGAAACATTTGTTGTTCATTTGGAATGAAATCAAATCATTAGAAAGAGGTGACACAGGGTCAGAAGGTGTTGAATCAATGTGGATAGAGCTAAGGAACTGTGAGGGTAAAAAGACCCTGATGTGTTGTGTTTGGATTTCCAGAAGGCCTTTGACAAGGTGCTACACATGAGGCTGCTTAACAAGCTATGAGCCCATGGTATTACAGGAAAGACACTAGCATGGATAAAGCAGTGGCTGATTGGCAGGAGGCAAATAGTGGGAATAAAGGGAACCTTTCCTGGATGACTGCTGGTGACTGGTGTGTCCCACAGGGTCTGTGTTGGGACCAGTTCTTTTTATATTATATGTCAATGATTTGGCTGATGGAATAGATAGCTTTGTTGCAAAGTTTGCAGACAATTTGAAGATAGATGGAGGTGCAGGTACTTTTGAGGAAGTAGCGTGGCTACAGAAGGACTTGGATTAGGAGAATAGACAAAAAAATAGCAGACAGGATACAATGTTGGGAAGTGTATGGTCATGCACTTTGATAGAAGAAATGAAAGGGTTGACTATTTTCTAAATGGCAAAAAAATACAAAAAAAATTAAGTGCAAAGGGACTTGGGAGTCCTTGTGCAGGATTCCCTAAAGGTTAATTTGCAGATTGAGTCTATGGTGAGGAAGGCAAATGTGATGTTAGCATGCATTTCAAGAGGACTAGAATATAAAAGCAAGGATGTAATGTTGTGACTTTATAAAGCACTGGTGAGGCCTCACCTGGAGTATTGTGAGCAGTTTTGAACCCCTTGTCTTTGAAAGGATGTGCTGACATTGGAGAGGGTTCAAAAGAGGTTCACAAAATGATTCCGGGATTGAGTGGCTTGTCATATGAAGAGCGCTTGATGGCTCTGGGTCATTTTCGCTGGAATTCAGAAAAATGGAATGTAAATTTTACTCAACAGCAGTGGATGTTCAGAGCATTGGATGCACTTTTGCAGAAATGATTACAAGAAAACCCTTGTTTCCTGGAAATTCTGAGATTGACCAGCTTTCCAGGATTTTCTGCACACTTGGAACACCAAATGAGTCTGTGTGGCCTGGAGTTACTCAACTACCTGATTACAAGGCAAACTTTCCACAGTGAACAGACAAGATTTCAGTAAGATACTACTCAATCTGGATGTAGATGGCAGAGATCTGCTAATGCAAGTGCTCCAGTATGATCCTAACAAGAGGATTTCTGCAAAAATTGCCATACGTCATCAATTTTTCAGTGATGTGACCATTCAGCTGCTACATATTGAAGCACCTTCAATAACTCCAAAAGGCTGAGGTTGGGTAAAATACTGAAAGGCTTTTATTCGCTGTACAATGCGACCTCCATGCTGAGTGTCTGCCCCTGGACTGAGGGGGAGGGGCAAGGTGAAATCACCTTTATACAGATATCTGTGGGAGGAGCCACAGGGGCAGTCAGCAGAGGGGCGTGTCCAGACAGTTAACCCAGTTACAACATATATATAGTTTACCACATTCACCCCTCCTTTTTTAAAAAAGAGTCGCACGGGGTGAAGTGACTGACAATATTTACAACGAGTATATTTACAGGACAAGTCTATCAGGCGGTCGAGTCCATCGCTGTGATCTATGTAGCACTAGTGGTGATTGCATTGGCGACAGTGATTGTGCTGGCTCCAGCCTGACTTGAGGTGCCAGCACGTTAGGCGTTGTTAATCCCTAGTGCGTGTGAGTCGCGCCCGGTATGGGAGTGTCGTGTGGTGTCTGTGTAGGGTTTCGAGTGCGCGGTGTCTCGTGGGTACATACATCGGTGGGTACGGAGTCAATAGTCACCACGGAGTGTTCAGGGTAGGGGCCTGGTGCTCCTGCGGGCGCCAGGTCGCGGATGGAGATCGTGTCCTCCCGCCTATCAGGTAAAACCACATAGGCATACTGGGGGTTCGCATGAAGTAAGTGAACCCTCTCGACCATCAGGGAGTATTTATTGCTCCTCGCATGTTTCCGGAGCAGCACTGGCCCCGAGGACATCAGCCAAGTTGGTAGGGTGGTCCCAGTGGTCGACTTTCTGGGAAATGAAAAGAGCCGCTCATGAGGGGTGGCATTGGTGGCCGTGCGTAACAGGGAGTGGATGGAGTGGAGTGCCTCGGGAAGGACCTCCTGCCAGCGAGAGACTGGCAGTCCCTTTGACCTGAGGGCTAAGAGTGTGGCTTTCCACACTGTGCCATTCTCCTTCTCCACCTGTCCATTCCCCCGGATATTATAGCTCGTGGTCCTACTAGTTGCAATTCCCATAGCCAGCAGGTATTGGCGCAGCTCATCACTCATAAACAAGGACCCTCTGTCACTGTGGATATAGCATGGGTATCCGGACAGAGTGAAGAGCTTGCGCAGGGCTTTTATAACTGACGTGGTAGTGGTGTCGGGGCAGGGGATGGTGAAGGGGAACCGCGAGTATTCGTCGATAACGTTAAGAAAGTACACATTGCGGTCGGTGGAGGGAGGGGGGCCCTTAAAGTCAATACTCAGTCGCTCAAAAGGGCGGGTGGCCTTGATGAGTGGTGCCTTTTCGGGTCAGTAGAAGTGCGGTTTGCACCCTGTGCAGACTTGGCAGCCCCTGGTCATCGTCCTGATCTCCTCAAGGGAGTAAGGCAGGTTCCAGGCTTTCATGAAGTGGAAGAGCCAGGTGACTCCCGGGTGGCAAAGATCTACATGTAGGGTGTATAGCCGCTCGATCTGTGCGCTGGCGCACGTTCCCTGGGATAGGGCATCGGAGGGCTCGTTGAGCTTCCCAGGCCTGTACATGATGTCATAGTTGTAGGTGGAGAGTTCGATTCTCCACCTCAGAATTTTATCGTTCTTGATTTTGCCCCACTGTTGGTTCTTAAACATGAATGCGACTGAGCGCTGGTCAGTCAGCAGGGTGAACCTTTTGCCGGCGAGATAGTGCCTCCAGTGCCTAATAGCTTCCACTATGGCCTGGGCCTCTTCTTCCATCGCGGAGTGCCGAATTTCAGGGCCTTGAAGGGTACGGGAGAAGAACGCCACTGGTCTTCCCGTCTGGTTGAGGGTAGCAGCCAGTGCAAAATCGGAGGCGTCACTCTCCACTTGGAAGGGAATGGACTCATCCACCGTATGCATTGCTGCTTTGGCAATGTCCCCTTTTATGTGGCTGAAGGCCGCGCAGGCCTCGGCTGGGAGGGGGAATGTGGTGGACTTGACCGGGGGCGGGCCTTGTCCGCGTAGTTAGAGGCCCATTGGGCGTAATATGAAAAGAAGCCCAGGCACCTTTTGAGGGCTCTGAGGGTGTTGGGAAGAGGGAGTTCCAACAGGGGTCGGGGTCAGGGCCAATGACTCCATTCTCCACGACACACCCAAGGATAGCAAGTCAGGTGGTCCTGAATACACACTTGTCCTTGTTATAGGTGAGATTGAAAGCATTTGGCCGCTTGGAGAAATTTTTGGAGGTTGCTGTCGTGATCCTGCCGGTCGTGACCGCATATGGTGATGTTATCCAGATATGGAAACGTGGCCTTCAGTTGGCACTGGTCCACCATTCAGTCCATTGCCCTCTGGAAGATAGATACACCATTCATGACACCGAAGGGGACGCGCAGGAATTGATAAAGCCTGCCGTCCGCCTTGAAGGCAGTGTAAGGGCGGCCCTCCCGGCGGATGGGGAGCTGATGGTAAGCGGATTTTAGGTCTATGGTCGAGTACACCTTGTACTGTGCTATCTGATTGACCGTATCTGCGATGCGGGGTAGAGGGTACGCGTCGAGCTGCGTGAACCTATTGATGGTCTGGCTATAGTCCACGACCATCCAATTTTTCTCCCCGTTCCGAACAACCACCACCTGCGCCCTCCAAGGACTTGTGCTTGCCTCAGTGACCCCCTCCCTGAGCAGCCGCTGCACCTCCGACTTAATGAAAGCTCTGTCTCCCGCGCTGTACCTCCTGCTTTTAGTTGCCACAGGTTTACAGTCGGGGGTCAGGTTGGCGAACAGCAGTGGGGGAGGGATCCTGAGGGTGGAGAGGCCGCAAGTGGTGTCGGTAGTGCGGCAGTTGGCATGGTGTTGGGTGGGATGTGCGGGTCAGTGTGTGTGTGTGGTCAGTAGCGGGGTATGTGTTGTATCCCTACAAAACTGGGGATTTACAACAGTGATTGTTGGGAGGGGCCCGTCATACTTCATTGTCACACTTTTCAAGTGGCTCTGGAAGTCAAGCCCCAATAGCACAGGGGCACACAGTTGAGGCATAACCAGTAACATAAAACCTTTAACCTGCACTAAGATCAGTCTAGACCTTCCCTCCCCCATAGACTCCAATTTTCTATCATCCATGTACATATCTATGAGTCTCTTAAATGCCCTAATGTATCTGCCTCTACCACCGCGGCTGGCAGCAGAATCCACACACACATCACTCATTGTATTTTAGATCATCCGGAATGGTTCCGGAGGACTGGAAAATTATAAATGTCAGTCCACTCTTTAAGAAGAGAGTGAGGCAGAAGAATGGAAATTTTAGGCCAGCTAGCCTGACCTCAGTGGTTGGGAAGATGTTAGAATCCTTTATTAAGGATGAGGTTTCAGGGTACTTGGAGGCACGTGATAAAGTAGCCAAAGTTAGCATGGTTTCCTTAAGGGAAAATCTTGCCTGACAAATCTTTTGGAATTCTTTGAGGAAATAACAGGCTGGATAGAGAAAGGAGAGTCAGTGAAAGTTATGTACTTGGATTTTCAGAAGTCCTTTGACAAGATGCCACACGTGTGGCTGTTTAACAAGTTAAGAGCCCATGGTATTAGATGAAAGATACCAGCATGGATGGAGCATTGGCTGACTGGCAGAAGGCAAAGAGTGGGAATTAAAGAGGTTAGCTGCTGGTGACTGGTGGTGTTCCGCAGAGATTGGTGTTGGGACTGCTTCTTTTCCTGTTATATGTCAATGATTTGAATGATGGAATTGATGGCATTGTGGCCAAATTTGTGGACAATACGAAGATAAGTGGAGTTGCTGGTAGTGTTGAGGAAACAAGGAGTCTGCAGAATGACTTAGACTGATTAGGAAATAGGCAAAGGAGTGGCAGATAGAATATGGTATAGGGAGGTTTATGGTCATACACTTTGACAGAAGGAGTAAAGGTGTAGACTCTTATTTAAATAGGGAGAAAATTCAAAAATCGGAGATGCAAAGCGATTTGGGAGTTCTTGTGCAGGATTCCCTAAAAATTAACTTGCAGGTTGGGTCGGTGGTATGGAATGCAAATGCAATGTTAGCATTCATTTCAAGAGGACATTTCGAGTTGAGGAGTGACCAATCAGCAAGAGGCAGTGCATGAAAAGAGCTACCTTTCAGTCAGGTCCACGTTCAGGATTTCAAAAGGCAGACCTTTGTGTTGAACCACTGGAAAATTATGTTGGAGAGGTAGTAATGGGGGACAAGGAAATGTTGGCTGAACTGAATAAGTATTTTGCATCAGTCTTCACTGTGGAAGACTGTAGCAGTATGACAGAAGTTCTAAAGTGTTGGGGCAGAAATGCATGAAGTTGCGTTTATAAGGGGGAAGGTTCATGGGAAGCTGAAAGGTCTGAAGATATATAAGTCACCTGGATCAGATGGTGTACACCCCTGGGTTCTGTATGAGAGTGGCTGAAGATATTTTGGAGGCATTAGTAACGATCTTCCAAGTATCACTAGATTCTGGCATGGTTCCAGAGGAATGGACAATTGCAAATGTCACTCCACTCTTCAAGAAGGGAGAGATACAGAAGAAAGGAAATTATAGGCCAGCTGGTCTGACTTCAGTGGTTGGGAAGATGTTAGAGTCAATTGTTCAGGATGTTTCCTCGGGGTTCTTGGAGGCACATGTTAAAATACACTGTAGTCAGCATGGTTTCCTTAAGGGAAAATCTTGCCTGATAAATCTGTTGGAAGTCTTTGAAGAAATAACAAGTAGAATAAACAAAGGGGATTCAGTTGATGTTGCGTACTTGGATTTTCAGATAACCCTGATCAATGTGCCACACATGAGGCTGATTAACAAGTTAAAAGCCCATGGTATTACAGGAAGATACTGGCGTGGATAGAGCATTGGCTGATTGGCAGGAAGCAAAGAGTGGTGATAAAGGAAGTCTTTTCTGGTTGGCTGCTGGTGACTAGTGATGTTCCACTGGCATATGTGTTGGATATGATTCTTTTTACATTATATGTGAATGACTTGGATGACTGAATTAAGGATTTTGTGGCCAAGTTTGCAGGTGATATGAAGATAGGCAGAGGAGCAGGTAGTTTTGAGGAAGTAGAGAAGCTTCAGAAGGAGTTAAACAGATAAGGAGAAGGGGTAAAGAGGTGCCCATGGAAGATGCAAATGCGATACAGTCTCAGGAACTGTATGGTCATGCACTTTGGTAGAAGAAATAAAAGCATAGAATATTTTCTAAATGGAGAGAAAATTCAATATCTGATATGTAAATAGGCTTGGGAGTCCTTGTGCAGGATTGCCTAAAGCTTAATTTGCAGGTTGAGTCGCTGGTGAGAAGGCAAATGCAATGTTAGCAATCATTTTGAAAGGACTAGGATATAAAAGCAAGAGTGTAATGTCGAGGCTTTATAAGGCACTGGTGAAGCCTTACTTGAAGTATTGCAAGTAGTTTTGGACCCCTTATCTAAGAAAGGATGTGGTGACATTGGAGAGGGTTCAAAGGAGGTTCATGAAAATGATTCCAGGATTGTCATATGAGGAGCATTTGGTGGCTGTGGACCTCTACTCACTAGAATTCAGAAGAATGAGGGGCGACCACATTGAAACCAATTGATCGCTGAAAGACCTTGTTGGAGTAGACATGGAGAGAATGGTTCCGAAGGTGGGAAGTCTAAGACCAGAAGACACGGTCTCAGAATAGATGGGTGTCCTTTTAGGAATTTCTTTAGCTGAGAGTGGTGCATCAGAGGAATTTGTTGCCATAGCCAGCTGCAGAGGCCAAGTCAATGGGTATATTTAAGGCAGAGGTTGATAGGTTGTTGATTAGTCAGGACATGAAGGGATATGGAGAGAAGGCAGAAGATTGGGACTGAGAAGGAAAATGGATCAGCCATAGAGCAGACTCGATCGGCCACATAGCCTTATTCAGCTCCTATATCTTATGGTCGTACATCAGAAAAGATGTGCTTGCGTTGGACAGGGTTCAGAGGAGGTTCATGAGGATGATTCCAGGAATAAGAGGTTTAATGTAAGAGAAGCGTTTGATGCTCTGGGCCTGTACCCATTGGAGTTTAGAAGAAGGAAAGCAGCATCTCTTTGAAACCTGTTGAATGTTTCCTAAAGTTGAGGAGTCTAAAACCAGAGGGCACAGACTCTGAATGGCCCAAATGGGTTAATTCTGCTCCCATATCTTATGGTCTTATGACAATAAACCTGATTCTGATGTGGTCATAAACAGTAAAGAATTATCAGGAACTACAGGTCACTCTTAATCAGTTTGCTAGGTGAGCCAAGGATTAACAAGTGACCTTCAGTTCAGAGGAACCTTGCATTTGCCAAACCAAACCAAGGTAGACATATGGAGTGAATGGTAGGACCTTGGAGCATGTTGTAAAACAGAGGAATGTACGAGTACAATGTCACAGGTCAACAGGGTGGTGAAGAAGGCATTAGGCATTTTGGCCTTAATCAGTCAGGGCAATGAATGCGAGAGATGGAACATTATGTTGCAGTTGTAAAAGGTGTTGGTGTGGCTACACTTGGAGTATTGTGTAGAGTTTTGTTCACCCTGTTGCAGGAAAGTTGGAAAGTGCAAGGAAGATTTACAAGAATGTTGCCAAGCCTCAAGAGCCTGAATTATAGGGAGAGGTTATGCAGGCTAGGTCCTGGAATATAGGAGTGGCCTTAGAGGGGCATGTAAAATGATAAGGTGCAGAGACAGGCCAAATGCACACAGCCTTTTTCCCCAGGAAAAGGAACCGAAGACTAAAGGGGACAATTTTGAACTGAGAGAAGTAAGAGTGGACCTGAGAGGCACTTCTGTCAGAGGATGGTGTGTGTTGCCAGAGAAAGTAGTTAGGGTGGGTTAAATATCAATATTTAAAAGACGTCAAACATTTTTGATAAGTATATGGACAGTACTGGAAAGGTTTAGAGGGTTATAGGCCAAACTGTGCCAAATGGGCCTCATTTAGATGCACATCTTGTTTAGGTTAGGATAAAGGAGCCTGTTTCCATGCTGCAGTATGCCCCACCCCTCCCCGATTCCATCTGCAATATGCCCCACCCCTCCCCGATTCCATCCGCTGTATGCCCCACCCCTCGCCGATTCCATCTGCAATATGCCCCACCCCTCCCCGATTCCATCCGCTGTATGCCCCACCCCTCCCTGATTCCATCCGTAGTATGCCCCACCCCTCGCCGATTCCATCTGCAGTGTGCCCCACCCCTCCCTGATTCCATCTGCAGTATGCCCCACCCCTCCCCGATTCCATCCGCAGTATGCCCCACCCCTCCCCGATTCCATCTGCAGTATGCCCCACCCCTCCCCGATTCCATCCGCAGTATGCCCCACCCCTCCCCGATTCCATCTGCAGTATGCCCCCCTCCCCGATTCCACCTGCAGTGTGCCCCCCTCCCCGATTCCATCTGCAGTGTGCCCCACCCCTCCCCGATTCCATCTGCAGTGTGCCCCACCCCTCCCCGATTCCATCTGCAGTGTGCCCCACCCCTCGCCGATTCCATCTGCAGTGTGCCCCACCCCTCCCTGATTCCATCCGTAGTATGCCCCACCCCTCGCCGATTCCATCTGCAGTGTGCCCCACCCCTCCCTGATTCCATCTGCAGTATGCCCCACCCCTCCCCGATTCCATCCGCAGTATGCCCCACCCCTCACCAATTCCATCTGCAGTATGCCCCACCCCTCCCCGATTCCATCTGCAGTGTGCCCCACCCCTCCCTGATTCCATCTGCAGTATGCCCCACCCCTCGCCGATTCCATCTGCAGTGTGCCCCACCCCTCCCCCCTCCCTGATTCCATCTGCAGTATGCCCCACCCCTCCCCGATTCCATCCGCAGTATGCCCCACCCCTCCCCGATTCCATCTGCAGTATGCCCCCCTCCCCGATTCCACCTGCAGTGTGCCCCCCTCCCCGATTCCATCTGCAGTGTGCCCCAACCCTCCCCGATTCCATCTGCAGTGTGCCCCACCCCTCCCCGATTCCATCTGCAATATGCCCCACCCCTCCCTGATTCCATCCGTAGTATGCCCCACCCCTCGCCGATTCCATCTGCAGTGTGCCCCACCCCTCCCCGATTCCATCTGCAGTATGCCCCACCCCTCCCCGATTCCATCCGTAGTATGCCCCACCCCTCCCTGATACCATCCGCAGTATGCCCCCCCGATTCCACCTGCAGTGTGCCCCACCCCTCCCTGATTCCATCTGCAGTATGCCCTAACCTTCCCCCATTCCACCTGCAGTATGCCCCACCCCTCCCCGATTCCATCTGCAGTATGCCCCTCCCTGATTCCACCTGCAGTATGCCCCACCCCTCCCTGATTCCAGCTGCGGTATGACCCTTCCCCGATTCCATCTGCAGTATGCCCCCCTCCCCGATTCCACCTGCAGTGTGCCCCCCTCCCCGATTCCATCTGCAGTGTGCCCCACCCCTCCCCGATTCCATCTGCAGTGTGCCCCACCCCTCCCTGATTCCATCTGCAGTGTGCCCCACCCCTCCCTGATTCCATCCTCAGTATGCCCCACCCCACCCTGATTCCATCCTCAGTATGCCCGCCTCCCTGATTCCATCTGCAGTGTGCCCCACCCCTCCCTGATTCCATCTGCAGTATGCCCCACCCCTCCCGATTCCACCTGCAGTATGCCCCACCCCTCCCCGATTCCAGCTGCAGTGTGCCCCACCCCTCCCCAATTCCATCTGCAGTATGCCCCACCGCTCCCCAATTCCATCTGCAGAATGCCCCACCCCTCCCGGATACCATCTGCAGTATGCCCCACCCCACCCTGATTCCACCTGCAGTATGCCCCACCCCTCCCTGATTCCAGCTGCGGTATGCCCCTCCCCGATTCCACCTGCAGTATGCCCCACCCCTCCCCGATTCCACCTGCAGTATGCCCCACCCCTCCCCGATTCCATCCGCTGTATGCCCCACCCCTCCCTGATTCCATCCGTAGTATGCCCCACCCCTCGCCGATTCCATCTGCAGTGTGCCCCACCCCTCCCTGATTCCATCTGCAGTATGCCCCACCCCTCCCCGATTCCATCCGCAGTATGCCCCACCCCTCACCAATTCCATCTGCAGTATGCCCCACCCCTCCCCGATTCCATCTGCAGTGTGCCCCACCCCTCCCTGATTCCATCTGCAGTATGCCCCACCCCTCGCCGATTCCATCTGCAGTGTGCCCCACCCCTCCCCCCTCCCTGATTCCATCTGCAGTATGCCCCACCCCTCCCCGATTCCATCCGCAGTATGCCCCACCCCTCCCCGATTCCATCTGCAGTATGCCCCCCTCCCCGATTCCACCTGCAGTGTGCCCCCCTCCCCGATTCCATCTGCAGTGTGCCCCAACCCTCCCCGATTCCATCTGCAGTGTGCCCCACCCCTCCCCGATTCCATCTGCAATATGCCCCACCCCTCCCTGATTCCATCCGTAGTATGCCCCACCCCTCGCCGATTCCATCTGCAGTGTGCCCCACCCCTCCCCGATTCCATCTGCAGTGTGCCCCACCCCTCCCCGATTCCATCCGTAGTATGCCCCACCCCTCCCTGATACCATCCGCAGTATGCCCCCCCGATTCCACCTGCAGTGTGCCCCACCCCTCCCTGATTCCATCTGCAGTATGCCCTAACCTTCCCCCATTCCACCTGCAGTATGCCCCACCCCTCCCCGATTCCATCTGCAGTATGCCCCTCCCTGATTCCACCTGCAGTATGCCCCACCCCTCCCTGATTCCAGCTGCGGTATGACCCTTCCCCGATTCCATCTGCAGTATGCCCCCCTCCCCGATTCCACCTGCAGTGTGCCCCCCTCCCCGATTCCATCTGCAGTGTGCCCCACCCCTCCCCGATTCCATCTGCAGTGTGCCCCACCCCTCCCTGATTCCATCTGCAGTGTGCCCCACCCCTCCCTGATTCCATCCTCAGTATGCCCCACCCCACCCTGATTCCATCCTCAGTATGCCCGCCTCCCTGATTCCATCTGCAGTGTGCCCCACCCCTCCCTGATTCCATCTGCAGTATGCCCCACCCCTCCCGATTCCACCTGCAGTATGCCCCACCCCTCCCCGATTCCAGCTGCAGTGTGCCCCACCCCTCCCCAATTCCATCTGCAGTATGCCCCACCGCTCCCCAATTCCATCTGCAGAATGCCCCACCCCTCCCGGATACCATCTGCAGTATGCCCCACCCCACCCTGATTCCACCTGCAGTATGCCCCACCCCTCCCTGATTCCAGCTGCGGTATGCCCCTCCCCGATTCCACCTGCAGTATGCCCCACCCCTCCCCGATTCCACCTGCAGTATGCCCCACCCCTCCCCGATTCCACCTGCAGTATGCCCCACCCCTCCCCGATTCCATCTGCAGTATGCCCCACCCCACCCCAATTCCATCTGCAGTATGCCCCACCCCTCCCCGATTCCGTCTGCAGTGTGCCCCACCCCTCCCCGATTCCATCTGCAGTATGCCCCACCCCTCCCCGATTCCATCTGCAGTGTGCCCCACTCCTCCCTGATTCCATCTGCATACCGTTGATCACAGCTCTTCTGTTCACCTATCACCGACAGCCCCCGTCTCATCACTCACCCCTACCACCTCCTTTACACCAGCTGTCTTTCTCTCCACCCTTCACCCTGGCTCAGGATCTCGATGCTGTTGACCCACTGAGTTTCTCTAGCAGTTTGCTTTCAGATTTATACTCTGCAGAATTGAGAATAGTGAGATCTCAGTGATATACTTTTACACTAAATTCTCAAGGATTGATGTTTCCACTGGATGGGATGTACAGAAGCATTCTCAAGATGAGGATTACCTGATTGTTCATACCATTGAGTTAGAGATTACCCAGAGAGAATAACCTATCCTGATTCCTCGCATGTTCCCATGCATCTAACTGTAGATTATTGCTTTTGCAATGTTTAAGGGGCGTTTAGACCAACACATGAATATTGGGGTAAAGACCTAGAACCTCTTCCTCATATACATTCCATAAGATGTCAGACATTCAAGATAAAGTTGAGAGGAAATTTCTTCACAAAAGGTTGACAAACGTTGGGAATTCTCCAATACAGAGTGTTGTGAGTGCATTCCCGGATTCGATAGACCTTCTGAGATTAAGGGAATCAAGAGATGTAAGGATACAGGGTTTCCATCAGTGTCCTATACTGAGGTAGAAAATTAGTCTGGATATCATTGATTGGCAGTACAGGGGCCAAATGATCTGCTCGTGGTAGTTCATATATAGTGGATTCCAATTGAATGGGCACATCAGGACCTGAATATTTTGGCCCAATTAAGTGGCTGCCCCAATTAGCCAAAGTTGCATGGAAATACTTAAAAAAGTATTTAAAATTCAAATTCCTTGGTGTCCACACATCCGAGGATCTCACCTGGTCCCTGACCTCCTCCATCCTGGTTAAAAAGGCGCAACAGCCCCTTTATTTCCTGCAGAGCATCAAGAAAGCTCACCTCTGTTCCCAAGATACTGACGGACTTTTACCACTGTACCATTGAGAGCAGACTCAGCAACTGCATCTCAGTGTGATATGGCAATTGTCCTGTATTGGACCGCAAAGCACTCCAGCGTGTGGTGAAAACTGCCCAGCGGATTATCGGCACCCAATTGCCCACCGTTGAGAACATCTACCATAAACGCTGCCTGGGCAGAGCGAAAAGCATTATCAAGGATGCATCTCACCCTAACCATGGACTTTTTACTCTCCTCCCATCCGGTAGGGGCTTCAGGAGCCTCTGCTCCCGCACCAGCAGGCTCAGGAAGAGCTTCTTCCCTGAGACTTTGACCCTGCTGAACCTCACATCACAGTGCTAAGCGGTATTGCACCCATATTGTACTGTCTCAGTACTTTTATATTTGTATACTGTAGCACTTACTTTTTATTTGCAGTTATTTTGTAAATAACACTATTCTTTGCATTTCTGGTCAGATGCTAGCTGCATTTCATTGGCTTTGTATCTGTACTCGGCACAATGACAATAAAGTTGAATCTAATCTAATCTAATCTAAAAAATCAAACTAACGTTTAACTGAGTAACAAATTATGTATTTAAATAAAATACATAACAAATTAGAACACTACCAATACTACTACAATACGATAAAATTGTGTATTAGTTCCTAATAATTATTGACAGAGTAATTAATCCAGTGTGCGTAGTCATGTTCTTTAGAATGACTGTGCATGAACAAAATCAGTGCAGACACTTAGTGCAGGTAATGGACTGCCTTCATGCAAGACTTTCAAGAATTGCATCCTCCAAACTGTCATTTTCATTGTAACATTCAAGATCATTATTGATGCCTTCAAATTCTTCGTAGGTCCTAATTTGTTGAGGTAGTGAAGTTGTTTCATTTTCAATCCTGGCCATTTCTGACATTTCCAGCCCTGAATGCTTGAAACCGCAATAAGCAAAACAGTTCTGAATTGTCTTATTGTTTATTTCTGCCATCTATCAGTGACAAAAGTCACTGCTTTTTGAATATAAGCATATGCATCCGACACTATTTTAAAAGTGTGTATTGTCCAACGACCACACAGGTGCATGTGACCGACACTAGTTAGGATCTGTTCAGTAACAGTCTCCTGCCCCAATTAAGTGGCATAGTCTCCAAAATGAATTAAGGGAAACCCAGCTGTTTTCTCTATTAGTTTTTGCTCTTTAAGAGATACCCAAATAGGTGTCAGCCCCGATTAACTAATGAGCCAATTAACCAGAATCTGCTGTATTTTACACTATAGGCATGCTTCTTCTGCCTCATCTGCTCTCCCTCCCTTTTGTCTTCAAGCAAGCTCTGACTGTTGTTCCCCTGATAGGAATGAGTGTATTGTTATATGAACCAGCTACAGTTTTACCTGTCAGACTTCTGTCCAGTGCACCCCTGAATGGATGCATTTTGAAGTGAATGAAGTTAGGTACCTTTACTTTAAATTGATCCTTGTCCTTTTTGATAGTTAACCTAATCTGTGGTGATATTACAAACCTGTTCCTTTGTTAACTCTCTGATGCAGGCTCCTTTGACCTACCTCACTCCCAGATCCGGCAGCGATTTCTGCATGAGGATGGGAAAGTACTGCCAACTTTTTCACATACACTTAAGAAATTCTTCCTGTTCTGAGCCATTTATAAAATGACATTAAGTAAACACACAGCAGAGGACTGCATGGGGAGAAAAGGACTCCCGAGATGAGGGACTTTAGTTCTGTGGATAGATTGGAAAAGCTCAGTTTGTTCTACAGGAGTTGTGTGAGAATCAGATGGTGCTTTTTAAAATTGTGAAGGATTTGGTTAGAATCAATAAAGAGTGGCAAGAGCCAGCAGCCATAGAACAAAAGGAACTGGTTAAAAAAAAGCAGAAAGTGGTTTAAGGTAAAACTTCTACACCTGAAGTGGAACAGATTTATTTGTAATGTTCAAAAGAGGTAGTTTAACATGTATCTGAAGGGCTGCGAAAATAAGTTGCATTATATGGATCACATCAAGGCAGCATGGCGTTGATGGACTGAATGGTGTTTTTAACATAAAAATTTTGGATAAAGAGCTGAGAATGAGGGTACAGCCAGTCCCCGATTTATGTGCACAAGTACAGGGTGGTACCAGTAGAGTGAAAAACTTGCAGCAGCATCACAGGCGCACTGGTTCAAACAATTCACCGAACGTAAATTATACATAAATTATACAAGACAGTCAAAAAGAAAAAAACTGTACAAAATGAGGCATTTGTGCAATGAAAAACAACCTTAGTTAGTCAAGTCCAAGACAGGGCAAGTGGTGGACTGCAGTGTTCAGGTTTAATATCGCTGGCGTATGTCGTGAAATTTGTCATTTTGCGGCAGCATAAACATTGCAATACATAATAATAAAAAAAGATAAATTACAGTAGCTTTGTGTGAGTGTATGTGGTCCATGATGGAGCTGTCTGAGCTGACAACGTTCTGCAGGGTTTTCTGATCCTGTGCAGAGGCCCCCCCATACCTTGTGGTGATGAAACCAGTTAGAATGCTCTCCGTGGCACATTTGTAGAAATTTGCGAGAGTTCTGTTGCTGAGGTAGGGTTAGAGTTGTGCAGGTCAGTTAAGAACCTGCTTGGAATTGGAATTGGTTAATTATTGTCACATGTACTGACATACAGTGAAAAACTTCATTTTTTATGCCATCCATACAGCTAATTTTATTACAACAGTGCATTGAGATAATATAAGGGGAAACAATAACAGAGTGCAGAATAAAGTGTTACAGAACAAAGAAAGTGCAGTGCAGACAATAAAGTAGAAGGCCATAACAAGGTAGATAGTGAGGTCACGAGTCCATCTTATTGTACAGGAGACTGTTCAATAGTCTTATTACAGCAGGGTAGAAGTTATCCTTCAGATTGTGGTATGTGCTTTCAGATTATTGTATCTTCTACCTGACGGAAGGGGAGAGAGAGGATCTCTCAGCTGGAAGAGGTCTTCCATGATGTGCTGAGCTGCCCACAATTTTCAGCAGTTTCTTGTGATGTCAGGCAGAGCAATTACCATTAACCAAGCTGAGATGCATCGGAATAGAATGCTTCCGGTGGTACATCGATAAAGTGTCATAAGGGTCAGAATGGTCATGACAAAGTTCTTTAACCTCCTGAGGAAGTAGAAACATTGGTGAACTTTCTTGGACGTGGCATCGACATATTTGAACCATTGGTGATATTTACTCCTTGGAGCTTGAATCTTTCAAGACCCTTGACCTCAGTACTGTTGATTTAATTAAAAACATGTGCAACATCCCCCTTCCTAAAGTCAGTGATGGTGGAAGAAATGTATAAAACTTATGGAGACCCCTGGGTATAAATGAGGTACCATAATACTACTTAATTCATAGACATACACATACACACTCACACACATATCATACACATAATCTACATTAACCTTTTAGACTCTGAAATCAAAAACAAAGTTTCTAAATTTGCGGCTGATACCTAAATACAGATAGTCAATGCTGTGGAGGATGATGTCATGCAAATTAATGTAAATAAGCTTGGAGAATGGGTAAAATAATGGGCAACACAAATAAATGTAAAGCTGTACATTTTAGTATGAAGATTCCGGACATCACAGTACTTAGAGCGTGCAAATCTAGGTGTGGTAGAGGAACAAAGTGATTTTGGAGTACACCAGGCACTAAATATTAAAGCATTGGTCAGGGATATTGTAAAGACAGCAACCAGATAAAATGGATTGTTTCTATATGGACTGAACTGAGAAACAGCAGACATACTCACCCTATGCCATATCTTGGTTAGGCCACACAGCAGACAGAGCACAGTCTTGGTAGCCAAGGTATAAAAAGGAAATAGAGGCTTAGGAGTGAGTGGCGATGATTTATAAAAGCATACCAGAAATGTGAGGGTATACATTACAGCAACAGATGAGATGACTTGATCAGTTCTCTCCCAGGAGGAGTCTGAGGAATGACTTCATAATGATCCTTAGATTTATGAAAGGATTTAAGTAAGTTGATACAGAGAATTTCCTCGTGTGTAGAAGGGTATAACTAGAGGCCATCATTATTAGCCAATCACAAAGAAATCCAGTTGAGAATCTAGATGAAATTTCTTAATCTAAAGGGTGCTGAGAATGTGAAACTCAGTACCAAAGGAAGTAGTTGAGGCAAATAGGATATATGCATATAAAGATAGCTGACGGGATGAGGGAGATGTGAACAAAGGATAGGCTGATAGACTTATTTGAAGAAGTTTGGGAGGAAGCTTGGGTGAGGCATGAACTGGGCTGGCCAAGTGGGCTGTTTCTGTGTTAAACCCATCCTATTAGAATAGTTGATTCACACATTTTCACAGCTTCATTGTTGTGCACCTTGAAGATTTTCTCTTGTTTGACCTTCCCATTTGTAGCTGGCCGAGATATTTGCTTTCTCATCTAACTTGGGGACACCAAAAATATACAATCACAAGCAGAATTCCTGTTGTAAATTATACATCAAAAATTAATGTAAATCCTATTGTAAAATATGTTTTTATTATAACAGAATGTAACAGCAGTATTAACGTAATTATAATTCATATGCACTGATGAGCGATTTAAAGGCTAATTATGCATACAGATACAGATTTATAAGATAAGAATTGTGAATAATGCGAAATTCACAAGATTCGTGCATAGCCTGGAGCATTTCAGCTGTGAGGAAAGACTGGGCAGATTGGCTGTGTTTTTGTTGAAGTGGACAAAGCTGAGGTAAAACATGATTGCAAAATGAAGTTTTTCACTGTACGTGTGACATGTGACAATAATAATGAGCTAATTAATCATTGTGATGTACAGAATCATTAGGGATGTAGACAGAGCAGAGAGTGAGAACCGTCTTCCCTTAGCAGAGGTGCCTATAGCCACAGGGCATAAGTTTAAGATAAGGGTAGGATAATTTGAGGGGATGTGAGAAAAATTATTTTTCATCTAGGGGCTGGTTGGAATCTGCCCGGGGGTGGGGGGGGGGGGGCGCACAGGTAGAAGTAGAGTCCGTCATTACGTTTAGGAAGCATTTGGACGATTGCTTGAAGCACCAAGACAATAGAAGGCCATGGACAGAATGCAGGTAAATAGGATCGGTGTGGAGGTGCACCATTTTTGTGACATTATGAAAAGGATACAGCTACTTGGATGTATGCATTGAATACATCCAGAGGAAATGGTTACCATGGAGGATGCATTTATGCAATGACAAGAGACTGTTACCAGGGTGGATATGTTTAACACAGAAGCAGGAGGCAGTTTGATGGGGAAATTACATTTTGGGGGCAAAAAGCAGGCGCTGGTATCTGGGATGAGGCTATTTAATGTAACGGTATGTGTGGACAACAGATGTTCAAGACGTACAAATTGCAGAGGAGGGTGGAATGATCAGAAGAAGCAGCTTCACTTCCATGGGTGGGTGAATTTATTAAAGTACAGGACTCTAACAGTGTGATTGATGGGTTTGAGAGCAGTGAGGATGCTCCCAAATTGTGTGAGTTAACAAGCAGGGATCTCTTTCACTGACTGTTGCTCTTATCAGCAAAAATTGTCTGCAGGCATTCTCCATTTTCTGAATAGTATAGCTCTCTGACTGAAGAGATGTTTGCACTAGGTGTTATAATGTATATACATATACATATATTTCATACACATATGTGTACATTTAATATAGTAATTATATACTGAATAGATGACATGCAAAGCACATGTCCCTTGGGATTGAGAATGACTTGCAACCCCTTCAGTTGTGTGAGCTCTGAGGTGGCTGACGTGACCAGTATGAGAGCCCAAACTTTTCTACAGCTGCAGCGGGTGTCGTAACAATGTGGGTAGGTGTATAATGAGTAAGGCTGTGTGCTTACACAGGGTTTCCATTTGTCTCTGCTACATGGACATGAAGTTCCCAATTCATCCTGATGACTCCAGTTTGACCAGGCACAAATCAAGAGCCCTGGGAGTCAGCGGAGGACACTGCATTTCTTCAACCAGGTGCAAGCTCAGCCTTGAGTCCTTTCCTCCTTCCACTCACTGATCGCTTTCCTGTGACCAAGACTCAGGCATAGGAAGTGAGGTGTCATCAATATGACTTGTCCAACAGAGCTGAAAGCAGTATAAAAAGGACATAAATGCTGGAGATGTTGACCAGCAAGAGGACATGGATGTTGGCTTGCTGGTCCTTCTGTTGAATTTGGAGCATGTTATGGGGACAAATTCCTTAAGGTTGTTATAGCCGGTCGGGGGGGGGGGGGGGTAATAGCAACAAGATACCACTACCTATTAAATGCTCCCAATGTCATGCACCTCAAATAGCCTCTGACAACCAAGTCCAGCTCCCAGCCTTAACGTGTGGCTTAAGCCACTACTAAGCCTGGTGGAACCATTTCTACTGACAGGAGAAGGGGCAAAGGTGGGTTACTGGCACCTAAAACCAGTTGCTTTAGGCAGATGGGGCTCGTCAGCCATGATCTCAAACATCCATAACCTTGCGGCTATATCCACGCATGGAGAAGGCTCCACTCATGGAGCTAGAATCCCTATGGCAGCCCTACGTTGAGTTCAATGCTGACTCGCAAATCCTGTGATGCCACTGGTGCCAAACTGTATTGGTCTCCGCCATTGCTATGGACCCTGCATGGAGAGGCAGAGCCTGCTGCTTGGGCAACAGCTTGCCGTCCACATCATACTGGTCTGGCTTGCGTATCTCATAGACAGCTAGGATGCAATATCCATGGTCGATCTCTACCAATGAAGGGCCTCAATTGGAAACAACAATGGTTGTATCCTTCCACTTCGAGTTTCCTGCTATAGGTCTTGGAAGTATAAAAGGAAGGCAAAGACGATAACACCATAAGATATAGGAGCAGAATTAGGCCATTTGGTCCATTGAGCCTGTACTGCAGTTCAGTCGTAGCTGATTTCTTTTTCCATAACCCCATTTTCCTGCCTTTCCCCTGAAACCCGTAACCCCACTTACCAACCAAAAACCTATCAATCTCTGCCTTAAATATACCCAGTGACTTGGCATCTGTGGCAACAAATTTACAAGCCTCTGGCTGAAGAAATTCCTTCACATATCAGTCCCAGTCAATATTCCCTCTAATTTGTAATGACCGGTGTGCACAAAAATCTTGTGCTGTGCAATTTTTTGCCCAGTGACAACAACAAGTGCACACTGAATTTTATAAATAGAGATATTTATTTTAACAGCTAGCAAAGCACTGTCAATAAGAACATTGATCTCCTCAGGCTTTGATGGTTTTCTCTCTCATTCATCTGCACTCTCACAAAGCATACGTCACAGGCCTGTGCCAGGTAATGAAGGATTTTCTCTCCGGAAATTTTCCACACTGTCCATATGGGATTTGCTTGCTAAATGATGCTTTAAAAATTCAAGTTTCCAAACATCACTCCACTACTTCCCACCTGCAAGTTCTCCAGAAACTTTTGCATCACATCAATACACGCAAGTAACACCAGTTCTTGTATTGTACGCAAATATTTCTCGTCACTGCTCGTTCCTGACCTCATGAGCTTTCAGTGTAGTATATTCTACTGTCTCATTAAGCCATTCTGCTTTAAATGAAATAGCAGTTCTTCTGTGCTTCATGCCCTTTGCTTCTTTGGAATTCGACATAGTGAATCAATAATTTCTTCAATAAAAACAGTATAAATAAGCCAGTTCTAAAATCTGCAGACAAATCATTGTGAACTCCATGTTGTCAACACCGTCCGCATCAGAAACCAGAAGAGGAAATGTGATTGTGTATGATAGTGAAATATACTTCACATGCCAATGAGGTACAGTGTGATAACATTTTGTGCGCAGTTTAAATTCCTTTGGGCACTAGTAGCAAAAGATGTGTGCACACGCATACCTTAAAGGGAACATTGGCTCCAATGGGACATCCCTTTATTCTGAGACTGTGACATTGGAGCTTTGACTCTCCTACTAATAGAAACAGCCTCTCCACATCCACACTATCCAGCCTTCAGTAAGTTTCAGTGAGATCCTTCTGAACTCCATGGAATCTAGGTCCAGAACCATGCAACATTCCTCAAATATCAACCCTTTCCTTCCTTGAATCATTCTTGTGAATCTCTTCTGGACTCTTTCCAGGACAAGCACATTTTTCCTTTGATATGGGGTCCAAAATTTCTCATAATATATAGAAGTGATCAGTGCTTCCCAGTAGCCCACGAGCTTAGGACTAGGTCTGAGGTCTTTATCTAACACCACTCTTTCCCTTAATTGACCAAAAGCTGTGTTTGTGCATTGGTGGCCGAAGTGGATATATGAAGTGGGTTTATTGTCACATGCACTTGCTTGCAGCAGGATCACAGGCACATAGGTACATAACATACATGAAATAGACAGTATATTCATCATAAATGACACATAAAATTGTAATAAACAATGGAAAAATACCATGCAAATTCAAGACCTTGGAGCAAAAAACAAAAAAGACACTTTTGTAGACAATTCCATAGTGGTGATGTTCCATTGATGAGATAGGGTTGTGTTGGTTGGTTCAAAAATCTGATCTGATGTACACACGCGCGCGCATATTTAAAGATACACCCAAGCAAACTGGTATTGGTTCGTTATTGTCACGTATACCAAGATACAGTGAAAATCTTGTCTGTGTACTGTTTGTACAGATAGTCATTAGTTCAATTCTATTACAACTCAGGGTGTCACAATTCGCAGTTCAATTCCAACGCTGTGTGTAAGAAGTTTGTATGTCCATCCTACAAGCACGTGTATTTCCTCCAGGTCCTCTGGTTTCTTCCTACAGTGTAAAAGTGTACTGGTTAGTAGGTCATTGTAAATTGTCTCGTGATTAGGCTCGAGATAAGTAGGTGGATTGCTGGGTGGTGTATTTCATTAGGCCGGAAGGGACTGTTCCGTGCTTTATCTCTAAATAAGTTAAATCAAATCAAATCATTACACAGTGCATTGAGCTGGAATAAGGTAAAACAATAAAAACACTGAATTAAGTGTAAAAACTACTGAGAATTGCAGTGCAGGTAAACAATAAAGTGTAAGATCATAACGAGGTCATTGTGAGGCCAGGACTCCATCTTATTGTACAAGAGGTCCATTCAAGAGTCTGATAACAGTGGGATAGAAGCTGCCCTTGGCCTGGTGGTACGTGTGTTAATGCTTTTGTATCTTCTGTCCAGTGGGAGAGAGGAGAAGAGAGAATGTTCAGGATGGGTGGACCTTTGATTATGCAGGTTGCTTTATTGAAGTAATGAGAATTATAGACAGCATCCATAGAGGGGAGATTGGTTCCTGTGATATGTTGAAGCTTATTGTCATTCAGCCATATGCATGGACACCGCCAAACAAAGCAATGTTCCTCTGGACCAAGGTGCACAATTCAATACATATTACACAAATCTTAAAATAAATTAATTAACAAAAGATAAAGTATATTCCAAAAGATTGACATTTAGCCTAAGGTACATTTACAACACAAGTAAAAAGTAAGCAGTCTAATCCTACTTCGCTTCATACATGATGAGACCTGGATGGAGGCAGGGAGTTCAGTAGTTTCAAGGCCTGAGAAAAGAGGCTATCTGTGATCCCAACTGTCCTTAATGCTGTGGTACTTCTTGCCTGATGGTAGGATGTTAAGGAGATTGTTGAACAGTTTGGAGGGATCCTTGACAGCACTCCTGATAAAAATCACAGATGGGTGAGCTGTGTCTACAGCTCTGCAGTTTTTTGTCAGGTGTAGAGCAGTTGCCATACCAAGCCACTAAACATCAAGACAGAATACTTTCTGTGTTGTATTGATAAAAATTGGTTAGAGTTGGCGGGGTGGGGGGGGGGAGGCATGCCGAACTTCTTTAGAGTCCTGAGGTAGTTGGTGAGCTTTCTAGACAATGAATTCAGTGTTTTGGGTCACGGCAGGTTATTGATGATGTTCACACCTACATAGTGAAGTTCTCAACCCTCACAGCCACAATGCCATTGATGTAGACAGGAGTGTGTGCACTACCCCAATTTCTGAAGTTGACCGGGAGCTCTTTTGTTTTGTTGTCATAGAGGGAAAGCTTTTTCTCATGACACCACGTCTCTAAGTTCTCTATCCCTTCCTGCGTCCCGACTCATCATCATCCGCCTAGACTGAGTCAAGCAGAGCAAAACACGTTTTATGTACACATGTATGTATAGGAAAGTTTAAAGAGAGAGATGGGTCTAACGTAAGCAAATGGGACTTGCAGAACTGGGCATTTTGATCAAGTTGGGCTGAAGGGATTGGTTTCATACTCTAGGTCTCTATGATTTATAAGCGTACATATATACACATGCAGGTATGTATCGTGCAAAACTGCATTTTATATACCATATGAAGACACAGTTTTCCCATTAATTTAGTTTGGGCAAGTCAGCGGTTGCGGGTCGGAGGAGGCGTGCTGAGAAGTATCGGACAGTAGAACAGTTTTCGATTTTAAATATCTATGCGTTTTTAAATGTGCCTTCTGTGTTTATTTTTGTCTGGGTGCCAACTTGTAGGACCCCCTATCGACCCGCACTTCCCCGTCTGCGATAGCGGGAGTGCGCCCGCGCAGGCGGAGCCTGTGTCCTCGCTCCCGGCTCGGCTCCCTTGCAGTGTACGTGCACATGCGCGCGCGCTCACGCTCGGGTATATTTATAGATTGTCTTAAAAAAATCTATTTGCACATTATCTATAGCGACTTCTGGTTGGATTGTTTTGTTAATTTATCGATGCCTTCTTTCCCGTTGCATTATTATTCGGCTTTAGGTTGGGGTAATTGTAAGCTTTTGTTTAAATGGTTATTTAATCCAATTTTTGAAAAAAAAACATATCAAAGGGGAGGCGTTTGTGACGAGTAACTTGTTCTCTCTCCCCTTCCTGCCATTGCACAGAGGGAGGGAGGGAGGGAGGGAGGAGGAGGGGGTGGGGGAAGAGAGAGAGAGAGAAAGAGAGAGAGAGAGAGAGAGAGACACACACACAGACCAGAGAGGGCGCGCTCCCTGCTTGTGCATCAGTGGGAATTTTGTATCTAAACCCATCTACAGAGGAGAGGAAGACAGATAGAGGGGTGGGTAGAGAGCGGGGAGGGGGGTACAAGAGAGGGAGAGGAGCCCGAGGAGGACAGAATTAGCCATGGGTTGTTTGGGCAACAGCAAGACCGAGGATCAGCGACACGACGAGAAAGCCCAGCGAGAAGCCAACAAAAAAATCGAGAAGCAATTGCAGAAAGACAGACAGACGTATAAAGCGACTCATCGGCTCCTTCTGCTGGGTAAGCGCCGTTGAACGGCCGCTCTTGCAACATCATGTTACAATGGAGCGCTCCTCGTTTTAAATTGCAACATCCGTGCCCGGCGTGTCTGTATATTGCAATATAATGTCAATGGAGTGCACTTTGATGTATTTTACACCGCAGTCGTGAGAGTGGAGGGCTCCTCAATATATATTTATATGACCATAAAATCTTAATGGAGTACACCACGATTCCGATTTGTATTTCAAAATCATGTTACACTGTAAGGTTTGCTACTTCGTTTTTCTTGCAATATAATGCTAATGGAGTGCATCCCGAGGTGTCGTTGAATTGCAACATAGTGTCAATGGAATGCTCTTGGAATATCGTATTGCAACATCGTCTTTATATCGCAATATAATGCCAGAGGAATGCACCTTGATGTACGGAACGCTGCACAATTATATCTTCATATTGTAACATTATGTCAGTGGCGTGCTCTCTGTTATCTTTAGGTAACATAATATCAATGAAATGCTCCTCTATGTATCTCTATTGCAACATATGCATCCAAACGTAAGCTCCGTGTATCCTTATAATCACACTACTTCAATGGAATGGAGCTTGATACATCATCTAATATTGCAATATCAGTGAGGTATAATTATATTGCATATTATCTATAGATAGTTCAGTGTATCTATTTTGCAACATGTTGTTGCTCCTAAGTGTATTGCAATAGAGTGCTAGTGAGGGCTACTTGATGTATATGAATTGCGATGTAATGTAAAAGGAGTGCTTTCTGTTTCTTCACATTGCAACGTAATGTGACTGGAACTCTCAACACTTTGGCATACTGTAATATTTGCCAATGCTTTTCTCATTGTTTTCTTACATTACAGTATCATGTCAATGGAGTGCAACTTGACGTGTGTTGCAATACTGTCAATATACTGCTCAGTCTATTGTCTAATATTACAATATTTTGTCAATTGTTCTTTGGAACTGGATGCCACTGGCGTGGCCCACATTGCCAGTGTCTTGTGGTTGTAATTTCACTAGAGTCCCCCCTGGCCATCAACTCAACATAATGTAAGATGGAGCCATAATGGTGTTTATTCCATTAGAGAATGCAGAATTACACAGACAATGCATTACAGATATGTCAGTGTGTGTGTGTGTGTGTCTGTTTCTATATGCGTACATATGGTTATATTTGTGCATATTTTCTCACTTTATGCACACAGTCACACACACCCACAGTAATAAGATGGTTATTGTATTAATGATTGTACTTCCTTATTTGTTTGGATCTGATTCTATTTCAGGGGCTGGTGAATCTGGGAAAAGTACAATTGTCAAGCAAATGCGGATCTTGCACGTGAATGGATTTAATGCAGAGTAAGTCCTGCATGTTGCAAGCTATGGTTAAGGTTGAAAGTGAAGTCGTGTGGGGCCGTGTTGATGGGAAGTCTGGAGATGGTTGTGTGGATGAATGGTTATGCATACCGGCTGGCCAATATGTGTACTGCTGGGGCAGTTTTTGAGAACGCTGTTTTGGTAAGCTGTTTTGCAAGTAGTTATAACTTGTATTGATACTGCAGCAACACTTGCAAGTAGTGACAACTTACCCTTTCCCCATATTTGTGTGTTGCTGTAAATTAATGTGCCTTGTTTCTGCAACTTCGAGAGACCTCTTGTCGCTCAGTTTATTTTAATCATGAGCTGAAAAGAAAGGTATATTTAGCTTGAATAAATCAAGCCATTCTTGTTCATGTTAATACAGAGAGAAGAAGATGAAAGTGCAAGATATTAGGAAAAATATTAAAGATGCCATCGTGGTAAGTGTTTTAATAGTTTACTTGTTCGTTCCAAAAAAACAGCATACTGTTGTGACTGAGCTGGTCTTTTGATTTTTTCATAGGAAAAAAATCCAACTTTGTCACTCAAATAAACTGTCTCAGATTAATGTTCGTAACTGTTTCCTATCCATTTTTAGACAATAGTCTCAGCGATGAGCACTTTAATACCACCAGTCCAATTAGCTAACCCCGAGCACCAGTTTCGATTGGATTATATTAAGAGTATCGCCCTTCTTTCAGACTTTGAATACACACAGGTAAGACTCATTTAGAATTGCTCTCTGAGATGTTTTTGGCAATATTCCTTGCTCTCTGGCTTTCTCCTTGCTGCGCATGCAGGAAAATTAGAAATAATGTTGAAAATGGTGAGAGATGTCTCTCGTTTGTTTCTTGCATTGTGTTCTTGACCAATACTGTTTGCTGTGGAACATGGAGAAGTTAATATGAAATTGGTCATGGTGTCATTGCAGTCAGAGTTGCGAGGAAGCATGCAATAATATATTGTGGTTGAATGCATGCTTCATTCTGCTACACTATAGGCTGCTGTGATCCTGTGTAAGTGCTGATTATTCTGATTTGAAAGACATGACAACAGCAAAAAAAAAAGTGTGTCAGCTGAACTGTCTCCTGTAGTACCTAGCAGATATCGTTGTAGTGTGTCTGTCCAATCTATGAAGACCTCTGGTGATATTCCATTGTTACTGCCATGGGAGTTCCTCATCTACAGTAATTTATAATTAAATTTCAGTATTAATATCTCAATTATTTATCATCAGAGCAGCTTGTATCATTGACATTGGTGGACAGGTGAAACAAAACTGAAATGAAAATGTCCTGTAATTATTTTAGTAAAATTTGCATGTTTATTATTAAGTGTTCCCTTGTTTGTAACAGTGCAAGTTTGTCATAATTCGTAGCCATTACTTTATAATTTGTCATAACTTATTGCAGTCCATTACTTTGCTAAGAGAACGTGCTATGTCTTTTTGTTGGGAGAAATTTCAAATGTAATGAATATTTAAATGAAAATATTAATGGATGAAATGTTTCATTGGATAACCACTATCTGATATTTTTTATTCAGTAATGCTGAGTTTATTTTAATAATGTCCCACTATCTTGAGTTTCATGAGTAAAAGTACCTGCAAACATTAGAAAATATATTTGTATTTAATTTACTGCAGATTGCAGAGACCTCTTTGCAAGTGTATTTCTTTTTAATTTTAAAAAGAAACTTAAGTGCAGACCTCATTGTTAGTTGGTCTTTTCATGTGATTACTTAATCCTGAATTTTCCTCAGTGTAGTCAATTTACTTGATAGAAATCATTAACATTTCTAGAAAAACAAAAATTCCTGACTTTTTATTGTATGATAGTTTTCTAAAACTGTTCCAAAGGAACTTTGTTATTCTTTGATAGTGAAGAACTTCATTTTTCCACTGATAACATATTTAGTGTACCATAACTTTCTTGAGACACATATTTGCCAGGAGACATCCTAGTTGTATTCCGTAGATGGATGGCAATAGTGTGAATTGTGTTGAAGGCAATTAGTTTGTTTCTCTTACTTTATGCGTTTCTATTATTTGAATTCCAGATTCCTCATTTTATTTCCTAAAGCATCTGTCTCCCTCTCCTTTAAGAGACTATTGTGAAATCTAATTCTTGGGCTAAGATATTCTATTAGATATTCTTTGAGGCCTAGGTTGTGTTAATGCTCTACTGAGTGCCTGGGATCATTTTACTACATCAAAGATGATGTATTAATACGAGTTGTTGCTCTAAAATCATTTTATCAAAACATCATGAAGATGTAAAGCACTCCTTGTGATTACTGTAATTTCCTTGTATGTGAGCTACTGAAATGTTATTACATTATCTTTTGCTTTACTGGCATATTGTAGAATTGTTAATGTGCACAGAGAGGCCATTTGACCATTGTGTCCTTGCAGCTCTTCATAGTTAAGACAGTGGTTCTGAAAATTACCCTGAGTGTGTAGTGAGGTTGTAGAAGAATTCTGGTAGAATTGATGGTCATGTGAGTGAGAACTAGGTTACAGCAAATGAGTTTAAGTCAAGTTTATTGTCAGGTACAATGAAAAATTTGTAACAGTATCACAGGCACAGAACAAATAAGCAACATTCACAAGTAACATAAATTTACAAGAAAGAACACAACTAAAAGCCAAAGTCCATTTTGGCGCAGAGTGATAAAAAGCATCAATGTGTTGCTAAACAGTGTTGTGCCAATTGTTTCAAAAGTCAGTTGGTTGAAAGAAAATAGCTGATCTTGAACCTGATGACAGAATAGAATTACTCTGTGGCATGATTCCAGTGGCCTGGATGTCTCTTTAATTGTAATTAGGAAAAAGAGTGTAAAGAGTTAGCTAATGAAAATAAAAAATTAAATGCTGGAAATCTTAATCAAAAGCTGGGAACCCAGCAGGTCAGATTGAACCATGGAAAGAAAAACAGAGATAATATTTCAAGCTGATGAGTACCATAGAAGAGAGAAAGAAGTTAGTATGAAGGTACAGCAAGAGTGGTGGAGCAATGGATAGGAAAAGAGAAATACCCCTTGATAAGGTGAGACCAGGGTTGCCCTGTGGATAAGCAGTCAACATGGTCATCTGGCCAGTGAGCTAATGGGGACAGTTTGGGTGGAAAGGCATCTTCTTTTGTTCATTAAAAACTTGGAAAATGGCAGAGAGAATAAAAGTGAGTTGATATAATCCAACAGAACTGACCAGTTCTGATACCAATGGAGAAAACAAGTGATAGGATTCAATACTGAGTCTAGAGAGTTGCACTGATGGAAGATGAAGTATTGTTCTTTAAGTTTGCACTGGGCATCATTATAATAATGTTGAAAGCCACCGACCAATTGGTCAGAGTGGGAATGCGATGGAGAATTTTTTTTGGGCATGTGCCTTTGTGCATGCGGTCTGTGCGTCTGTGTGTCCGTGCATGTGTCCGCGATGATGTCTTTTTCATGGTTTTTTACAAGGCGTGGAGCGAGAGAGAGACTGTGTGGCGCGCCTCTCCTCACACAGACATTTTCACAGTATTTTCCCTTTATTTTATGAGGTCAAGTTGCAGTTTCGACACTCAGCCTGGCATGGTTGTAAAGCATACTCGGGGGCGGACCCGACTAGTTTCGAACCGGGGAACCTCAGCTCTGGGGTCG
The DNA here is from genome assembly GCF_030028105.1 of Mobula birostris. Lineage (NCBI taxonomy): Eukaryota > Metazoa > Chordata > Chondrichthyes > Myliobatiformes > Myliobatidae > Mobula > Mobula birostris. The sequence continues at coordinate 87,612,070 of NC_092370.1, read as the reverse complement.
GGTCTGGCACCAATGTTGTTGCGCCACCAGCCAGCCCGGGATGGAGAATTAAAATGGCAGGCAATGGGAACCTCAGGATCACCCCTGCAGATAGAATGCAGAGCTGTCATCTAATCTGCAGTTGGTGAATCTATTGCAAGAAAGACACTAGCTTGAATACCGAATACAGTGCACGGGAGTAGAGGGAATGTAAATTAATCCCCACTTCTCGAGGAAGGACTGTTGCATTCTTGGATGAGGGGAATAGAGGAGGTGAAAGCACTTCCAGTAGTTGTATGAGCACATGACATAAAAAGGCAAAAGGCTGGTTTCACCATCTCTTCTGATCTTTCTCTCTCTATTGTCAAATATACCTCCTCAGCAGAGAGCTAATCTGTATTCCTTTCCAATGGCAAAATATCAAATTCTTGAAAGGACCTCTTGTACGATAAGATGGACTCTTAGAGTCAATATATCTTGTTGTGATCTTGCACTTTATCGTGTACCTGCACTGCACCCTTTTGGTCGCTTTTACACTTTATTTTGCACTGTTGTTATTTTACCCTATTCTAGCTCAATGCACTGTGTAATGATCTGATCTATGTGAATAGCATGCAAGCCAAGCTTTTCACTGCATCTTGATGCATGTAACTATAGTAAACCAATACCAGTGCTCCCTTGAAACTCACTGTGATTTTGGTTTCTGCACTCCATTTAACTCACAAAGATTTTGGATCCTTTGATGCGTATTAACTCCCCAGAGCCACTCCCTTTAAACTACCAGGTTCACTGGAAGATTTATTATGATAAAGTGTTGGGTGATTGGTGCTTGGTTTATCATTGTCACATTATCAAGAGAAAGAGTAAAGTATTTGCTTGCATGCCATCCATATCATGCCATATGACATTGAGGTATTACAAAAAGGAACAAAAAAAACAGAAGAACTGGACAGTTTCAGTGAAAATGCAGTGTAGGGAAACAAATAAAGTGCTAGACACACAATGAAGTAGAATCAGAGATCAAAGTTCACATTCAACATTAATAGAAATACCATCCACAAGTTCAGAAGCTGGTACGATCGAACTCGAAAGTTACCAGATTAATGGAATTTTATTGCATTGTGATGCTAAGAATAGTGAAGACTGAGCATCACCCTCCCTTCTTCCAATAAATCTACACAAAACCTCAAGGTGCACATTATGTGCAATAAAATCTTTTGGCTATTATAATGTCCCTTTCAAAATCAAGCCAAGATTCTAAAATTTCAGTGTCATAATGGAAAATAGCAATCACATATTTTCTGTTGATACCACATTTGATTTGTTTGTTTTTGGTCAAAGAATGAAAGGAACAATCATTTAGGAATCTGGGCCAGTGGTACAATTGTCTCGTTTGAACTATGATACAACTATTTTGAAAAACCCTTGACCTGCTTTGAGATCAATAAGTAACCTCAGATATTTTTAACTCGGTTAATTTTAAGAGATTTGTTTCTAATTATAGAATTAATATTAAAACTAACAATGAAAGTGTGTTACCAGTGCAAAGCCCATTAATAGTAACTAGACTGAACTGGCAGTTTTTGATCAACATATTTTTTTTCACATTTCCTTCCTTCCCTTGCAGCACACTAGTAGCCCAGAGGTCAGGAGCCTGCCTGAAACCCCTTCTGTGTTAAATGATACAGAGCAATGATTTACACTAGGGAGAGTGAGAGATGGAATATTCATGCAGAGACCAGAAGACCCAATAGATGCTCAGGGTTTTTTGGGTGTATTGGAAGGAGCTGTACGTCTATTCCATAGTTTGAATGTTCTGTTGTTCCTCTCCATTTTTTACCCTGTTCAATACACATACGGTAGATTGCATTGGTAAAAGCATTAAAGGAAGATTACCTTTAGTTGTCACATGTACATTGAAAAGTACAGTGAAATGTGTCATTTGCATCAACGACCAGCACTGTCAAGGATGTGCTGGGGGCAGCATATAAGAGTTGCCATGATTTCAGGGCCAACATAGCATCCCCAAGCTTACTACCCCTAACTTATATATCTTTGGAATGTGGGAGGAAATGTACACGGTCACAGGGAAAATATACAAACTCCTGGGAATTGAACCACGATCTTCTGATCATTGGAACTTAAAGTGTTACACTAACCACTATGCTGATGTACTATGTAATAATTTACTAATACTGAACTATTTTATTTAGTATCAATAATAATTTTGGGTACGTGCTCAGAATCAGTTTCCTCTTGTATTTTGAATGTGATTTAAGATTCTTGGAGCCCAATTATTTGAAAAGCAAGCTCAAATTTGCTGGTTGTTAATGGGGTGTAGCTGTCATATTCTTCAACGATACTTAGCCCCTCAGAGGAGACTCACATATTTCCTCATTCATTTGGGACATTTACACCAGTGTTTAACTTTAGGCTTACAAGTCATTGGCTCACAGACTGATTGTCCCTGCTCCTCTGAATCATATCAGATTAGTGTGGCCAATCTTTGGCCTAATGATTTTTATTTACAGTAATAAATTACAATAGCATTAACTCCATCAGCAATCTTAAGAAGTACATACATGGTAAATATGGCTGGGTTTTTCACTGATGTAATCATGATCTGGTGGGAGAGTAATCTCCAAATATAAGGTTAAGATTAATGAGTAGTTTTTAAACATACAAGGTTCTGCAGATATCCAGAGTAACACAGCCAAACTAATGGAGGAACTCAACAGGTCAGGTAGCATCTATGGAAAGGAATAAAGAGGCAATATTTCAGACTAATAACTCGGCCATGGACAGCTGTGAAAGGAGAAAGATTGGGCATGGAGCTGGCAAATAGTACCCCATAAGAACCCAGTGATACAGAAATGCCAACAGAAGCTTCAGAGACTTCATCCCTGGGAGAGGAAGGATCTTTGAAGACGGGCTGCACCTGGGGAAAATTCAAAAGACTGGCCCAGGACTGATGACTCTGGCAAGCTGCTGCCGGAGGCCTATGCCCAGTTAGGGTGATGGGCAAAGAAGTAGTAGTAGGTTTGGCTGAGACCTTTCATCTGATGTGAATAGTTTAAAAATGTTTTTTTAGAGTGAATAAATTCATGGCAAGAAGAAGCCACTGTTGGTCTTCTAATCTCACTACACAATGAGACAAATTTATAGTCTTCGCAGAGTAATGCAAAAATGTAATAGTTCATGATGCTTGAATAGGATATGTTCGAGCAGCATCTATGTGCAGTACCGAGAGTCCACAGTCAATGTGAATACGCTCTGCTTCTGCTGTCTTTTCAAGAGTACTGATTGTTGTGACTGACTAAAACTGAGTCACACGGAAGTTGTAACTAGGAAATATATAATCTTTATTTACACAACAAACCTCTGTGTGTGAGAGAGAGAGAGAATCCAAGAGAATCTCTCTCTTTTGACGCAATGTTATACTTTTCAATACAAAGATAATGATAAACGATTAACTATAATTTCAATTGCTATAATCATCTACTTATCTTTAACATTCATAGTATATTCAAACAAATTTAAAGAATTACGTATTTACAGTTTGTAGCCTGGGGAAAAGTACACGGTTAGGACAACAAAGACTCTTTCGGGTTTTGATTTCTTTATCAGTTTTCGATGTTTAAGTGCCATTAGACGGTTGCGAAACAAAGCCAACAAATTTACAACCAGTTCTTGCCGTTACAATCTCAGTTTAACTTTCGATTCCCACCCTTGTGTGTGGACAGAATCGCATATGCAGTATAAAAGTACCAGAACTAATACAGTACAAATACGGTACTGGCATCCTACTTGGATGGTGAGGAACTTTGCCCAAGCCACGCGATCCAGCGTTGAGTCATTCACTCGAGAAAATCTTTCCTCACCATGCCCAGCACACTCTGGGAGAAACCAGATTCCAACGCCCCACCAGTGTCTTCAGCAGAAAGCAAAATGGTCTCCCCACTGTCCCACGAGTGCGTAATGACATCACCATCTCCCTTAAAGGCACAGACAACTATTCTAGCATTACCCGGGTGGATGGCTAAGTACACTTTTAACAATGCTGAATAAGATCTGACGGTCACCCGGTCACATACAATAGTAACACATCCACCTATCAGAGCCCCTTAGCATATTCAAACGGTCGCTTTTTGGTTGGCTGCCTGTGACTGGTGGTGTTCCACAGGTGTTGGTGTTGAGACCGCTCCTTTTCATATTATATGTAAATGATTTGGATGATGGGATTGGTAGCTTTGTAGCTGAGCTGCGGACAATACAAGGATAGGTGGAAGGTCAGTTAGTGTTGAGGAAGCAGGGAGTCTGCAGAAGGGCTTAGACAGATTGAAAGAATGGGCGAAAAAAAGTAACGGATGGCGTATAGTATAGGGAAGTGTATGATTATGCACTTTGGTAGAAGGAATAGAGCAGTAGACTATTTTCTAAGCAGAGAGAAAATTCAAAAATTAGAGGTGCAAGAGGACTTGGGGGTTATTGAGTAGAATTTTCTAAAGGTTAAACTGCAGGTTGAGTCAATGATAAGGAAGGTGAATGCAAGGCAACACATGCAAAATGCTGGACGAACTCAGCAGGTCAAGCAGCATCTATGCATATAAATAAATAGTCAACATTTTGGGCTGGACCCTTTTTCGGGACTGGAAAGTAACAGGGAAGACGCCAGAATAAAAAGGTGGGATGAAAGAAAGGAGGACTAGGTAGAAGCCAGGTGGGTGGGAAAGGTAAAGGGCTGGAGAAGAAGGAATACATTAGGAGGGGAGAGAGGATCATGGGAGAAAGGTAAGAAGGAGAGTCACTGGAGGAGGTGATAGGCAAGTGAAGAGGGAGGCCAGAGTGGGGAATAGAAGAAGAGGGAAGGGGGAGGGGTAAAATTTACCAGAAGGAGAAATTGATGTTCATACTATCAGGTTGGAGACCATCTAGACAGAATATGAGGTGCTGATCCTTCACCCTGAGAGCGGCCTCATCATGGCATAAAAGGAAGCCATGGACCTACATGCCAGAACAGGAATGAGGATATGAATTAAAATGGTTGGCCACCAGGAAATTCCACTCTGGTGGATGGAGCAGAGGTGTTCGTCAAAGCAATCCCCCAGTTTACATCAGGTCTCACCAATGTTTCAGGAGGAGCAGATACAAGACCCCAGCAGATCTGCAGGTGAAGTGTTGCCTCATTTTGAAGCACTTTTTGGGGCCCTGCAGGTGTGTAGCATTTCTCTAGCTTGCAGGGATATGTGCCAGGAGGGAATGGATAGACAAGGGAATCAGGAAGCAAGTGATCCCTGTGGAAAGTGGAGAGAGGTATTGAATTGAACTGACTTTATTTCTTACATCCTTCACATACATGAGGAGTAAAAATCCTTACGTTATGTCTCTGTCTAAAGGTGTAATCATAGTAATTTGTAATATATAGAACAGTCAATGTAACATAGAAATATACTCAAATCAGCGTCAGTTAAGCAGTCTGATGGCCTCGTGGAAGAAACTGTCCCAGAGCCTGTTGGTCCTGGATTTTGTGCTGTGGTATCATCTCCCGGATGTTAGCAGCTGGAATAGATCATGGCTGTGGTGACTTGGGTCCTCAATAATCCTTTGGGCCCTTTTTTCACACCTGCCTTTGTAGATGTCCTGAATCATGGGAAGTTCACAACTGCAGATTCGCTGGGCTGTCCGCACCACTCTCTGCAGAGTCTGCAATTAAGGGAGGTACAGTTCCCATACCAGGCAGTGGTGCAGCCAGTCAGGATGCTCTCAATTGTGCCCGAGTAGAAAGTTCTTAGGATTTGGGCCCCATACTAAGCTTACTCAACCATCTGAGGTGAAAGAGGTGCTGTTGTGCCTTTTTCACCACACAACTGGTGTGTATGGATCATGTGAGGTCCTTGGTGATGTGGATGCCAAGGAACTTAAAGCTGTTTACTCTCTCAAACCCAGATCCATTGATGTCAATAGGGCAATTGATGCCCGTCTCCATTCCTCCTGTAATCCACAAACAGCTCCTTTGTTTTTGTGACATTGAGGGAGAGGTTGTTTTCCTGACACCAGTGTGTCAGAGAGATGACGAGATGACTTCTTCCCTGTAAGCCACCTCGTTACTGTTTGAGATTAGGCCAGTCAATGTAGTGTCGTCGGCAAATTTAATTAGTAATTAGAGCTTTGGGTGGCGACAGAGTCATGGGTATGCAAAGAGTAAAGGAGGGGACTTAGTACAGAGTGCTGAGGGGCTCCTGTGTTTAAAGATGTGTTTGGTGGTGGGATCCCATTGAAGATGGCGGAAGTTGCAAACAATGATATGCTGGATGCGGAGGCTCATGGAGTGGTAGGTTGAAGACAAGAGAAACTCAATCCATGTTAAGGCAGTAGAAAGATGGGGTGAGCACAGTGAGGCAAATGCAATGTTAGCATTCATTTTGAGAGAACTAGAATATAACAGTAAGGATGTAATGCTGAAGCTTTATAAGGCATTGGTCAAACCACGTGGAATATTGTGAGTGGTTTTGGGCCCCGTACCTCAGAAAAGATCTGATGTTGAAGAGGAGGTTCACAAGAATGTTTCCAGGAATGAAAGGGTTAACATGATGAGCATTTGATGTGCCTCTGCCTGTACTCACTGGAGCTTAGAAGAATGAGAGGAGGAACTGATTGAAACCTATTGAATATTGAAAGACCTAGATAGAGGGGATGTGGGGAGGATGCTTCCTATAGTGGATGAATCTTGGACCAGAGGGCCCAGCCTCAGAATAGAGGGAGATCCATTTAGGACAGAGATGATGAAGAATTTCTTTAGCCAAAGGGTAGTGAATCTGTGGAATTCATTGGCACAAATGACTGTGGAGGCAAAGTGATTGAGTATATTTAAAGTAGAGATTCTTGATTAGTCAGGGCATCAAAGGCTATGGGGAGTAGGCAGGAGAATGGGGCTGAGAGTGGTAATAAATGAACCACAATGGAAAGGTGGAGCAGATTCGATGGGCCGAATTGCCTAATTCTCTGTTCCTATGTCTTATGGTTCCAAAAGGCAGAATATACCCCTTTTGTTACAGTGTTGAGACATATATACAATTAATCAGAAGGTTAAGTGACAAAACAGACTTGTCCTGATCTGTGCATCTGTGATCTGGCAGGGATACATGTTAACAATGTGCTAAAGCAGGAACACTTATTTGTTGTCTTCCCTTATGTAGTTTCAATGGGGAAGAAAGCCACAAAGTATCAGCTGGAAGTTAAATTGTGCACAGGTTTTATTTCCTAAAGTGTGGTTCTCATTTTAGTTCATCCATAATTATGCTATCCTTAAAGTCATAACTCTGGAATGATCCCTGACATTGACAAAAGAAAAATAAGGGGAAGAGTAGGAAAATGGAGCTTATAGTGCAGTTGTTTTTCTGACCTTCAGATTTGTTCTCCCTACAGTAAAGTTCAAGTCATTTATGTGTAACCAGAAAATCAATGATCCTAAAACTGACCCCAGGGCATCAGAACTACAAACCACTGATAAGCATTTGCATTTGCTGCCTCTTGTCACATAATGCTGATCATTGGCACACGCGTTTATTTTCTGAACTAAGGTATTTAATGAGGTACTTTATCAAAAGCCTTCTGGAAGTCCATCTGAACACCATCTCCTGCACGGTCTTCATCAACCCTTTCTAGTAATGGACAGTTTCTGTGGCACTACCCCAAAGGAAGATTTTCAAATTGCTTTATGATTTTGTTTGAGCCATATAGTTATACAGCACAGAAACAAGCCCTCCACCCAGTGAGGCTGTGCTGCTCATGAAACACCCATTTATGCTAATCCTGATATTGTTCTCCCCTCATTCCCATCAACTGCCCGGTATTCTACTGCTCAACTGCACATTAGGAACAGTTATCCCACCAACCCACATGTCTTTGTTATGCGGGAAGAAACCAGAACATTTGGGCTAAGCTCCTAGTCACGGGGCCGAAATGCAGACTCCAACAGTCATCACTGGAGGTCGGGATTGAACACGGGTGACTGGAGCAGCGAGGGAGCTGTGTTTCATTGCTGCAATCATGCTGTCCGCAAACTTCTTTAACGTGGCAATTCCAACGCAAAACACTAATTAGAGCCTGAATTGAAGATGGGCTGTGTTCTGAGTGTCAAGGTACATTAAATTATGCCCTCAAGCACATGCCTGTTTTTTTTTGTTTGCATTTGCTTTGTGAAGTTCCACTGAAGCTTGGAGAAACAAATTGTTATTGCAATGAGTGACAGAGTTCTATAGCATGGAATCAGACCCATCAGCACAGCTTGTCCATGTTGATCAAGGCGCCTACCTCAGCTAGTCCCAGTCTATGATTTTATAAGCCACTAGAAGGTCACCTGTGTGCCTTCTTCATTCCAGGTGAAGCAGTCCCTGCTTGTCCAGTCATTCTTTATAACCGAAGTTCTCCAGTCCCAGCAACATTTTTTGGGTATTGTTTCATCACCCTCTAACCGTGGATGCCCAAGGTCAGTACTTGGCTTTTTGGCCCTTGTGTGTCAAATCAAGCAAGACAACGGATTTTTGATGGAATTGTTCATTATTTCAGAATCAGGTTTATTGACTGTTGAGGGCCCCAAATGTTCTTCCAGGTGAGGAAACACTTTACCTGCAAATGTGTTGAGGTCGTCTACTGTACCTGGTGCTCCCGATGTGGGCTCCTCTACTTTGCTGAGACCCAACTTAAATTGGGGACAACTTCGTCGAGCACCTCCACTCCATGTACAAAAAGAGGAATTTCCAAGTGGCCGACCATTTTAATTCCTATCCCCTTCCCTATCCCTACCCTTCCTGTCGGTCCATGGCCTCCTCTACTACCGCAATGAGGCCACTCAGGTTGGGGGAACACCACCTCATATTCCATCTGGGTAGCTTTCTACCTGATGGCATGAACATCGATTTCTCCAACTTCTGGTAACTTTTCTTCCTCCACCCCCCCCCCCATTCTCCTCTTTCTCCTCTTCTCACCTGCCTTCCACCTTCCCTTGGTGCCCCTCCTCCTTCCCTCTGTCCCACAATTCTTTTCTCCTCCCCTTTCAAATTCTTCCCGCTCTTTTCCTTTTCCACCTATCACCTCCCAGCTTCTGGGTTCATTCCCCCTCCCTCACCCACCAACCTTCCCGCTCAACCAGGCTTCACCCAACCTTTACAGTCCTGATGAAGGGTCTCAGTCCAAATCGTCGACTTTTTATTCCTTTCCGTAACTGCTGTTTGACCTGCTGAATTTCTCCAGCTTTTTGTATGTTTTTCTCTGGATTTCCAGCATCTGCAGAGTCTCTTGTGTCCATAGCCAGCTGTACAGTGCAGGCATTAATCATTATAAGTCACAATAATAAAAAAAACTGGTAGTCCAAAAGTGGAATAGTGAGGTGATGTTTATGAGTTCACAGACTATTCAGAAATCTGAAAGCAAGGGGAAGAGGCAATTCCTAAAACATTGAGTCTGCATCGTCAGGCTCCTGTACCTCCTCCCTGTTGGTAGTTTAGCGAAAAGGCCATGTCCCAGATAGTGACAGTCCTTAATGATGGATGCCGCTTTCTTGAAGCACCGACCTAGGAAGATGTCTTCTAGTGGGGAAGCTTGTGTCAATGATGGAGCTCTCTGAGTCTACAGTCCTACGCATTGCCGCCTCCATACCAGAAGGTGATGCAAGTAGTCGGAATCCTCTCCATCTTGCATCTGTGAGAATTTGCTACAGTCTTTGTCATACCAAGTCTCTTCAAACTCCTTATGAGATATAGCCGCTGGCATGTTTCCGTCTTGACTGTATCACTATGGTGGGCCCAGGATAGATCCTGAGATGTTGAGACTCAGGAACTTGAAGCTGCTCACCTGTTCCACTGCTGACCACTCAATGAGGAATGATGCATGTTCTTCCAGTTTCCCCTTCCTGAAGTCCATAATTAATCCTTTGGTCTTATTGACATTGAATGCAAGATTGTTATTGTGACACCACTCAAACAACCAGTCTTTGGATGCAGTGATCCTGGTCCCATACAAGTTGGTATCACAAGGAGCCTTTCAGCCCCTTTTCTGTAAGATCGTAGATGATGAGACTGCAACATCAAATCTGTGTTCCTGCTAACCCAGAGCATCCTATCGCTGTCAGCCTAAATTGTTGCTTACACCTGGTTACTCTGGTTGTCAAGGGCCTGGTCTGCCTCCCTCAAGTCTAGATTCAAGGTAACGAGGCCTCAGGAGGCCCACCCCTAGAATGCTGCTATCCGTATAGGATGTCCTGATGAAGGGTCGCCCGAAACGGCGACCCTTTATTTTATATAGGTACTGCCAGACCTGATGAGCTCCAGCAGTTTGTGTGTGTTACTCTGGATAGCTAGCATCTGCAGAATTTGTGTTTAAAATTAAAGTAAATTATTTAAAAACTTACTGTACACTTTAAACATTTAAAACATTTTATTTTGATAGAAGCAGTCGAACAGCAGGCCCTTCAGCCCATTGAGTCTGCGTGACCATCAGCAATCCACTTGCACACCCTACATTAATCTCATTTTTAAAACATCCCCACGTTCCCATGAGCTCCCTCCAGATTCTAGCACTTACCTACACCCTAGGTGCAATTGATAGTAGCTAATTAACCCTTCATTCCCATATCTTTGGGTGTGGAAGGAAACTGAAACAGCCAGAGGCAGGCTACACACCACAGGGAAACGCAGATGGTATCTGAGGTCAGTATCATACCCAGGTTGTTGGGACTGTGAGCCAGTGGCTCTACTAGCTACACCACTATACTATCCTGCACCTGTATATAAGCTAAATACGTCAAATTAGCAGGAAAACGTATATTTTGTAGATAAAAATGTTGAGGGAAAGGATTATTTCAGATTTTGTTTTGTGCAGTAGGGAAGGGTTAACTGATGGACCTGTTGAGGCCTTCAGAGAAGAGGGATCGTAATATGATAGAATTTTACAGTAAGTTTGAAAATGGTGCATTTCAATCCAAAACTAGTCCCTGAAACCTAAATAAAGAAAAATAGGGAGGGATGAAATGAATGTAGGCTGTTGACAGGGATTTTCTGTTTAAAGGTATGAATGTGGACTGAAAATAGCTAGCATTTAAGGAATTGATGCATAATTTGCAGGAAAAAAAATTTACTGATCCTAAAACCAGCAGGGAAAGTGGGTCCATTTGTCACTGATAGAAGCAGCTGAAGAAATTGCTAAATTCTATGAAGTTTATTAAAGACCCAGAAATAGAAGTTGGCAAATGAAGACCAAGAAATTGAAAAGAAAGGCAAGGCAGAGTATGAGAATAAACTAGCAATATAAAAACAGACAGTAAGCACTTTTGTAGGTATGCCTCCTTCTAGGACAGTTCCTTAAAAGTTTTTTTTCCCTAATCTGATGTTATGGCTTCTGAAGTGACTAATCATTGCATTGTCAGAATCTCAGTCTCTCCAAAGGTCAGGCAACAAAATAGTTAGTACTGTATTGGTTTACTGTCATCACACACGCTCAGATACGGTAAAAAGCTTTGTTTTATGTGCCATCCAGACACACAATTCTGTTGAGCTAGTAAAAAGAAAAACAGAATGTAGACTAGTGTTAGAGTTGTAGAGAAAGTACAGTGCAGGCAGACAGATAAAGTGGACTGAGAAAGAGCTCTTTTAGTGTATGAAAAGTCTATTCAAGATTGTGGTAGAAGCCGTCCTTGAGCCTGCTCTTACATACTCTCAAGCACTCATATTTTCTGCCTGACCAAAAGGAAGAATAGAGAATGACTAGGGAGGGAAGGATCCGATTTATAATTGGCTGCTTTCCTGAGGTATCAGGTGGGTGAATGGGTGCGAGACGGTGCTTACGGTGGTAGGGGTACACTGTCTCACGCCCACTCGATGGCATGCAAAACAAAGCTTCTCACTTTATCTCGGTACACGTGGCAACAGTAAAGCCAATGCATTTTCTCAAGTTTGTTAATTCGATCCTGAATGTTTCCTCTTTGGCCAGGAGTGCACAAGGACGTGAGCTATAAGGAGAGGCTAGACTACTGGTCATTTGGTCTGGTACATTCGAGGCTGAGGGGAGACCTGATAGAAGTTTATAGGATCATGAAAGGCTCAGACAGGATGAAGTTTCTTTTGCCCCAGGGTCAAAGTGTCTAATACTACATTCAGTGGCCACTTTATTAGGTACACCTGCTCATTAATGCAGATATGTACTCAGCTAATTCAGCGCATTAAAGCATGCAGGCATGGTCGCAGTGGTTGCCAATCTGTTTCCATGGACCAGTGCCTGCTTAATGGCATTGGGCCATGGCATGAAGAAGGGTGGGAACCTTTGACAACAGACTTAGTTGTTGTTCAAGCAAAAATATCAGAATAGCAAAGAAATGTGACCTAAGGAACTTTGACCATGGAATAATTGTTGATGCCAGACAGGGTGGTTTGAGAATCTCAGAAACTGCTGATCTCCTGGGATTCAAATGCACAGCAGTCTCTAGAGCTTACAGAGAATGGTGTGAAAAATAAAAAAAAAACATCCAATGAGCAGTAATTCTATGGGTGAAAACTGTTCATGAGAGAGGTCTGAGGAGAATGGCCAGTCTGCTTCAAGCTGACAGGAAAGTGACATTAACTCAAGCAACCACGAGTTTCAACAGTAGTGTGCAGAAGAGCATCTCTGAACACACAACACATCGAACCTTGAAGTGGATGGGCTACAGCAGCAGAAGACCACAAACGCACATTCGGTGGCCACTTTATTTGATACAGGAAGTACCTAATAAAATGGCCACTGTGTAGGTTACGTGTGTAAGAGTTCAGAGGAAAAAGTCTGCAGATGCTGGAAATCAAAGTAAACACACAAAATGCTGGAGTTCTGAATGAAGGCCTGATGAAGGATCTCAGCCTGAAATGTTGACTGTTTACTCTTTTCCATAGATGCTGCCAGGAGTTCAGCATTTTGTGTGTATTAGTTCAGAGGAGATGTGGGGGGTTGGGGGGGGGGTTGTATTTGTTTTAAATCAGAAAGTGGTGAGTGCCTGGAATGTGCTGTGGGGGTGGGGTGCATTGGAGGTAGATAGGGTAAGTGGTGTATAAGAAGGTCTTGGGCACATGACTATTCTGAAAATAGAGGGATATGGACCATGTGCAGGCAGAAGAGGTCAGGCATCATTAGCTTAATTAGCTTGTCACAACTGACTCATAGAACTGTACAGGACAGGATCCTCGCTGTACTGTTGTTAATGTGCTGTACATTTCCATGAGTCAGCCAGGATCCCTCGCTTATTGAAAGAAACTCTGAGCACATCTTTAACTTTCTCTGCTTTGTAAGCTCTTCCCACAATAGGCTGGTGTAGCTGACTAAAAGCCATGAGGACCACAGTACTGGGTATGTTGGCCAGTGAGAGGACATTAATGTTGATTCACTACCCTTCTGAATTTGGTTGATTGTTGGGGAACAACAATTATGGTATGTTTCCAGAAGCTAGAGATACCAGTGGGAAGTGGTCCTGGTCTCAGAAGCATGATGGTATCTGTAAAGAGAAACATTGGTAGAGGTAAATACGAATTGCTTATAGGCAGAGAAATTCATAATGAGAAGTTCAAGTTCATGTTGAAGTTTATTGCCATCTGACTGTGCGTATAGAGAAAACAAACAAAACAATGTTCCCCTGAACCACAGTGCACCCACAAGACATATCACACACAGCACATAAAACAGAATATTACCATAAATACAGTAAGTTTGTAAAATGTAATTCAAAAATGCATGTAGCAATGCACAGCACAGGTAAAAAGTAAACAGTGCAGTAAACGGCTCGCAGTCCTAGTGATGAGACCTGAGTGGTGGCAGGGTAATCGGTAGTCTCTCAGGCTGAGGGAAGCAGCTGTTACCTGGTCTGGCAGTCCTAGTCCTGATTCTGCTGTATCATCTGCCTGATGGTAGAGGTTGTGGGATGAGTGGTAGGATCCTCAGTACTACAGGCCCTTCATTGGTAACGCTCCCAGTAAATGTCACAAATAGTAAGGAGGGAGACTCCAATGATCCTCTCAAGGTCTTCACCATCCTCAAAGCGGTGCGATGCTTTGCAATTTCCGTACCAAGCAATGCTGCTCCTGTTGAAAGTTGCTAGGGTGGCAGAGAGACTTGCATGCCTCAGTCTCCTTAGAAAGTGTAGCCACTGTTGTGAGGCGTTTGTTGCAAGTTAATGAAGTGAACAATTTTGTGTGTTTTAAAAAGCTGGAAAAACACGATAACCAGTTGTCTAGTGGGATAGACTGAGGGATATGATTATTAATTTAAAAAGGCTAGGGAAGATTAGTGGACAATAAATCCCAAGGACCATCCCAGAGTTTTGAAAGAGATTGCTAGAGCGATAGTAAATACACTGGTAATCATCTTCCAAAAGTTCTGCAAATTTCAGAATCATTCCTGTGGATTGGGATAGCAAATGTGACTCCACTAATTAAGAAAGAGAAAATGGGGAGTTAGCAACCTATTGATCTAATGCACGTGTGATGCTGCTGCAAATAAGTGTTTCATTGTATCCACATATGACAATAAACTCTACATTCACAGTGAAGCAACTTTACTCACCTAGTTTCTTTTATTCGGGTGGGTTTGTGGCTGGCAAGACCTTATTGAATGGTGTGGCTTGTGAGGCCTCTTCTGAAAGCAGGTGACAGCCTACTGGGTCTGGAGTCAGGTTTAGGCCAGACAGGGTAAGGACAACAAATTTCGACTGCTGCATGACATCAGCAAGCCATTTGTGGTTTTGTTTACCTACTGCCATTACTGATCCCAGATTTAATTCCCGACAGACAGCCAATGTGGAATTTGAAGCCCTGTCTCCAATTCATTAATTCAGGGACCTGCATTTTAAAAGTGCAGTTGCAGTCACTTTGAACATTGTGTTTTCATTTAGATTTCTGCATCTACCACATTCTGATTTCTAATTCAAGTTTTTACAGTTATGAATAGAGGAATTAATGTTCAATGACTTAGATGGTTGCAAAACGGTCAGCACATTTTTGATGCTCAGTGGGGGAAGAATCTCGTAGGTAAACCCAGGATGGGTGTTGGACGGTGAGAGTATCTTGACAGCCATTGCACTGTAGAAACTTTTCAACAAACACTTAGGAAGATGCCTTGATCCCTAAAGATTGTAGCTGGTGTTTTACACAAGGCGTGGAGCAGTTTCTGGTACAGCATAGAACCTCTCTGTAAATAAATTCAGCAGCTCGTCACATTGATACCTGAACATTTGTTTTCAGTATCATGTGTTTTTAATCTTTGCTTGCAAAACATTCTTGAGTGTGAACCAGTAGTTTAGTTTTTGAGACCATAGAGGACACAGTTCTCAACCTGCTAGAGCAGTGGGACCTGAGTCACACAGGGTTTGTGTAGGACAGACCCTTCAATAAGACCTATAGCACTGGAAAATCTGGCATTTGCTACCCATTACTTTTAATTTAAAAAATAAACTTTAATTATAAAATATCTATACAAAAAGAAAAAAGGTGCAAAATTCTTTACATTCTTAGTGTTCATTTGATCAATACATTCAATATTTTCAACCTTAGTGCCATTGGCACTCCTTTGCTACCCATTTTTATATCAAGATAAACTTTATACATAATAAAAATACTTCTAAGAATGAACAGTGCAATGCCTTTCATTCTTACATTCATAGTCTGTGTGGTAGGAGGTGTTCTGTTACATTACTGCTGCCACTCGTGGCCCCCTGGGGTGAATACACTACAACATTCCCCGCCACTCCCTGTCCAGTAGTGGAAGAGCCCAATACAGTCATCCTCTCCCACCGAGCCCCTGCCCATTGCTACCCATCCATTACTAAACTGAACAACTTGTATGGTCATCTCGAAAAACGGTTGAGCAGCTGACAATCACCGCACACTAGAGTTACATTTAGATCAGGTTGGGTAAGGGTGTGAAATTTCCTTCACAAAAAGACTTTCGGGGGGGAAAAAATCCCAAGTTTCCTGTCAACTGTTGATAATTTTCAGGGCTACAGAAAGGAAGAGGGTTCAAGATGGAGGAGGGTGTTCTATCAGAGCCTGGCATGGAACCTGTAAACTGATTGACTCATAACTATTAAGTGATTCTGTGGTAAGACTGGATTTTGAATTGCATCAGACAAGACCGGCAGACAGTAATGCTGTGTTAACTCAAGCCTTGGATGTTGCAAATTGCATTGGTTCAATGAATATTGTTGCAGTTGTATTTTATAGTTTGGAAATGGTGCTACTAAGTTTTGCATAGTGAACTCTCGGAAAGTACAATGTGGCCATTACCAGATTTATTTCACTTTGCTCTTGGCTGAGTGACAGGGATTAATTCCCTTGCAACCAAACACAGGATTTACAATAATATTCTGCATCAATATCCAGACGGTTTGTGCTGTATGTCAATTTACGCTGTACTACAAGATCCAAGACCAGTGTGTCAACAGGCTGGAAGCAGCAGTTCACACTTGCAAATGAGGTTTATTGATGCAAATGTGAAACTGTCTGTGGCATTGTGTCCCTTCGTGGTTGTTTAGAGTTGTATGCATGTCTTTTGAAAGTGGGTTGAATTTTATATAGCCCTGTTTGGATATAGTTACATTTACACACTTGTTTGACTTTGTCCATGTGTATTTCATTACATAACTGTGTTTCATTATATGTAAAGAGTCTTTTATACACCTGGAATGTTTTATTCAGTCATTTAAAATTATCCCATTTTTAGTAACACTGTATTTAAAATTTTTAAGGAACTTGTATAATCTTCCTAAAGAGTGGGGGTTTGTGAAGAAACAGAAGTTTGTTGGTTTCAGGTCTCACGACATTCTTGGCATGCTGAGGGGAGCACTGCACAGCTGGATGAGACTTGAACCCTTTTTTACCTCCTCAAGTAGCTTGGTAAAGCAAAAGACATGTAGCCACCAAAACTGTACCAACATAGTGACAGATATCTGTACATCAGTACTGTATCCTTGTGCTCTGTAGTTATAGACATATGCCCCTTATACTTTTCTCTGCGTTGTGCTGTTTTAGACAGTACATACTCGTATTATACCTCAGTGTTGTGCTATGATAATCTTTTAACCCACTGACATTGTACCCCAATGTCATACATAGAGCTGCACCCAGTAATACTTAATCATTTTCATTCAGTGAAAACGTTTGAGCGTACTAATGCTGCAACTAACTTAATACATCTGTAGTTTTTTGCCCTGCGGGGTGCTGTCCCAGTATGGTACAAAATAGACCTCTGCACCAATACAGAAGCAAACAGTTGCACAATGATAGAACTCTACCTACTAGTACAGTAACCAATTATTATACAGGATCAGATTTCTATCCACCCATAATGTACCAGTTTTACAGTGACCGACTCGTACCCACCAGTAAACTACATCTGGTGTTGGTCCCAGAGGGAGGGGAAAATTGCTGATCCAGTTTCAGAGTTGAATGACTGATACACCAAGAGTTCAAGTTAGCTGAAGATGTATAATTCAATATTGCACTGGAAGGCTGCAACATACTCGGACATATGTGACGTGCTGTTCCTCAAGCTTGTGTCGGATCACACTGTGACACTGCAAGACATCACAGACTTGTAGGAATGGGATGAGAATTAGAAATACAAACAATAGGTAGCCCAGAGTTGCCCTGCCAAACAGAACACGGACGCTCCACAATACAGTCACTCAGGCTGTGTGTGCTTTCTCCACTGTACACACGACCACTTGGTGAACACCAAATGCAGTAGAGTAGGTTGGAGGATGTTCAAGTGCTTCACCACTTCTCCTGGAATGATGGTTGGAAGGGAAGAAGTAAAAGGACAAGTGTTGCAAGAGAATGTCCTATAAGAAGTTGGGTGGTTGGCAGCAAAGGAGACCAAGGAATCGGTAAGGGAACATTCCCTGCAAAATGCTGACGAGGAAATTATGAATGGTGGTGGAATCTCTGTGAAGGTGGCAGAAATTGTGGAGGATGTTCTGCTGAATTCTGTTTGGGTGGAAGGTGAGGACTGGAGAAACTATATCCTTCTGTCTCAGGAGAAGCGGGTGAGAACAGAGACATGGAAAATGGACAAGCCATTCAAGGGCTTTGTTAGCATTGGTCGCGGTTCAGGAAGGAAAATATTTCAGAGGCAGCTGCATGGAAATTCTCAGCAGAGCAAACACTGAGTCAGGAACTGGCAGAATGGAAGAAGGATGAGATGAGGAGCAGTTGAGATAGCTGTGGGAGTCAATAGACTTGTACGGATGTTCATAGCTAGCCTATCTCTTGAGAAAGACGGATCCAGAAAAGTAAAGGAAGAGTCAGAGATTGACCACGTGAAGGTCTGGGTAGGTGGAAATGGCAACTAGAGTAAATAAAATTTTGAGCTCCGTGTGAGTACAGGAGGTAGCACCAGTGCAGTCAATGATGCACTGGATTGCCTTAATTTAAGATTTTTCTCTCCTTCATATTCCTCTGTCTCAGAGCAGAGGATGTACCCAGTCTGACCTACCAGTCATATTTTCTTGCTCTGCATTTCACAGCTCCCACAGTTCTTTGGTCTGTGTTCTCACCCCCTCGCTGTTCCCATTCGCTCACTAACCAGGTAAACCTTGTTTACAGCTGATCTCCATGGTTACCCCACTTTATCCCATCAGCGACATCCCCCCCTGCAGCTTGACAGCTTCTTTTATATCCCTTTCAGTTTTGAGACACCCTTTTCCTGAAACATTGGTTCCTTTTCTCTTTCCACAAACGGAGCCTGACTTGCTGAGTATCTCCGGCATTTTTGGTCCTTCAAGTCAGGTATGTGACACAATGCCAGAAAGGGGAACCCGTATTTGGAAGCACTGGGTGGTGTCATCGATCACTGATTCAATTTGTACCTGTCCCTCTTCACACAAGTATATTTGTTAACTTGTTGTCCATGATAAATTAACCAACAGGGAAAAATCATTAAACATTGGAATGATTCATGGTTGGCAGTTTTACATGTCATAAAGCTGTTTGCCATCTCCCTCCCACCTCCCAAATGAAACAAATCTCCAATCCATTCCGAATTTGTCTTCACAGATGGAGCTACTTGGGCAAGAGTCCCAGGTTCTCGTAATGCTGACCTGGCACTTCTGGACAGATTCACAGTTTGTCCCAAGCTCCCATCACTTTCACCCAGTTAATTCAACCCTGCCAGATGACCTGTGTTTCTCCACACACTCTGTGGCCTTCTGATGCTTAAGGAATAAAGTATCACTTAGATTTAGGTGGTGAGAGCTCAGATAAAGATTCAGGTTCACTGGATGACGTAGACAAATCCCAGTCTCTGTCCCTATCACTACTGAGACCCAACCTGCTCAGTCTCTCTCCATAACTCAGTACCCTGAGTCCCTCCAATATCCTTGTAAATCTCCTCAGCACTCTTTCCAGCTGAATGGCACCTTTCCAACAGCAAGGTGACCAAAACTGAACCGAGCATTCCAAATGCCAGCCTCATTAATATCTTGTACAATTCAGAATCAATTACCAGGTTTATTGTCACTGACTTGTGTGATGTTTGTTGCTTTGCAGCAGAAGTACCATATAAAGACATAAAATTACTACAGGTTACAAAAAATAATGAGTGCCCAATAAAGGAATGACATAGCAGTATTGATGGGATCATGGACCATGCAGAAGTCTGATAGTGGAGGGGAATATGTTCTGAATTGCTGAGTCTGGGTCTGCAACGTATCATCCAACTTCTGTACTCAGTGCCTGACTGATGAAGCCATCATGCCAGAAATTGCCTTCACCACCTTGTCTCCGTGTGACACCACTTTCAGGGACCAGTGTACTCCTAGTTCCCCCTGTTCCACAACACTCCCCAGGGCCCTATTGTTCACTGTGAAAGTTCTACCCCTATTTGCCTTCCCAAAATGCAGCACCTCTTCTGCAGACTCTTTACAGGAAGAGCTTCATGTCTGACCACACCTGGAGTACTGTATGCAGTTCCAACCACTGCACTATACAAATACTGTGGTTGTGCTGAAGAGGGTGCAGAGATTTACCAAGATGTTGGTTGGGACGGAAGGTTTCAACTATGAAAAGAGACACTGAAAGCCAGTCTTTGCTTTCCTTGGAGAGGAGAGGGGTAAAGGGGGAAAGTGACTGAGATACTCAAAATTATGTGGGACATAAGAGTGAGAAACATTCTTTCTTCAGCAGAGATGTCTAGAACGAGAGGAGAAAGATTTAATGTGAGGGGTAGGAGACTTAGAAGGGATTTGAGGAAGAAGTTTTCACTCAGGGTGGTTAGAATCTGGAATGGCTTGCTTTGGAAGAGATACAGGAGCTTGAAGGCTGAACTACCGGAGTCAGAACTACTTCTCCCCCACTGCGGTCAGACCTCTGAACCAATCACCGTATTCAAACCTTTAATTCTACTTCTCTCAGTTATTCCATTGGCACTTTTTGCACCTAATGCAGTTTCCACAATTCTACTTTGCACCATTCTGATGTTTTGTTTTGTATTTATTATTACCACGTCTGCTGTTTACTCTGAGTTTCACACGAGGAATGTCATTGCATCCTAGAGCGTATATGGCAATAAACTAATCTGATCTGACCTGAGGTGGCGGCAGAGATTATCACAACATCTACTAAGTATTTAGATGAGTACTTCAGATGCCATGGCATAGAATGCCGAAGCCTGAGTAATGGGATCGGTATGAATGGGTATTTGATGGCCTGCATGGGCACTGGGTATGACGTTTTGAAGAAGACAATAGACAATAGGTGGAGGAGTAGGCCATTCGGCCCTTCGAACCAGCACCACCATTCACTGTGATCATGGCTGATCATCCACAATCAGTATCCGGTTCCTGCCTTATCCCCATAACCTTTGATTCCGCTATTTTAAGAGCTCTATCCATCTCCTTCTTGAAAGCATCCAGAGACTTGGCCTCCACAGCCTTCTGGGGCAGAGCATTCCATACATCTACCACTCTCTGGGTGAAAAAGTTTTTCCTCAACTCCATTCTAAATGGTCTACCCCTTATTCTTAAACAGTGGCCTCTGGTTCTGCACTCACCCATCAGTGGAAACATGCTTCCTGCCTCCAGCGTGTCCAATCCCTTAATAATCTTATGTGTTTCAATAAGATCCCCTCTCAGCCCTCTAAATCCCAGAGTATACAAGCCCAGTCGCTCCAAGCTTTCGACATATGACAGTCCCGCCATCCCGGGAATTAACCTTGTGAACCTACGCTGCACTCCCTCAATAGCAAGAATGTCCTTTCTCAAATTTGGAGACCAAAACTGCACACAGTACTCCAGGTATGGTCTCACCAGGGCCCTGTACAGCTGCAGAAGGACCTGTTTGCTCTTATACTCAATTCCCCTTGTTATGAAGGCCAGCATGCCATTAGCTTTCTTCACAGCCTGCTGTACTTGCATGCTTGCTTTCAGTGACTAATGTACAAGAACACCTAGATCTCGATGTACTTCCCCTTTTCCTAACTTGACTCCATTTAGATAATATTCTGCCTTCCTGTTCTTACTACCAAAGTGGATAACCTCACATTTATCCACATTAAACTGCATCTGCCATGCATCTGCCCACTCACCCAGCCTGTCCAAGTCACCCTGCATTCTGATAACATCCTCCTCATATTTCACACTGCCACCCAGTTTTGTGTCATCGGCAAATTTGCTAATGTTACTTTTAAGTCCCTCATCTAAATCATTAATATATATTGTAAACACTGCGGTCCCAGCACTGAACCCTGCGGTACCCCACTAGTCACCCCCTGCCATTCCGAAAGGGACCCGTTAATCGCTACTCTTTGTTTTCTGTCAGCCAGCCAATTTTCAATCCATGTCAGTACTCTGCCCCCAATACCATGTGCCCTAATTTTGCCCACTAATCTCCTACGTGGGACTTTATCAAAGGCTTTCTGAAAGTCCAGGTACACTACATCCACTGGCTCTCCCTTGTCCATTTTCATAGTTACATCCTTAAAAAGTTCCAGAAGATTAGTCAAGCACGATTTCCCCTTCGTAAATCCATACTGACTTGGACCAATCCTGTTACTACTATCCAGGTGTGTCGTAATTTCATCTTTTATAATTGACTCTAGCATCTTTCCCACCACCAACGTCAGGCTAACCGGCCTATAATTCCCTGTTTTCTTTCTTCCTCCCTTCTTGAAGAGAGGGACAACATTAGCTGCCCTCGAATCCACAGGAACTGATCCTGAAACTATAGAACATTGGAAAATGATTACCAATGCGTCCACGATTTCTAAAGCCACCTCCTTAAGTACCTTGGGATGCAGACCATCAGGTCCCGGGGACTGATCAGCCTTCAGACCCAACAGCCTATCCAACACCATTTCCTGCCTAATATAAATTTCCTTCAGTTCATCCATTACCCTAGGTTCTTTGGCCACTATTATATCTGGGAGATTGTTTTGTGTCTTCCCTAGTGAAGACAGATCCAAAGTACCTGTTCAATTCGTCTGCCATTTCCTTGTTCCCCATAATAAATTCACCTGTTTCTGTCTTCAGGGGCCCAATTTTGGTCTTAACTATTTTTTTTCTTTTCACATGCCTAAAGAATCTTTTACTATCCTCCTTTATATTCTTGGCTAGTTTACCTTCGTACCTCATTTTTTCTCCGCATATTGCCTTCTTAGTTACCTCCTGTTGCTCTTTAAAAGTTTCCCAATCCTCCGGCTTCCCGCTCATCTTTGCTATGTTATATTTCTTCTCTTTTATTTTTATACTGTCCATTACTTCCCTTGTCAGTCATGGCCTCCCCTTACTCCCCTTAGAATCTTTCTTCCTCTTTGGAATGAACTGATCCTGCACCTTCCGCGTTATTCGCAGAAACACTTGCCATTGCTGTTCCACTGTCATCCCTGCTAGGGTATTGTTCCATTGAAGGAGGTGGACCAACCCAGTGCAGAGAGTGTTCAACTCCATATAATACTGATGATGCTGGAAAGCTGAAATATAACAGAAATGGAAGCACTGAGCAGGTCAGGCAGCATCTGTGTGAAAGAGACGCTGTTCATGTTTCAGGTCTGAGATCTTCCCTTTATTCTTCACATCTCTCCATCTCCTTGTCTGCTGAAAACTATTGATTCCTTTCACCCTCCCCCCAATTCTGATAAAAGGTCTATGATCTAAACTATTAACTCTTCCTCTTCCTACAGATGCTACCCAGTCTGCTGAGTGTAACCAACATTTCAGGTTTCACTCTGGTTGTTTCAGAGTTTCAGAGAATATCTATTTCTTTATTCCCCAATTCCAGTTTTAGTTAATTACTTGTACTTAAATTTGTGGCTGCCATGGGGGAGGGGGGGATTTGAGCGCATGTCTTTGGATCAACATGCAGAGCTCTGCCTACTAAAGCCGTAACTTCTCCACCATGTCACGATAGTCCTTAATAGCCCAACTCGAGCAGTTCTGAAGCAGCAAATAGGTTTGTGCAATTTTGGAACATGTGAGACAGTCCTGATAGTCAAAAGACTGTGCAGTGTAGCTCTGAAAACTCTAGGATTAGAAAGTTTTATGCTGAATGAAATTCCATTTAACTTGTGAGTTTCCCTGGTCAATCAAACCAACTTGAACAAGATGAGATCACTTACGATCATTTTCTCAGGGTACAAGTGTCAAAAACTTGGGCATAAGTTTAAGGTGAGGGTGGAAAGATCCAAAAGGGCTCTGAGGGGCAACTATTTTGTACAAGGGTGGTACACATGTGGCAGAGGAAGTTATAATTATAATTAGTGTTTAAAAGATATTTGGATAGATACACAGATTAGAAAGGTTTAAATGGATATGGGCTAAACACATGGAAGTGGGTTTTTTTTTGTCCTTGGTCAGCATAAATGAGCTGGGCCAAACGGCCTGTTTCTATACTGAATGAGTGGGAATAGAATCTTTATTCGTTTTACAAATCAAGTCAAAGCTACCCGTTTTATAATGCTTTTTGCCAGTGTTGTCTTTATGAACTGTGCTCACTGTTCTAATGTAAGGCAGATGGCATCCAGTTTTCACACAGCAAGGTCTCGTACACAGTCAGGATTTAAGGACCAAGGCATCTGTTTTGATCATTTTGGCTGAGACACGGATAGCCTAGGAAGTTGGGGATTTCCCATGTACTTTGTTGGTACTAGAATTCCCAACATTCCCACTCTGAGGTGTCATATTGAATGCATTGACTAGCAGCTGTATCACAGAACAAGAACAGGCCCTTGGGCCCATAATTCTGTGCTGACCATGATGTCAGTCCAACCTAATTCTATCTGCCAGCACATTCCCTAGTCCATTCCCTGCCTGTTCATGTACCAGTCTAAATGTCTCTTATATTATGCTATTGTATCTGCCTCCACTAACAAATATAAACAAGTAGTTTGGAGAGTGGACCAGTGGAAGTTCAGGGATGAGAAAGGTAGAACATAAATGCACTCTTGCTCTTGCCATGGTAGCACACTTTGGGACACACCCAAAATACCGGTACATGGAATGGAACAGTCGTTTCTTTTGATGCTTGACATCCCAGCAACTCTCCTGAATGTCATCTTCTGTGGCAGAACTTCTCAAAACAGACTTGTACCTCAACAATGACAGCCACCATCATGCCTCCCAATGTAGAGTGGTTCTTTACTTTGATTAACTGTGTG
Organism: Mobula birostris; assembly: GCF_030028105.1. NCBI lineage: Eukaryota > Metazoa > Chordata > Chondrichthyes > Myliobatiformes > Myliobatidae > Mobula > Mobula birostris. The sequence continues at coordinate 87,587,434 of NC_092370.1, read as the reverse complement.
AGAACTATTTTGGACCAGGGGAGTTTCCCCGAGGAAATAAGGCGTTTACACAGGATGTTCCTACAGAATAGCTACAAGGTGAAGGAAATCAATCGGGCCCTTAAAAGGAAACCTAACAAAGAGGATGAACCCATTGCTACCACCTCTCTTCCCTACGGTTCCACAGTTTCTGGAAGGATCGCTAGGATCCTGAAGAAATACTGGATCAATAACATCCACAAACCCATAAGGATGCTCAAATCACAACTTATGTGGGTCAAAGATGATCTAGGACTTTGGTCAGCTGGCATTTACAGGATTCCCTGTGAATACGGAGCAGTTTTTATCGACCAGGTGGGACACATGGTGGAAACCCACATCAAGGTGCACAGGAGGTGTATCTGTTTGGGTTACCCAGAGAAATCGGTGATAGAGCATTGCATTAGCAATGGCCATAGATTGACTTTGGTGGCACAGAACTACTGTGCCATGCCAATGGCTTTTGGGACTGCTTGGAAAAGGAAGCCATTGAAATAAAACTGGAGGAAAAGAATTTTAACAAAGATAAAGGTCTCACTCTTAAGTAAGAACTCGAATTCGATTGTAAATGTGGTGGAGAGCAGAAACCTGATTGGATGAGGACTAGTCAATCAGGAGGGGTGGACAAAGGGGGTATAAATACCACGAGACGAGGAAAACCCAGGCATTATCCCTGATGAAAACGTCACGGTTGGTCATCGAAACATCGGTTAAAATCAATGCTTGTTCCTGGCTTGAAGCTCAAGAAGAGTTTATTCATTATAAGTTACTGATTGCTACCAAAAGTGGGTTGCCAAAGAATTATGAAGTTTTCTGCACAATCAGTAGCCATTCTGCTAATAGAGCATGCCAAACAGGAAAGGACCCACATGGGTTAATCCCAGTTCCTAGTTCCAGTCATATGGTTTCAAGTGTTCACCAGGTGGCTTTTTAAAACTTAATTGTCTGCCTCCTCATCCTCTCAGTGGGTTTCAGACTCCCACCATTCACTTGGATTGGCAGAGGCTGGGGGCAAGACCTAATGGAGGTTTATAAGGTCAAGAGGCATAGATAGACTAGGTAGCCAGTATCTTTGCCCCAGGGTCGAAATGCTTAATAAGGTACTCTCAAGACCATAGAGAATGATACCATTAAGAAAGTCTTTGACTGCAAGTACCTCGGGTTAAGAATGATGAGTTTGGAGAAGGACATAAAGATACGGAAGGCGCTGGCAGAGAGGGCTATGAACGACATGAAGGAAATCTGGAAGTCAAACCTGATCAGAGGGCTTAAAAAGAGGATTTTCATAGCAGTCATAGAGTGCATTCTCACGTATGGATGTGAGACGTGGACACTCACCAGGAGGATGCGAAAGTCTCTGGATGGTTGCTATACTCGAATGCTCCGGATGGCTCTTGACGTGTGTTGGCGACAGCACATAACGAACGTTGAGCTCTATAACGACCTACTGATGCTCACCACTAAAATCGAGGTGAGAAGACTGCAACTAGCAGGGCACTGTCTACGCCACCCCGAGCTACCTGCCAACCTAGTCATCATATGGGAGCCCAAGCACGGGAGGATGAACCTGTGAGGTTCACTTTGGTGGCAAGAACAGGAAGGCAGATTACTATCTGAATGGAGTCAAGTTAGGAAAAGGGGAAGTACAACGAGATCTAGGTGTCCTTGTTCAGCAGTCACTGAAAGTAAGCATACAGGTACAGCAGGCAGTGAAGAAAGCTAATGGCATGTTGGCCTTCATAACAAGGGGAGTTGAGTATAGGTGCAAAGAGGTCCTTCTGCAGTTGTACAAGGTCCTGGTGAGACCCCACCTGGAGTATTGTGTGCAGTTTTGGTCTCCAAATTTGAGGAAGGACATTCTTGCTCTGGAAGGAGTGCAGCATAGGTTCACTGGGTTAATTCCAGGGATGGCGGGAATGTCATATGTTAAAAGATTGGAGCGACTGGGCCAGTATACACTGGAATTTAGAAGGATGAGAAGGGCTTTGATTGAAACATATAAGATTATTAAGGGATTGGACACGCTAGAGGCAGGAAACATGTTCCCGATGTTGGAGGAGTCCAGAACCAGAGGCCATAGTTTAAGAATAAGGGGTAGACAATTTAGAACAGAGTTGAGGAAAAACTTTTTCACAGAGAGGGTTGTGGATCTGTGGAATGCTCTGCCTCAGAAGGCAGTGGAGGCCAATTCTCTGGATGCTTTCAAAAAAGAGTTAGATAGAGCTCTTAAAGATAGCGGAGTGAAGGGATATGGGGAGAAGGCAGGAACAAGGTACTGATTGTGGATGATCAGCCATGATCGCAGTAAATGGCGGTGCTGGCTCAAAGGGCCGAATGGCCTACTCCTGCACCTATCGTCTGTTGTATATTATGCAGTTCTAGCATAAACCCTGTCTTGTACTGTCATGTCTCAAAGTGGGGTAGAATTGTATAGAAAGCAGCAAAGTCCAACATTGTGTCTTCTGCACATTTTCCAATCTTGATGAAGAGTCACAACCCAAAATGTGAAATGTTATTTCCCTCCACGGATGCTGCCTGACCTGCTGAGTTCCTCCTGCATTGTGTGTGTGTGTGTGTGTGTGTGTGTGTATGTATGTGTGTGTGTTGCTCAGTATCCTGCAGTAATGCTTTCCCTGTGTTGGTGGCAGGTAGTTATCCTGATTGGCCAAACCCTCTTTAGGAATGTGTGGTCCCAGACTAGAGATCTAAACAGGATTCGGCCTAAAAGAATTGACCAATCAGAACAAGGCCAATTCAAACTAACTAATCAGGAATTGGCTGGACAACAGGAATTCTGCAGATGCTGGAAATTCAAGCAACACACATCAAAGTTGCTGGTGAACACAGCAGGCCAAGCAGCATCTGAAGGAAGAGGTACAGTCGACGTTTCAGGCCGAGACCCTGCTGGATCTGACTTGCCTATCAGGATTGAGCATTAAGCCCCACCTATGCCTGCCCACTCGAGAAGGTATATAAGGAGGGGTGTCTTGTGGTCTTGTCATTTGACTAACTTGTGCCTGAGGAAAACAATTGTTTACTGTTGAAAAGCTGTAATGAGTGTCTGTAAGTATATGACTGTTAAGGTCACTGTTGTTATTCTCATTCAATAAGAAACTGTTGCATCACAGTGTTGCATAGAATCATAGAGAGTTATGATATAGTAGGAGACCTATAGCCCTTCCTGCCACTGTAAATTAAAACATGGGAATATTTGAGTTTACATCCTCTAACCCATGCTAAATCTGAGCCACGTAAATCAGGGGTCCCCAACCTTTTTTGCATTGCGGACCGGTTTCATATTGACAATATTCTTGCGGACCGGCCGACCCGGGGGGGTTGTGGGTGGGGTGGCGGGGTAAGGTTGCCAACGGACAAGAGTAGCAGTCAAATACGTTGTTTACCCTGAGAAAGACTACAATGACCATGAAGCCTTGCGCGGGCACCAGTGCGCATGCGTGTATGTGCCGATCTTCAAATCGTTTCTGGCGATTCTGTTCGGGGGGGGGGGTTAATCACGGCCGGAATATAGGTGATACGTGGTTAATACACTCAATTTTGTTTCTAAGAGGGTTTATCTGATGAATTTAATATTAAACACACACCGCATATTTTCCTCGCATGAATACAGTGATAAGTCAATTATCAGGGGAAGACAGGGGAGTTTGAAGTAAGTGTTGAACGAACTTCCAGTAGAAGTGGTAGAGGCAGGTTCGGTATTATCACTTAAATAAAAATTGGATAGGTATATGCACAGGAGAGGAATGGAGGGTTATGGGCTGAGTGCAGGTCGGTGGGACTAGGTGAGAGTAGCGTTCGGCACGGACTAGAAGGGCTGAGATGGCCTGTTTCCGTGCTTTAATTGTTATATGGTTATATAGGTCACTTACAAGTCAATAGCATCATAACATTTTAAGTAACGTTTGGATATTAAACACACAGCACATATTTTCCCTGTATGAACATATAAAATCATTGCAACACACCAATATCGCTGAATCAGTGGGAGCCCTGGGCTTGTTTCTCTGCAACAAGACGGTCCTATCGAGGGGTGATGGGAGACAGCGATACTCGAAGGGGGTTCCTTATGTTCAGTCTATTCCACAATTTAGTTTTCGTTGCATTCATTGCAGAGGTACGTTGGAAATGGAAGCAACATTTTCAGTGCATTCCTGGCTATCTCAGGATATTTAACCTTGACTTTGATCCAGAATGCTGGCAGAGATGTTATGTCAAACATACTTTTCAGCCCGCCGTCATTTGCAAGCTCGAGGGGTTGATCTCCTTCCAGCGCTGGCATGGATGACGCGCGGGTCATGACCTCGCATGCGTAATGGCTGATCAGTGGCCGTGACAGGGAATGAGGAAAGGTGCAGCTGACTCCTATTGCCAAATCATATCGTTTCCTCACGACCCGGTAGCAAATGCTTTACAGCCCGGCACCGGTCCGCAGCCCGATGGTTGGGGACCGCTGACGTAAATGTGGATTTTTACATGTTCTTTGGGTCCCTTCCTTCATCACTCTCTGACAGTGAATTCCTGATCCCCGTTAGTATTAAAGTGAAAACAACATATTCCCCTTCCTTCTAACAATGAATCTAACTTTCAGTCCCCTTGCTACCGTCCTCCCTGCTTTATACTGGGCCTTCCAATGTAAGCCTCTCAACTTTAAACAGCTCAGTGAAGCATCTGTACCATGAAAACAACCCCAACTTATTCAATCTTTCCTGCCATGGTAAGGAACTGAACCTCCCATCGATGATGCTGTGCCAAACAACTTCTGTCTGAGCATGATCCATATCTTCCATTTTCTGCAAGTTCATATCCCTTTCTACGAGCTTCATAGTCATAGACATACTTTATTGATCCCGGGGGAAATTGGTTTTTGTTACAGTTGCATCATAAATAATAAATAGTAATAGAACCAGAATAGTTAAATAGTAATATGTAAATTATGTCAGTAAATTATGAAATAAGTCCAGGACCAGCCTATTGGCTCAGGGTGTCTGACCCTCCAAGGGAGGAGTTGTAAAGTTTGATGGCCACAGGCAGGAATGACTTCCTATGATGCTCAGTGCTGCATCTTGGAGGAATGATTCAAGTGCCTGTATTGTGTCTGCCTCCACTTCCAGTCCCGGTAGCACGTTCCAGCCATCCACCAAAAACAAACCATGCCGCACACACTTCTCCTTTGAATGTTCCCCCCCTCAGCTTAAATGCATGCCCTGTATTATTAGATGTTTTGACTCTGGAGGATAAGATACTGGCTGTCAATCTGTGCCTCTTGTAATTTTATAAACTTCTATCCGGTTCTACCCTCAGTCCCCACTGCTCCAAAAAAAATCCTAGTTTATCCAACCTGTCTTTATAGTACCCTCTAATCCAGGCAGCATCTCGGTAAGCCTCCTGTACCTTTTCCAAAGGCTCCACATCCTTCTGTAATGGGGCAAACGGAATTAAATGCAGTATTCCAGATCAGGGTCATGTGAAGCCATGGGATGAAATGGTAGATGGTAGTATGAGCAGCTGGTGCATATCACAAGTCCTGGTTATGTGACCACTGACACCAGGCAGACAATCTCTGAAGAGTATTGATAATGGCTGGCGCCACCCATCTTGTAAAGATACTGCCCAGAAGGCAATGGAAAACCACTTCTGTAGAAAAAATTTACCACGAACAATGATGGTCATGGAAAGACCATGATCACTCACATCATATGACATGGCACATAATGAATGAGCAAATTCCTAACCTAACCAGAAACTTATAGAGCAGCTGACTTTTGAACTCAGTGCCTCAGCTAGTAAAGGCAGGCATGCCTTATGATATTTTCACTGATGTTTTGAATCATCTGCACTTGATCTCCTTGTTCTTGTTGTCTGTCTTTAATTCCAATAGTTATTCCATTTACCAGCCTATGCATATGTCCCATGACTCCTCCACGATGGCTTGCTTGCCACAGTCATGGTCAGCAACAGTAACTGTGAGCCTTTTCAAGTTAGATCAGGAGTAAAACAGGGATGCATGATTGCCCGAACCTTGTTCACCATCTTCATTGCAACAATCATCCACATCATCAAGGACGACCTACCCCCAGGAATTGAAATTGTCTACAGAACAGATGACAGACTTTTCAATCTTACCCGTCTCAAGTGCAAAAACAAGACATCCACGAGTTCCCTCATCGAGTTCCAATACGCAGATGACAACAGTGTTGCAGCTCTTTCAGAAAACCACTTACAGCAGATTCTGACTGCCTTCAACCGTGCATACACAAAACTTGGACTTACCATCAATTCCAAGAAGACTCAGATCATCTACCAACCGTCACCAACTGAGACAAATCGGATAGAACCATCAATTCAGCTTGGCGAAATAACCCTGGAAATCGTGGACCACTTCCCGTATCTTGGAAGTCACCTCTCCTCCAACGTCGACCTTAATGAGGAGATTCAACATCGTCTTAAATGTGGTGGAACAGCTTTTGGACATCTCCGAACAAGAGTCTTTCATGATCATGACATCCGAACAGACACCAAATTGTTAGTGTACAAAGCAGTGGTGATCCCAACACTCCTGTATCCATCAGAAACCTGGACAACATACCGACGACATCTGAAGGCACTTGGAAAGTTCCATCGACGCTGTCTTCGAAACATCTTAGATATCAGCTGGGAAGACAGAAGAACCAGCATCAGCGTGCTAAATGAAGCAAAAAGAACAAGTATTGAAGCCTACGTCATCAAGAACCAACTAAGATGGAGCAGTCATGTTGTTCGGATGAAAGATGAACATCTGCCAAAATAAATCTTCTACTCCCAGCTTAAAGAAGGCAAACATAAAAGAGGCAGACAACAGAAGAGATTCAAAGACGTCTTAAAAGCCAACATGAAGAAATGTAACATCAACATCAACAATTGGGAAACCAATGCCAAGGACAGGAAACTCTGGCAAGTCATCATCCGAGAAGGAACAGCAACTTTCGAAGCCAGCAGATGTGCAAAATTAGAAGAAAAGGGAAGAAAATGGAAAGAGAGACAGTAACAACCAAAGCCCAATCTACCTGTCCTGAATGCGGAAGAACTTTCAAAGTCAAGATTGGACTCATAAGCCACTTGAGAGCCCATAAATAGATCAATGGAACAAAGACCATCATCCTTGACCTTGAGGGATAGCTATGACGATGTCCTGTTTGTCCCCAAGAATCCCTCCATCTAACTACTTGTCATTTCTTGTGTTGATTCCTGCAGTACTGTAAGTGTATAACCTTGTACTTTAATTTGTCTCTTTATGCCCGTCTAACCAGTCTATAGTTGTCTTCCACCAGCTGGTAACTCAAACTTCATCACTATCAACCTCACTGCCAATTTTAGCATCATTGGCAAAATTCTTAACCAAGGCCATTTACGTCTCTGTTCCATGAAAGTAGTCCCATCCCTTTCCAGCCCTGATAATGTCCTTGTAAAACTCCGCTGCACCCCTTCTCATACCAATATGTCTACCCTACATCGTTTCTCTGGTGAATCTCATAAAAAGATGCATTCTGTTGGACATGCTTCTCTAATCACTAAATGTCCCAACAAATGGTTTATCAACTTGCTCACAGAGCTAATTATTATTCTAACTTGCTGCTCTCCCTTGTATCCCATGGGTTTATGCTTTGTCAAATGCCTTGGTAAAATTCTCATTTCCTTGAGGCTTCTGTTACTCCACCGTTTTCACAACTGATGTAACCATGGCTGTGGTTGTTCAGTATTGCCTATGATTCACTGGTTAGGACTTCAGAGTGTCCCTTGTGGGCATCATTTCCTGTCATTCGCAAGCATTCTCCCTTCTGGGTCAAAAGGTTATGGGCTTGAGACTCATGCTAAGGCTTTGAGCCCCATTATCAGTAATGGTTATCTACATCTATGAACTTAATCTCATATAATCTTTGCTGCCCCGTCCAAGATTGCAACATTACCCCTCTGTGCTCTCCCTGCCTGTAAAGCAGTGATATCATTCTAAACTCCTAGCTTTGTTTTCATTTCCCCCCGAGCCTTTTCCATTTCTAATTTATTTATTGTTTATTTATCACTATTGCTATTTTTTTTTTGTATTTGCACAGTTGGTTGTCTTCTGTACACTGAACGCCTAAGTTGGTCTTCCACTGATTCTTTTATGGTTATTATTCTTTAATGGATTTATTGAGTATGCCGCAAGAAAATTAATCTCAGGGTTGTGTATAGTGATATATATGTACTTTGATAATAAATTTACTTTGAACTTCAAACTTTTTAACATCTGCAAGCCTCCAGTTCTGGCCCGTCTTAGAGGCTGCTAGAGTCTAGAAGCAAGGAGACTTCAGTGAGGCGGATAAGAATCTGGGGGTCTTGGTAGGGTCAATGTAGAGAGGATGTTCCCTCTTGTAGGAGAATAGAGTAACTTTTTTAAAATGTTGGAGGCGTTCATCCATTTAAGACAAAGATGAGGTAAAAGATTTTCAACACACAAAAATCACCGGAGGAACTCAGCAGGTAAGGTAGCAGCTATGCAGGGAAATGAAAAGTTGATATTTTGGGCCAAGACCCTTCAAAGGATCTCAGTTTGAAACGTCAATACTTTGTTTGCTTCCATAGATGCTGCCTGACCTGTTGAATTCCTCCAGCATTTTGTGTGTGTTGATCTAGATTTACAGCATTTGCGGTTTCCCTTGCGTCTCTGTGTGAGTCTTTGGAAATCTCTGCCCTGAAGGGGATGGAATACTTTTGACACAGTGGTGGAGAAATTCTTCATATCAAGGGATTGAAAGGTTACTCTGGGTAGGCAGGAATACAGAATTGATGTTATAGTCATAATCTAACGACAAAACTGGCTCAGGGGGCAAAGTGACCTACCCCTGCTCCTGATTTGTGGGTTTATTCCAGCAAGTACCAAAGCGTATGTTCTATAAATCCTCCCTAAACCTCTCCAACTGGCTTCCTTTAAGATACTCACAGAATCCCACCCTGTGAGATTTTGGTCACTTCTGCTACCATCTCCTTGTATGTCGTAATGTCACTGTTTTGTTTGCTGAAGTGTAAGGGTCATTATCTATGCCAGAGACACTATATAAATCCACATGTTGATATATTGAAGGTGTGTTGTATTGTTGGGACTGCATTTCTTTAGCTATACAATGGAGATGGACGATAAAATCCAGTGGCAGAATTGAAAGGAACTCTCCCGGTGTCCTGGCTGTGACTGGATATTTGCAGGAGTTTTAGTGGGCATGTTGGATGCATGCATTGCACAAGCCTACTTAATGAATTTAATGATTATTGTGGTCCACAGGGATTGATGTGGTCTCTTGCTCTGTACCACAAAACTTAATTTTTTTTTAATCCATTAGTTGCTCATGTCAAGTTGTGCTCTCCAGCTAACAATTACACCTGGTTGTATCACTGCTTGGTATGGAGTCTCCGATGTGCAGGTTCGAAAGAGACTGCAGAGAGTTGTAGATTTAACCAGCTCCTTCAGTGCTTTTCATATTTGGCAAAAATCATCAGTGAAACCTTGGATATTTTAGGATTAGAAAGCACTTTGTTTAGCAGAATTATGTTTATAATGTGATAAAAGGACCTTTTTTTTCTCCTCTTGCTATTTGAGTTAGTAATAAAATGAATTCAGCGAGGCTAAGATCTGCATGTAATTGCCCATCACTTACCTGTTCATAATCCAAGACAAAATTGCCTCCATCACTCAGGAGTCCTGGATAAGGGGATGTCAGAAGTTGTACGATATTCTGTTAAGTCAGATGAGAAACTATTTGAACAACATTGATGGAGCTTAAGTCTTGAAACCTTATTGCCATTGTTGCAGGTGTCACAGTGGTTTGGTAGTTAGTGCTGTTCTTGACGGTTTCGGCCCAGGTTCGATCCTGACCTCCAGAGTTGTCTGTGTACAAATTCTCTCCCCGAATGGGTCTCAACCCACATGGTCGTAGATTAATTGGCCTCTAATTTACCTCATTGTGTTGGCAAGTAGCAAAATAATCAAAGGATGAGTCTACGAATTTGGGAGAAGGAAAAATAGATTTGAGAAAAATAAGGACAAGGGATGGGACAAAAGGATTCCTCTGTTAGGAGACAGTATGGAGCCGATGAATCAGCTGTCCTTTGGCACAATACAGGTCAGCCCAGGAAATGAACCAGTTCCATTTTTTTTTACAGATGTGTTTTGGTCAATTTTATTCGTAAATCAGAAACTGCATAAAATTCACTGGATGTGGTAACCACATCTCCACAGTGTTGATGTGAGTGGTATCAAAGGCACATAAAATTGATGACAAAGAAGAAAATCACAATCAGATTTATTATAACTGATCTATAAAATTTGTTGTTTTGCCACAGCAGTGCAGTGCAATGGCATAAAATTACTATAAATTTTAGAAAATGAATAAATAGTGCAAAAAAAGGAATATCAAGGTGGTATTTATGGACCATCAGGAAATCTGATGGTAGAGTGGAAGAAGCTCTTCTTGAATCAGTAAGTGTGGGTCTTCAGGTTCCTGTACCTCCTCCCTAATGGTGGTAACAAGAGGAGGGCATGTTCCCGGATGGTGAGATTCCCTTGTGATGAGTGCTGTCTTCAGGCACTAGAAGTGGATGAAGAGAGAGGAAACTAGTTCTGCTATCTGTATGAACATCAGACTTTTGAATTTAGCAATGTAATGGGAACTTGTTGTTTGTACATGTGTCCGAATGTCAGGTGTTTGTAACCAGAGGGCAGCCTGGAAGCAAAAATGACTGCAAGAAAATATTTTGCTCTTTTTGAACTTCCTCTTAAGTCATGTTAAAAAGCACTTTTATTTTTAAAATATACTATGATTATTTGGATAAAATAAATAAGCTTGAAAGTTCTAGTGGAAGCAAAAATTGACCAATTGACGTTTCATGGGGACATAATGCTGGTAATAATGTAAGGTGCATTTTCCTTGCTGAGATTTACTGTTACAAGCAACGTTGCTAAACTTTGCATTTAGTTAGAACTTTAGTGTAGCTATCACCTCATTTCCTCTTTCTGCCGTGAATTCTGGAGATTTGAAAAAGCAAACAGTTTTGGGGAGAAGCAGGATGTTATTTTAAGATACTTTTGAACAAACGTGGGGAAGTGTTTCGATAAGTGAAACTGATGGGATTAATAGGTTGGTCATAGTTTCAGCTGTTATACATTCGCTCAAGTAATGTTTAACACATGAATTCTCTTTGTGTGTGGTATTTCCTGTAAGGCAAGTTTGGAAACTATTACTAAGCCGTTTAGTGTGTGTGTCTGTGGTTCAAAGAAATATTGCATGTTATTTAAAAGCCTTCTAAAATAGGTTGTTCCTGCAAGTTGTTCAGAGATTAGTGAAGGCAGTGTGTGGTGTTTTTCATCTTGTCTTTGCATACACAATCCAATTTGATCAAGCTGCAATGGCTGGAGATCTAAAATGGTGAAGGTACTCAGGTCAGTCAGGCTGTATCCATGGAGAGAGAAACAGAATTGGCTTTTTAACTCTGAGCTTTTGTCAGAAATTGAAAAGTGAAAAGGCAGGCACATTTTATGAAGTGGGAATGGGTGGACAATGCGGAAGCAAGGACTGGTTTGTGATTGGGTGGAATTCAAGATCACCCATATTGCACGCTGCTTTGTGCTGTCTTTGAAAGGATGGAGAACACTTATTAGTCTAGTCGATAGCTGGGTTGTCCAAAG